>NC_133995.1:1200000-1559357 GCF_047716275.1 Strix uralensis
CTTCGCAGAATCGCTTTTGTGCAGAAAACAGTAACACTTGTTCAGACGAAAGAAAGCACAGAGCCCCAGATTCTATGTTGTCCTGGAGAGCTTGCAGAGCACTGGGGAAAAGCAGGCAGAGAATTCCCTGCTAGCACCTTCTCTGTGCCTGGGAAGCAGAAGTGTTCACATTGCTTCGCAGAATCGCTTTTGTGCAGAAAACAGTAACACTTGTTCAGAACGAAAGAAAGCACAGAGCCCCAGATTTTATGTTGTCCTGGAGAGCTTGCAGAGCACTGGGGAAAAGCAGGCAGAGAATTTCCTGCTAGCACCTTCTCTGTGCCTGGGAAGCAGAAGTGTTCACATTGCTTGGCAGAATCGCTTTTGTGCAGAAAACAGTAACACTTGTTCAGAATGAAAGAAAGCACAGAGCCCCAGATTTTATGTTGTCCTGGAGAGCTTGCAGAGCACTGGGGAAAGGCAGGCAGAGAATTCCCTGCTAGCACCTTCTCTGTGCCTGTTCACATTGCTTCGCAGAATCGCTTTTGTGCAGAAAACAGTAACACTTGTTCAGACGAAAGAAAGCACAGAGCCCCAGATTCTATGTTGTCCTGGAGAGCTTGCAGAGCACTGGGGAAAAGCAGGCAGAGAATTCCCTGCTAGCACCTTCTCTGTGCCTGGGAAGCAGAAGTGTTCACATTGCTTCGCAGAATCGCTTTTGTGCAGAAAACAGTAACAATTGTTCAGAACGAAAGAAAGCACAGAGCCCCAGATTTTATGTTGTCCTGGAGATCTTGCAGAGCACTGGGGAAAAGCAGGCAGAGAATTCCCTGCTAGCACCTTCTCTGTGCCTGGGAAGCAGAAGTCTTCACATTGCTTCGCAGAATCGCTTTTGTGCAGAAAACAGTAACACTTGTTCAGACGAAAAAAAGCACAGAGCCCCAGATTTTATGTTGTCCTGGAGAGCTTGCAGAGCACTGGGGAAAGGCAGGCAGAGAATTCCCTGCTAGCACCTTCTCTGTGCCTGTTCACATTGCTTGGCAGAATCGCTTTTGTGCAGAAAACAGTAACACTTGTTCAGAACGAAAGAAAGCACAGAGCCCCAGATTCTATGTTGTCCTGGAGAGCTTGCAGAGCACTGGGGAAAGGCAGGCAGAGAATTCCCTGCTAGCACCTTCTCTGTGCCTGGGAAACAGAAGTGTTCACATTGCTTCGCAGAATCGCTTTTGTGCAGAAAACAGTAACACTTGTTCAGACGAAAAAAAGCACAGAGCCCCAGATTTTATGTTGTCCTGGAGAGCTTGCAGAGCACTGGGGAAAAGCAGGCAGAGAATTCCCTGCTAGCACCTTCTCTGTGCCTGGGAAGCAGAAGTGTTCACATTGCTTCGCAGAATCGCTTTTGTGCAGAAAACCGTAACACTTGTTCAGAACGAAAGAAAGCACAGAGCCCCAGATTTTATGTTGTCCTGGAGAGCTTGCAGAGCACTGGGGAAAAGCAGGCAGAGAATTCCCTGCTAGCACCTTCTCTGTGCCTGGGAAGCAGAAGTGTTCACATTGCTTCGCAGAATCGCTTTTGTGCAGAAAACAGTAACACTTGTTCAGAACGAAAGAAAGCACAGAGCCCCAGATTTTATGTTGTCCTGGAGAGCTTGCAGAGCACTGGGGAAAAGCAGGCAGAGAATTTCCTGCTAGCACCTTCTCTGTGCCTGGGAAGCAGAAGTGTTCACATTGCTTGGCAGAATCGCTTTTGTGCAGAAAACAGTAACACTTGTTCAGAACGAAAGAAAGCACAGAGCCCCAGATTTTATGTTGTCCTGGAGAGCTTGCAGAGCACTGGGGAAAAGCAGGCAGAGAATTCCCTGCTAGCACCTTCTCTGTGCCTGGGAAGCAGAAGTCTTCACATTGCTTCGCAGAATCGCTTTTGTGCAGAAAACAGTAACACTTGTTCAGAACGAAAGAAAGCACAGAGCCCCAGATTTTATGTTGTCCTGGAGAGCTTGCAGAGCACTGGGGAAAGGCAGGCAGAGAATTCCCTGCTAGCACCTTCTTTGTGCCTGTTCACATTGCTTCGCAGAATCGCTTTTGTGCAGAAAACAGTAACACTTGTTCAGACGAAAGAAAGCACAGAGCCCCAGATTCTATGTTGTCCTGGAGAGCTTGCAGAGCACTGGGGAAAGGCAGGCAGAGAATTCCCTGCTAGCACCTTCCTGTGCCTGGGAAACAGAAGTGTTCCCATTGCTTCGCAGAATCGCTTTTGTGCAGAAAACAGTAACACTTGTTCAGAACGAAAGAAAGCACAGAGCCCCAGATTTTATGTTGTCCTGGAGAGCTTGCAGAGCACTGGGGAAAAGCAGGCAGAGAATTCCCTGCTAGCACCTTCTCTGTGCCTGGGAAGCAGAAGTGTTCACATTGCTTCGCAGAATCGCTTTTGTGCAGAAAACAGTAACACTTGTTCAGAACGAAAGAAAGCACAGAGCCCCAGATTTTATGTTGTCCTGGAGAGCTTGCAGAGCACTGGGGAAAAGCAGGCAGAGAATTCCCTGCTAGCACCTTCTCTGTGCCTGTTCACATTGCTTCGCAGAATCGCTTTTGTGCAGAAAACAGTAACACTTGTTCAGAACGAAAGAAAGCACAGAGCCCCAGATTTTATGTTGTCCTGGAGAGCTTGCAGAGCACTGGGGAAAGGCAGGCAGAGAATTCCCTGCTAGCACCTTCTCTGTGCCTGGGAAGCAGAAGTGTTCACATTGCTTCGCAGAATCGCTTTTGTGCAGAAAACACTAACACTTGTTCAGAACGAAAGAAAGCACAGAGCCCCAGATTTTATGTTGTCCTGGAGAGCTTGCAGAGCACTGGGGAAAGGCAGGCAGAGAATTCCCTGCTACCACCTTCTCTGTGCCTGTTCACATTGCTTCGCAGAATCGCTTTTGTGCAGAAAACAGTAACACTTGTTCAGACGAAAGAAAGCACAGAGCCCCAGATTCTATGTTGTCCTGGAGAGCTTGCAGAGCACTGGGGAAAGGCAGGCAGAGAATTCCCTGCTAGCACCTTCTCTGAGCCTGGGAAACAGAAGTGTTCCCATTGCTTCGCAGAATCGCTTTTGTGCAGAAAACAGTAACACTTGTTCAGACGAAAAAAAGCACAGAGCCCCAGATTTTATGTTGTCCTGGAGAGCTTGCAGAGCACTGGGGAAAAGCAGGCAGAGAATTCCCTGCTAGCACCTTCTCTGTGCCTGGGAAGCAGAAGTGTTCACATTGCTTGGCAGAATCGCTTTTGTGCAGAAAACAGTAACACTTGTTCAGAACGAAAGAAAGCACAGAGCCCCAGATTTTATGTTGTCCTGGAGAGCTTGCAGAGCACTGGGGAAAAGCAGGCAGAGAATTCCCTGCTAGCACCTTCTCTGTGCCTGGGAAGCAGAAGTGTTCACATTGCTTGGCAGAATCGCTTTTGTGCAGAAAACACTAACACTTGTTCAGAACGAAAGAAAGCACAGAGCCCCAGATTTTATGTTGTCCTGGAGAGCTTGCAGAGCACTGGGGAAAGGCAGGCAGAGAATTCCCTGCTAGCACCTTCTCTGTGCCTGTTCACATTGCTTCGCAGAATCGCTTTTGTGCAGAAAACAGTAACACTTGTTCAGACGAAAGAAAGCACAGAGCCCCAGATTCTATGTTGTCCTGGAGAGCTTGCAGAGCACTGGGGAAAAGCAGGCAGAGCATTCCCTGCTAAGCACCTTCTCTGTGCCTGGGAAACAGAAGTGTTCACATTGCTTCGCAGAATCGCTTTTGTGCAGAAAACACTAACACTTGTTCAGAACGAAAGAAAGCACAGAGCCCCAGATTTTATGTTGTCCTGGAGAGCTTGCAGAGCACTGGGGAAAGGCAGGCAGAGAATTCCCTGCTAGCACCTTCTCTGTGCCTGTTCACATTGCTTCGCAGAATCGCTTTTGTGCAGAAAACAGTAACACTTGTTCAGACGAAAAAAAGCACAGAGCCCCAGATTTTATGTTGTCCTGGAGAGCTTGCAGAGCACTGGGGAAAAGCAGGCAGAGAATTCCCTGCTAGCACCTTCTCTGTGCCTGGGAAGCAGAAGTGTTTACATTGCTTCGCAGAATCGCTTTTGTGGAGAAAACAGTAACACTTGTTCAGAACGAAAGAAAGCACAGAGCCCCAGATTTTATGTTGTCCTGGAGAGCTTGCAGAGCACTGGGGAAAAGCAGGCAGAGAATTCCCTGCTATCACCTTCTCTGTGCCTGGGAAACAGAAGTGTTCACATTGCTTCGCAGAATCGCTTTTGTGCAGAAAACACTAACACTTGTTCAGAACGAAAGAAAGCACAGAGCCCCAGATTTTATGTTGTCCTGGAGAGCTTGCAGAGCACTGGGGAAAGGCAGGCAGAGAATTCCCTGCTAGCACCTTCTCTGTGCCTGTTCACATTGCTTCGCAGAATCGCTTTTGTGCAGAAAACAGTAACACTTGTTCAGACGAAAGAAAGCACAGAGCCCCAGATTCTATGTTGTCCTGGAGAGCTTGCAGAGCACTGGGGAAAAGCAGGCAGAGAATTCCCTGCTAGCACCTTCTCTGTGCCTGGGAAGCAGAAGTGTTCACATTGCTTCGCAGAATCGCTTTTGTGCAGAAAACAGTAACACTTGTTCAGAACGAAAGAAAGCACAGAGCCCCAGATTTTATGTTGTCCTGGAGAGCTTGCAGAGCACTGGGGAAAAGCAGGCAGAGAATTCCCTGCTAGCACCTTCTCTGTGCCTGGGAAGCAGAAGTGTTCACATTGCTTGGCAGAATCGCTTTTGTGCAGAAAACAGTAACACTTGTTCAGAACGAAAGAAAGCACAGAGCCCCAGATTTTATGTTGTCCTGGAGAGCTTGCAGAGCACTGGGGAAAGGCAGGCAGAGAATTCCCTGCTAGCACCTTCTCTGTGCCTGTTCACATTGCTTCGCAGAATCGCTTTTGTGCAGAAAACAGTAACACTTGTTCAGACGAAAGAAAGCACAGAGCCCCAGATTCTATGTTGTCCTGGAGAGCTTGCAGAGCACTGGGGAAAAGCAGGCAGAGAATTCCCTGCTAGCACCTTCTCTGTGCCTGGGAAACAGAAGTGTTCACATTGCTTCGCAGAATCGCTTTTGTGCAGAAAACACTAACACTTGTTCAGAACGAAAGAAAGCACAGAGCCCCAGATTTGCTGTTGTCCTGGAGAGCTTGCAGAGCACTGGGGAAAGGCAGGCAGAGAATTCCCTGCTAGCACCTTCTCTGTGCCTGTTCACATTGCTTCGCAGAATCGCTTTTGTGCAGAAAACAGTAACACTTGTTCAGACGAAAGAAAGCACAGAGCCCCAGATTCTATGTTGTCCTGGAGAGCTTGCAGAGCACTGGGGAAAGGCAGGCAGAGAATTCCCTGCTACCACCTTCTCTGTGCCTGGGAAACAGAAGTGTTCCCATTGCTTCGCAGAATCGCTTTTGTGCAGAAAACAGTAACACTTGTTCAGACGAAAGAAAGCACAGAGCCCCAGATTTTATGTTGTCCTGGAGAGCTTGCAGAGCACTGGGGAAAAGCAGGCAGAGAATTCCCTGCTAGCACGTTCTCTGTGCCTGGGAAGCAGAAGTGTTCACATTGCTTGGCAGAATCGCTTTTGTGCAGAAAACAGTAACACTTGTTCAGAATGAAAGAAAGCACAGAGCCCCAGATTTTATGTTGTCCTGGAGAGCTTGCAGAGCACTGGGGAAAAGCAGGCAGAGAATTCCCTGCTAGCACCTTCTCTGTGCCTGGGAAGCAGAAGTGTTCACATTGCTTCGCAGAATCGCTTTTGTGCAGAAAACACTAACACTTGTTCAGAACGAAAGAAAGCACAGAGCCCCAGATTTTATGTTGTCCTGGAGAGCTTGCAGAGCACTGGGGAAAAGCAGGCAGAGAATTCCCTGCTAGCACCTTCTCTGTGCCTGGGAAACAGAAGTGTTCCCATTGCTTCGCAGAATCGCTTTTGTGCAGAAAACAGTAACACTTGTTCAGAATGAAAGAAAGCACAGAGCCCCAGATTTGCTGTTGTCCTGGAGAGCTTGCAGAGCACTGGGGAAAGGCAGGCAGAGAATTCCCTGCTAGCACCTTCTTTGTGCCTGTTCACATTGCTTCGCAGAATCGCTTTTGTGCAGAAAACAGTAACACTTGTGCAGACGAAAAAAAGCACAGAGCCCCAGATTTTATGTTGTCCTGGAGAGCTTGCAGAGCACTGGGGAAAAGCAGGCAGAGAATTCCCTGCTAGCACCTTCTCTGTGCCTGGGAAACAGAAGTGTTCCCATTGCTTCGCAGAATCGCTTTTGTGCAGAAAACAGTAACACTTGTTCAGAACGAAAGAAAGCACAGAGCCCCAGATTTGCTGTTGTCCTGGAGAGCTTGCAGAGCACTGGGGAAAGGCAGGCAGAGAATTCCCTGCTAGCACCTTCTTTGTGCCTGTTCACATTGCTTCGCAGAATCGCTTTTGTGCAGAAAACAGTAACACTTGTTCAGACGAAAAAAAGCACAGAGCCCCAGATTTTATGTTGTCCTGGAGAGCTTGCAGAGCACTGGGGAAAAGCAGGCAGAGAATTCCCTGCTAGCACCTTCTCTGTGCCTGGGAAGCAGAAGTGTTTACATTGCTTCGCAGAATCGCTTTTGTGGAGAAAACAGTAACACTTGTTCAGAACGAAAGAAAGCACAGAGCCCCAGATTTTATGTTGTCCTGGAGAGCTTGCAGAGCACTGGGGAAAAGCAGGCAGAGAATTCCCTGCTAGCACCTTCTCTGTGCCTGGGAAACAGAAGTGTTCACATTGCTTCGCAGAATCGCTTTTGTGCAGAAAACACTAACACTTGTTCAGAACGAAAGAAAGCACAGAGCCCCAGATTTTATGTTGTCCTGGAGAGCTTGCAGAGCACTGGGGAAAGGCAGGCAGAGAATTCCCTGCTAGCACCTTCTCTGTGCTTGTTCACATTGCTTCGCAGAATCGCTTTTGTGCAGAAAACAGTAACACTTGTTCAGACGAAAGAAAGCACAGAGCCCCAGATTCTATGTTGTCCTGGAGAGCTTGCAGAGCACTGGGGAAAAGCAGGCAGAGAATTCCCTGCTAGCACCTTCTCTGTGCCTGGGAAGCAGAAGTGTTCACATTGCTTCGCAGAATCGCTTTTGTGCAGAAAACAGTAACACTTGTTCAGAACGAAAGAAAGCACAGAGCCCCAGATTTTATGTTGTCCTGGAGAGCTTGCAGAGCACTGGGGAAAAGCAGGCAGAGAATTCCCTGCTAGCACCTTCTCTGTGCCTGGGAAGCAGAAGTGTTCCCATTGCTTCGCAGAATCGCTTTTGTGCAGAAAACAGTAACACTTGTTCAGAACGAAAGAAAGCACAGAGCCCCAGATTTTATGTTGTCCTGGAGAGCTTGCAGAGCACTGGGGAAAAGCAGGCAGAGAATTCCCTGCTAGCACCTTCTCTGTGCCTGGGAAACAGAAGTGTTCCCATTGCTTCGCAGAATCGCTTTTGTGCAGAAAACAGTAACACTTGTTCAGACGAAAAAAAGCACAGAGCCCCAGATTTTATGTTGTCCTGGAGAGCTTGCAGAGCACTGGGGAAAAGCAGGCAGAGAATTCCCTGCTAGCACCTTCTCTGTGCCTGGGAAGCAGAAGTGTTCACATTGCTTCGCAGAATCGCTTTTGTGCAGAAAACAGTAACACTTGTTCAGAACGAAAGAAAGCACAGAGCCCCAGATTTGCTGTTGTCCTGGAGAGCTTGCAGAGCACTGGGGAAAGGCAGGCAGAGAATTCCCTGCTAGCACCTTCTTTGTGGATGTTCACATTGCTTCGCAGAATCGCTTTTGTGCAGAAAACATTAACACTTGTTCAGAACGAAAGAAAGCACAGAGCCCCAGATTTTATGTTGTCCTGGAGAGCTTGCAGAGCACTGGGGAAAAGCAGGCAGAGAATTCCCTGCTAGCACCTTCTCTGTGCCTGGGAAGCAGAAGTGTTTACATTGCTTCGCAGAATCGCTTTTGTGCAGAAAACAGTAACACTTGTTCAGAACGAAAGAAAGCACAGAGCCCCAGATTATATGTTGTCCTGGAGAGCTTGCACAGCACTGGGGAAAAGCAGGCAGAGAATTCCCTGCTAGCACCTTCTCTGTGCCTGGGAAACAGAAGTGTTCACATTGCTTCGCAGAATCGCTTTTGTGCAGAAAACACTAACACTTGTTCAGAACGAAAGAAAGCACAGAGCCCCAGATTTTATGTTGTCCTGGAGAGCTTGCAGAGCACTGGGGAAAGGCAGGCAGAGAATTCCCTGCTAGCACCTTCTTTGTGCCTGTTCACATTGCTTCGCAGAATCGCTTTTGTGCAGAAAACAGTAACACTTGTTCAGAATGAAAGAAAGCACAGAGCCCCAGATTTTATGTTGTCCTGGAGAGCTTGCAGAGCACTGGGGAAAAGCAGGCAGAGAATTCCCTGCTAGCACCTTCTCTGTGCCTGGGAAGCAGAAGTGTTCACATTGCTTCGCAGAATCGCTTTTGTGCAGAAAACAGTAACACTTGTTCAGAACGAAAGAAAGCACAGAGCCCCAGATTTTATGTTGTCCTGGAGAGCTTGCAGAGCACTGGGGAAAAGCAGGCAGAGAATTCCCTGCTAGCACCTTCTCTGTGCCTGGGAAACAGAAGTGTTCCCATTGCTTCGCAGAATCGCTTTTGTGCAGAAAACACTAACACTTGTTCAGACGAAAGAAAGCACAGAGCCCCAGATTTTATGTTGTCCTGGAGAGCTTGCAGAGCACTGGGGAAAGGCAGGCAGAGAATTCCCTGCTAGCACCTTCTTTGTGCCTGTTCACATTGCTTCGCAGAATCGCTTTTGTGCAGAAAACAGTAACACTTGTTCAGACGAAAAAAAGCACAGAGCCCCAGATTTTATGTTGTCCTGGAGAGCTTGCAGAGCACTGGGGAAAAGCAGGCAGAGAATTCCCTGCTAGCACCTTCTCTGTGCCTGGGAAGCAGAAGTGTTTACATTGCTTCGCAGAATCGCTTTTGTGCAGAAAACAGTAACACTTGTTCAGAACGAAAGAAAGCACAGAGCCCCAGATTTTATGTTGTCCTGGAGAGCTTGCAGAGCACTGGGGAAAAGCAGGCAGAGAATTCCCTGCTAGCACCTTCTCTGTGCCTGGGAAGCAGAAGTGTTCCCATTGCTTCGCAGAATCGCTTTTGTGCAGAAAACACTAACACTTGTTCAGAACGAAAGAAAGCACAGAGCCCCAGATTTTATGTTGTCCTGGAGAGCTTGCAGAGCACTGGGGAAAAGCAGGCAGAGAATTCCCTGCTAGCACCTTCTCTGTGCCTGGGAAACAGAAGTGTTCACATTGCTTGGCAGAATCGCTTTTGTGCAGAAAACAGTAACACTTGTTCAGAATGAAAGAAAGCACAGAGCCCCAGATTTTATGTTGTCCTGGAGAGCTTGCAGAGCACTGGGGAAAGGCAGGCAGAGAATTCCCTGCTAACACCTTCTCTGTCCCTGTTCACATTGCTTCGCAGAATCGCTTTTGTGCAGAAAACAGTAACACTTGTTCAGACGAAAAAAAGCACAGAGCCCCAGATTTTATGTTGTCCTGGAGAGCTTGCAGAGCACTGGGGAAAAGCAGGCAGAGAATTCCCTGCTAGCACCTTCTCTGTGCCTGGGAAGCAGAAGTGTTCACATTGCTTCGCAGAATCGCTTTTGTGCAGAAAACAGTCACACTTGTTCAGAACGAAAGAAAGCACAGAGCCCCAGATTTTATGTTGTCCTGGAGAGCTTGCAGAGCACTGGGGAAAAGCAGGCAGAGAATTCCCTGCTAGCACCTTCTCTGTGCCTGGGAAACAGAAGTGTTCCCATTGCTTCGCAGAATCGCTTTTGTGCAGAAAACAGTAACACTTGTTCAGAACGAAAGAAAGCACAGAGCCCCAGATTTTATGTTGTCCTGGAGAGCTTGCAGAGCACTGGGGAAAAGCAGGCAGAGAATTCCCTGCTATCACCTTCTCTGTGCCTGGGAAACAGAAGTGTTCACATTGCTTCGCAGAATCGCTTTTGTGCAGAAAACACTAACACTTGTTCAGAACGAAAGAAAGCACAGAGCCCCAGATTTTATGTTGTCCTGGAGAGCTTGCAGAGCACTGGGGAAAGGCAGGCAGAGAATTCCCTGCTAGCACCTTCTCTGTGCCTGTTCACATTGCTTCGCAAGAATCGCTTTTGTGCAGAAAACAGTAACACTTGTTCAGAACGAAAGAAAGCACAGAGCCCCAGATTTTATGTTGTCCTGGAGAGCTTGCAGAGCACTGGGGAAAGGCAGGCAGAGAATTCCCTGCTAGCACCTTCTCTGTGCCTGTTCACATTGCTTCGCAGAATCGCTTTTGTGCAGAAAACAGTAACACTTGTTCAGACGAAAGAAAGCACAGAGCCCCAGATTCTATGTTGTCCTGGAGAGCTTGCAGAGCACTGGGGAAAGGCAGGCAGAGAATTCCCTGCTAGCACCTTCTCTGTGCCTGGGAAACAGAAGTGTTCCCATTGCTTCGCAGAATCGCTTTTGTGCAGAAAACAGTAACACTTGTTCAGACGAAAAAAAGCACAGAGCCCCAGATTTTATGTTGTCCTGGAGAGCTTGCAGAGCACTGGGGAAAAGCAGGCAGAGAATTCCCTGCTAGCACCTTCTCTGTGCCTGGGAAACAGAAGTGTTCCCATTGCTTCGCAGAATCGCTTTTGTGCAGAAAACAGTAACACTTGTTCAGAACGAAAGAAAGCACAGAGCCCCAGATTTTATGTTGTCCTGGAGAGCTTGCAGAGCACTGGGGAAAAGCAGGCAGAGAATTCCCTGCTAGCACCTTCTCTGTGCCTGGGAAGCAGAAGTGTTCACATTGCTTCGCAGAATCGCTTTTGTGCAGAAAACAGTAACACTTGTTCAGAACGAAAGAAAGCACAGAGCCCCAGATTTTATGTTGTCCTGGAGAGCTTGCAGAGCACTGGGGAAAAGCAGGCAGAGAATTCCCTGCTAGCACCTTCTCTGTGCCTGGGAAACAGAAGTGTTCCCATTGCTTCGCAGAATCGCTTTTGTGCAGAAAACAGTAACACTTGTTCAGAACGAAAGAAAGCACAGAGCCCCAGATTTGCTGTTGTCCTGGAGAGCTTGCAGAGCACTGGGGAAAAGCAGGCAGAGAATTCCCTGCTAGCACCTTCTCTGTGCCTGGGAAGCAGAAGTGTTCACATTGCTTCGCAGAATCGCTTTTGTGCAGAAAACAGTAACACTTGTTCAGAACAAAAGAAAGCACAGAGCCCCAGATTTTATGTTGTCCTGGAGAGCTTGCAGAGCACTGGGGAAAAGCAGGCAGAGAATTCCCTGCTAGCACCTTCTCTGTGCCTGGGAAACAGAAGTGTTCACATTGCTTCGCAGAATCGCTTTTGTGCAGAAAACAGTAACACTTGTTCAGAACGAAAGAAAGCACAGAGCCCCAGATTTTATGTTGTCCTGGAGAGCTTGCAGAGCACTGGGGAAAAGCAGGCAGAGAATTCCCTGCTAGCACCTTCTCTGTGCCTGGGAAACAGAAGTGTTCACATTGCTTCGCAGAATCGCTTTTGTGCAGAAAACAGTAACACTTGTTCAGAACGAAAGAAAGCACAGAGCCCCAGATTTTATGTTGTCCTGGAGAGCTTGCAGAGCACTGGGGAAAAGCAGGCAGAGAATTCCCTGCTAGCACCTTCTCTGTGCCTGGGAAACAGAAGTGTTCCCATTGCTTCGCAGAATCGCTTTTGTGCAGAAAACAGTAACACTTGTTAAGAACGAAAGAAAGCACAGAGCCCCAGATTTGCTGTTGTCCTGGAGAGCTTGCAGAGCACTGGGGAAAGGCAGGCAGAGAATTCCCTGCTAGCACCTTCTTTGTGCCTGTTCACATTGCTTCGCAGAATCGCTTTTGTGCAGAAAACAGTAACACTTGTTCAGACGAAAAAAAGCACAGAGCCCCAGATTTTATGTTGTCCTGGAGAGCTTGCAGAGCACTGGGGAAAAGCAGGCAGAGAATTCCCTGCTAGCACCTTCTCTGTGCCTGGGAAGCAGAAGTGTTCACATTGCTTCGCAGAATCGCTTTTGTGCAGAAAACAGTAACACTTGTTCAGAACGAAAGAAAGCACAGAGCCCCAGATTTTATGTTGTCCTGGAGAGCTTGCAGAGCACTGGGGAAAAGCAGGCAGAGAATTCCCTGCTAGCACCTTCTCTGTGCCTGGGAAGCAGAAGTGTTCACATTGCTTCGCAGAATCGCTTTTGTGCAGAAAACAGTAACACTTGTTCAGAACGAAAGAAAGCACAGAGCCCCAGATTTTATGTTGTCCTGGAGAGCTTGCAGAGCACTGGGGAAAAGCAGGCAGAGAATTCCGTGCTAGCACCTTCTCTGTGCCTGGGAAACAGAAGTGTTCCCATTGCTTCGCAGAATCGCTTTTGTGCAGAAAACAGTAACACTTGTTCAGAACGAAAGAAAGCACAGAGCCCCAGATTTTATGTTGTCCTGGAGAGCTTGCAGAGCACTGGGGAAAAGCAGGCAGAGAATTTCCTGCTAGCACCTTCTCTGTGCCTGGGAAACAGAAGTGTTCACATTGCTTCGCAGAATCGCTTTTGTGCAGAAAACACTAACACTTGTTCAGAACGAAAGAAAGCACAGAGCCCCAGATTTTATGTTGTCCTGGAGAGCTTGCAGAGCACTGGGGAAAAGCAGGCAGAGAATTCCCTGCTATCACCTTCTCTGTGCCTGGGAAACAGAAGTGTTCACATTGCTTCGCAGAATCGCTTTTGTGCAGAAAACACTAACACTTGTTCAGAACGAAAGAAAGCACAGAGCCCCAGATTTTATGTTGTCCTGGAGAGCTTGCAGAGCACTGGGGAAAGGCAGGCAGAGAATTCCCTGCTAGCACCTTCTCTGTGCCTGTTCACATTGCTTCGCAAGAATCGCTTTTGTGCAGAAAACAGTAACACTTGTTCAGAACGAAAGAAAGCACAGAGCCCCAGATTTTATGTTGTCCTGGAGAGCTTGCAGAGCACTGGGGAAAGGCAGGCAGAGAATTCCCTGCTATCACCTTCTCTGTGCCTGGGAAACAGAAGTGTTCACATTGCTTCGCAGAATCGCTTTTGTGCAGAAAACACTAACACTTGTTCAGAATGAAAGAAAGCACAGAGCCCCAGATTTTATGTTGTCCTGGAGAGCTTGCAGAGCACTGGGGAAAGGCAGGCAGAGAATTCCCTGCTAGCACCTTCTCTGTGCCTGTTCACATTGCTTCGCAGAATCGCTTTTGTGCAGAAAACAGTAACACTTGTTCAGACGAAAGAAAGCACAGAGCCCCAGATTCTATGTTGTCCTGGAGAGCTTGCAGAGCACTGGGGAAAGGCAGGCAGAGAATTCCCTGCTAGCACCTTCTCTGTGCCTGGGAAACAGAAGTGTTCCCATTGCTTCGCAGAATCGCTTTTGTGCAGAAAACAGTAACACTTGTTCAGAACAAAAGAAAGCACAGAGCCCCAGATTTTATGTTGTCCTGGAGAGCTTGCAGAGCACTGGGGAAAAGCAGGCAGAGAATTCCCTGCTAGCACCTTCTCTGTGCCTGGGAAACAGAAGTGTTCACATTGCTTCGCAGAATCGCTTTTGTGCAGAAAACAGTAACACTTGTTCAGAACGAAAGAAAGCACAGAGCCCCAGATTTTATGTTGTCCTGGAGAGCTTGCAGAGCACTGGGGAAAAGCAGGCAGAGAATTCCCTGCTAGCACCTTCTCTGTGCCTGGGAAACAGAAGTGTTCACATTGCTTCGCAGAATCGCTTTTGTGCAGAAAACAGTAACACTTGTTCAGAACGAAAGAAAGCACAGAGCCCCAGATTTTATGTTGTCCTGGAGAGCTTGCAGAGCACTGGGGAAAAGCAGGCAGAGAATTCCCTGCTAGCACCTTCTCTGTGCCTGGGAAACAGAAGTGTTCACATTGCTTCGCAGAATCGCTTTTGTGCAGAAAACAGTAACACTTGTTCAGAACGAAAGAAAGCACAGAGCCCCAGATTTTATGTTGTCCTGGAGAGCTTGCAGAGCACTGGGGAAAAGCAGGCAGAGAATTCCCTGCTAGCACCTTCTCTGTGCCTGGGAAACAGAAGTGTTCACATTGCTTCGCAGAATCGCTTTTGTGCAGAAAACAGTAACACTTGTTCAGAACGAAAGAAAGCACAGAGCCCCAGATTTGCTGTTGTCCTAGAGAGCTTGCAGAGCACTGGGGAAAGGCAGGCAGAGAATTCCCTGCTAGCACCTTCTTTGTGCCTGTTCACATTGCTTCGCAGAATCGCTTTTGTGCAGAAAACAGTAACACTTGTTCAGACGAAAAAAAGCACAGAGCCCCAGATTTTATGTTGTCCTGGAGAGCTTGCAGAGCACTGGGGAAAAGCAGGCAGAGAATTCCCTGCTAGCACCTTCTCTGTGCCTGGGAAGCAGAAGTGTTCACATTGCTTCGCAGAATCGCTTTTGTGCAGAAAACAGTAACACTTGTTCAGAACGAAAGAAAGCACAGAGCCCCAGATTTTATGTTGTCCTGGAGAGCTTGCAGAGCACTGGGGAAAAGCAGGCAGAGAATTCCCTGCTAGCACCTTCTCTGTGCCTGGGAAGCAGAAGTGTTCACATTGCTTCGCAGAATCGCTTTTGTGCAGAAAACAGTAACACTTGTTCAGAACGAAAGAAAGCACAGAGCCCCAGATTTTATGTTGTCCTGGAGAGCTTGCAGAGCACTGGGGAAAAGCAGGCAGAGAATTCCGTGCTAGCACCTTCTCTGTGCCTGGGAAACAGAAGTGTTCCCATTGCTTCGCAGAATCGCTTTTGTGCAGAAAACAGTAACACTTGTTCAGAACGAAAGAAAGCACAGAGCCCCAGATTTTATGTTGTCCTGGAGAGCTTGCAGAGCACTGGGGAAAAGCAGGCAGAGAATTTCCTGCTAGCACCTTCTCTGTGCCTGGGAAACAGAAGTGTTCACATTGCTTCGCAGAATCGCTTTTGTGCAGAAAACACTAACACTTGTTCAGAACGAAAGAAAGCACAGAGCCCCAGATTTTATGTTGTCCTGGAGAGCTTGCAGAGCACTGGGGAAAGGCAGGCAGAGAATTCCCTGCTAGCACCTTCTCTGTGCCTGTTCACATTGCTTCGCAAGAATCGCTTTTGTGCAGAAAACAGTAACACTTGTTCAGAACGAAAGAAAGCACAGAGCCCCAGATTTTATGTTGTCCTGGAGAGCTTGCAGAGCACTGGGGAAAGGCAGGCAGAGAATTCCCTGCTATCACCTTCTCTGTGCCTGGGAAACAGAAGTGTTCACATTGCTTCGCAGAATCGCTTTTGTGCAGAAAACACTAACACTTGTTCAGAATGAAAGAAAGCACAGAGCCCCAGATTTTATGTTGTCCTGGAGAGCTTGCAGAGCACTGGGGAAAGGCAGGCAGAGAATTCCCTGCTAGCACCTTCTCTGTGCCTGTTCACATTGCTTCGCAGAATCGCTTTTGTGCAGAAAACAGTAACACTTGTTCAGACGAAAGAAAGCACAGAGCCCCAGATTCTATGTTGTCCTGGAGAGCTTGCAGAGCACTGGGGAAAGGCAGGCAGAGAATTCCCTGCTAGCACCTTCTCTGTGCCTGGGAAACAGAAGTGTTCCCATTGCTTCGCAGAATCGCTTTTGTGCAGAAAACAGTAACACTTGTTCAGACGAAAAAAAGCACAGAGCCCCAGATTTTATGTTGTCCTGGAGAGCTTGCAGAGCACTGGGGAAAAGCAG
This sequence comes from Strix uralensis, assembly GCF_047716275.1. Taxonomy (NCBI): domain Eukaryota; kingdom Metazoa; phylum Chordata; class Aves; order Strigiformes; family Strigidae; genus Strix; species Strix uralensis. Next base: position 1,215,776 of record NC_133995.1, read on the forward strand.
GCAGAGAATTCCCTGCTAGCACCTTCTCTGTGCCTGGGAAACAGAAGTGTTCCCATTGCTTCGCAGAATCGCTTTTGTGCAGAAAACAGTAACACTTGTTCAGAACGAAAGAAAGCACAGAGCCCCAGATTTTATGTTGTCCTGGAGAGCTTGCAGAGCACTGGGGAAAAGCAGGCAGAGAATTCCCTGCTAGCACCTTCTCTGTGCCTGGGAAGCAGAAGTGTTCACATTGCTTCGCAGAATCGCTTTTGTGCAGAAAACAGTAACACTTGTTCAGAACAAAAGAAAGCACAGAGCCCCAGATTTTATGTTGTCCTGGAGAGCTTGCAGAGCACTGGGGAAAAGCAGGCAGAGAATTCCCTGCTAGCACCTTCTCTGTGCCTGGGAAACAGAAGTGTTCACATTGCTTCGCAGAATCGCTTTTGTGCAGAAAACAGTAACACTTGTTCAGAACGAAAGAAAGCACAGAGCCCCAGATTTTATGTTGTCCTGGAGAGCTTGCAGAGCACTGGGGAAAAGCAGGCAGAGAATTCCCTGCTAGCACCTTCTCTGTGCCTGGGAAACAGAAGTGTTCACATTGCTTCGCAGAATCGCTTTTGTGCAGAAAACAGTAACACTTGTTCAGAACGAAAGAAAGCACAGAGCCCCAGATTTTATGTTGTCCTGGAGAGCTTGCAGAGCACTGGGGAAAAGCAGGCAGAGAATTCCCTGCTAGCACCTTCTCTGTGCCTGGGAAGCAGAAGTGTTCACATTGCTTCGCAGAATCGCTTTTGTGCAGAAAACAATAACACTTGTTCAGAACGAAAGAAAGCACAGAGCCCCAGATTTTATGTTGTCCTGGAGAGCTTGCAGAGCACTGGGGAAAAGCAGGCAGAGAATTCCCTGCTAGCACCTTCTCTGTGCCTGGGAAACAGAAGTGTTCCCATTGCTTCGCAGAATCGCTTTTGTGCAGAAAACAGTAACACTTGTTCAGAACGAAAGAAAGCACAGAGCCCCAGATTTGCTGTTGTCCTAGAGAGCTTGCAGAGCACTGGGGAAAGGCAGGCAGAGAATTCCCTGCTAGCACCTTCTTTGTGCCTGTTCACATTGCTTCGCAGAATCGCTTTTGTGCAGAAAACAGTAACACTTGTTCAGACGAAAAAAAGCACAGAGCCCCAGATTTTATGTTGTCCTGGAGAGCTTGCAGAGCACTGGGGAAAAGCAGGCAGAGAATTCCCTGCTAGCACCTTCTCTGTGCCTGGGAAGCAGAAGTGTTCACATTGCTTCGCAGAATCGCTTTTGTGCAGAAAACAGTAACACTTGTTCAGAACGAAAGAAAGCACAGAGCCCCAGATTTTATGTTGTCCTGGAGAGCTTGCAGAGCACTGGGGAAAAGCAGGCAGAGAATTCCCTGCTAGCACCTTCTCTGTGCCTGGGAAGCAGAAGTGTTCACATTGCTTCGCAGAATCGCTTTTGTGCAGAAAACAGTAACACTTGTTCAGAACGAAAGAAAGCACAGAGCCCCAGATTTTATGTTGTCCTGGAGAGCTTGCAGAGCACTGGGGAAAAGCAGGCAGAGAATTCCGTGCTAGCACCTTCTCTGTGCCTGGGAAACAGAAGTGTTCCCATTGCTTCGCAGAATCGCTTTTGTGCAGAAAACAGTAACACTTGTTCAGAACGAAAGAAAGCACAGAGCCCCAGATTTTATGTTGTCCTGGAGAGCTTGCAGAGCACTGGGGAAAAGCAGGCAGAGAATTTCCTGCTAGCACCTTCTCTGTGCCTGGGAAGCAGAAGTGTTCACATTGCTTCGCAGAATCGCTTTTGTGCAGAAAACAGTAACACTTGTTCAGAACGAAAGAAAGCACAGAGCCCCAGATTTTATGTTGTCCTGGAGAGCTTGCAGAGCACTGGGGAAAAGCAGGCAGAGAATTCCCTGCTAGCACCTTCTCTGTGCCTGGGAAGCAGAAGTGTTCACATTGCTTCGCAGAATCGCTTTTGTGCAGAAAACACTAACACTTGTTCAGAACGAAAGAAAGCACAGAGCCCCAGATTTTATGTTGTCCTGGAGAGCTTGCAGAGCACTGGGGAAAAGCAGGAAGAGAATTCCCTGCTAGCACCTTCTCTGTGCCTGGGAAGCAGAAGTCTTCACATTGCTTCGCAGAATTGCTTTTGTGCAGAAAACAGTAACACTTGTTCAGAACGAAAGAAAGCACAGAGCCCCAGATTTTATGTTGTCCTGGAGAGCTTGCAGAGCACTGGGGAAAGGCAGGCAGAGAATTCCCTGCTAGCACCTTCTTTGTGCCTGTTCACATTGCTTCGCAGAATCGCTTTTGTGCAGAAAACAGTAACACTTGTTCAGACGAAAGAAAGCACAGAGCCCCAGATTTTATGTTGTCCTGGAGAGCTTGCAGAGCACTGGGGAAAAGCAGGCAGAGAATTCCCTGCTAGCACCTTCTCTGTGCCTGGGAAGCAGAAGTGTTCACATTGCTTCGCAGAATCGCTTTTGTGCAGAAAACAGTAACACTTGTTCAGAACGAAAGAAAGCACAGAGCCCCAGATTTTATGTTGTCCTGGAGAGCTTGCAGAGCACTGGGGAAAAGCAGGCAGAGAATTCCCTGCTATCACCTTCTCTGTGCCTGGGAAACAGAAGTGTTCACATTGCTTCGCAGAATCGCTTTTGTGCAGAAAACACTAACACTTGTTCAGACGAAAGAAAGCACAGAGCCCCAGATTTTATGTTGTCCTGGAGAGCTTGCAGAGCACTGGGGAAAGGCAGGCAGAGAATTCCCTGCTAGCACCTTCTCTGTGCCTGGGAAGCAGAAGTGTTCCCATTGCTTCGCAGAATCGCTTTTGTGCAGAAAACAGTAACACTTGTTCAGAACGAAAGAAAGCACAGAGCCCCAGATTTTATGTTGTCATGGAGAGCTTGCAGAGCACTGGGGAAAAGCAGGCAGAGAATTCCCTGCTAGCACCTTCTCTGTGCCTGGGAAACAGAAGTGTTCCCATTGCTTCGCAGAATCGCTTTTGTGCAGAAAACAGTAACACTTGTTCAGAACGAAAGAAAGCACAGAGCCCCAGATTTTATGTTGTCCTGGAGAGCTTGCAGAGCACTGGGGAAAAGCAGGCAGAGAATTCCCTGCTAGCACCTTCTCTGTGCCTGGGAAACAGAAGTGTTCCCATTGCTTCGCAGAATCGCTTTTGTGCAGAAAACAGTAACACTTGTTCAGAACGAAAGAAAGCACAGAGCCCCAGATTTTATGTTGTCCTGGAGAGCTTGCAGAGCACTGGGGAAAAGCAGGCAGAGAATTTCCTGCTAGCACCTTCTCTGTGCCTGGGAAGCAGAAGTGTTCACATTGCTTCGCAGAATCGCTTTTGTGCAGAAAACAGTAACACTTGTTCAGAACAAAAGAAAGCACAGAGCCCCAGATTTTATGTTGTCCTGGAGAGCTTGCAGAGCACTGGGGAAAAGCAGGCAGAGAATTCCCTGCTAGCACCTTCTCTGTGCCTGGGAAGCAGAAGTCTTCACATTGCTTCGCAGAATCGCTTTTGTGCAGAAAACAGTAACACTTGTTCAGAACGAAAGAAAGCACAGAGCCCCAGATTTTATGTTGTCCTGGAGAGCTTGCAGAGCACTGGGGAAAGGCAGGCAGAGAATTCCCTGCTAGCACCTTCTTTGTGCCTGTTCACATTGCTTCGCAGAATCGCTTTTGTGCAGAAAACAGTAACACTTGTTCAGACGAAAAAAAGCACAGAGCCCCAGATTTTATGTTGTCCTGGAGAGCTTGCAGAGCACTGGGGAAAAGCAGGCAGAGAATTCCCTGCTATCACCTTCTCTGTGCCTGGGAAACAGAAGTGTTCACATTGCTTCGCAGAATCGCTTTTGTGCAGAAAACACTAACACTTGTTCAGAACGAAAGAAAGCACAGAGCCCCAGATTTTATGTTGTCCTGGAGAGCTTGCAGAGCACTGGGGAAAGGCAGGCAGAGAATTCCCTGCTAGCACCTTCTCTGTGCCTGTTCACATTGCTTCGCAGAAACGCTTTTGTGCAGAAAACAGTAACACTTGTTCAGACGAAAGAAAGCACAGAGCCCCAGATTTTATGTTGTCCTGGAGAGCTTGCAGAGCACTGGGGAAAGGCAGGCAGAGAATTCCCTGCTAGCACCTTCTCTGTGCCTGTTCACATTGCTTCGCAGAATCGCTTTTGTGCAGAAAACAGTAACACTTGTTCAGACGAAAGAAAGCACAGAGCCCCAGATTCTATGTTGTCCTGGAGAGCTTGCAGAGCACTGGGGAAAGGCAGGCAGAGAATTCCCTGCTAGCACCTTCTCTGTGCCTGGGAAACAGAAGTGTTCCCATTGCTTCGCAGAATCGCTTTTGTGCAGAAAACAGTAACACTTGTTCAGACGAAAAAAAGCACAGAGCCCCAGATTTTATGTTGTCCTGGAGAGCTTGCAGAGCACTGGGGAAAAGCAGGCAGAGAATTCCCTGCTAGCACCTTCTCTGTGCCTGGGAAACAGAAGTGTTCACATTGCTTCGCAGAATCGCTTTTGTGCAGAAAACAGTAACACTTGTTCAGAACGAAAGAAAGCACAGAGCCCCAGATTTTATGTTGTCCTGGAGAGCTTGCAGAGCACTGGGGAAAAGCAGGCAGAGAATTCCCTGCTAGCACCTTCTCTGTGCCTGGGAAACAGAAGTGTTCCCATTGCTTCGCAGAATCGCTTTTGTGCAGAAAACAGTAACACTTGTTCAGAACGAAAGAAAGCACAGAGCCCCAGATTTGCTGTTGTCCTGGAGAGCTTGCAGAGCACTGGGGAAAAGCAGGCAGAGAATTTCCTGCTAGCACCTTCTCTGTGCCTGGGAAGCAGAAGTGTTCCCATTGCTTCGCAGAATCGCTTTTGTGCAGAAAACACTAACAATTGTTCAGAACGAAAGAAAGCACAGAGCCCCAGATTTGCTGTTGTCCTAGAGAGCTTGCAGAGCACTGGGGAAAGGCAGGCAGAGAATTCCCTGCTAGCACCTTCTTTGTGCCTGTTCACATTGCTTCGCAGAATCGCTTTTGTGCAGAAAACAGTAACACTTGTTCAGACGAAAAAAAGCACAGAGCCCCAGATTTTATGTTGTCCTGGAGAGCTTGCAGAGCACTGGGGAAAAGCAGGCAGAGAATTCCCTGCTAGCACCTTCTCTGTGCCTGGGAAGCAGAAGTGTTCACATTGCTTCGCAGAATCGCTTTTGTGCAGAAAACAGTAACACTTGTTCAGAACGAAAGAAAGCACAGAGCCCCAGATTTTATGTTGTCCTGGAGAGCTTGCAGAGCACTGGGGAAAAGCAGGCAGAGAATTCCCTGCTAGCACCTTCTCTGTGCCTGGGAAGCAGAAGTGTTCACATTGCTTGGCAGAATCGCTTTTGTGCAGAAAACAGTAACACTTGTTCAGAACAAAAGAAAGCACAGAGCCCCAGATTTTATGTTGTCCTGGAGAGCTTGCAGAGCACTGGGGAAAAGCAGGCAGAGAATTCCCTGCTAGCACCTTCTCTGTGCCTGGGAAGCAGAAGTCTTCACATTGCTTCGCAGAATCGCTTTTGTGCAGAAAACAGTAACACTTGTTCAGAACGAAAGAAAGCACAGAGCCCCAGATTTTATGTTGTCCTGGAGAGCTTGCAGAGCACTGGGGAAAAGCAGGCAGAGAATTCCCTGCTAGCACCTTCTCTGTGCCTGGGAAGCAGAAGTGTTCACATTGCTTCGCAGAATCGCTTTTGTGCAGAAAACAGTAACACTTGTTCAGAACGAAAGAAAGCACAGAGCCCCAGATTTTATGTTGTCCTGGAGAGCTTGCAGAGCACTGGGGAAAAGCAGGCAGAGAATTCCCTGCTAGCACCTTCTCTGTGCCTGGGAAACAGAAGTGTTCCCATTGCTTCGCAGAATCGCTTTTGTGCAGAAAACAGTAACACTTGTTCAGAACGAAAGAAAGCACAGAGCCCCAGATTTGCTGTTGTCCTAGAGAGCTTGCAGAGCACTGGGGAAAGGCAGGCAGAGAATTCCCTGCTAGCACCTTCTTTGTGCCTGTTCACATTGCTTCGCAGAATCGCTTTTGTGCAGAAAACAGTAACACTTGTTCAGACGAAAAAAAGCACAGAGCCCCAGATTTTATGTTGTCCTGGAGAGCTTGCAGAGCACTGGGGAAAAGCAGGCAGAGAATTCCCTGCTAGCACCTTCTCTGTGCCTGGGAAGCAGAAGTGTTCACATTGCTTCGCAGAATCGCTTTTGTGCAGAAAACAGTAACACTTGTTCAGAACGAAAGAAAGCACAGAGCCCCAGATTTTATGTTGTCCTGGAGAGCTTGCAGAGCACTGGGGAAAAGCAGGCAGAGAATTCCCTGCTAGCACCTTCTCTGTGCCTGGGAAGCAGAAGTGTTCACATTGCTTCGCAGAATCGCTTTTGTGCAGAAAACAGTAACACTTGTTCAGAACGAAAGAAAGCACAGAGCCCCAGATTTTATGTTGTCCTGGAGAGCTTGCAGAGCACTGGGGAAAAGCAGGCAGAGAATTCCGTGCTAGCACCTTCTCTGTGCCTGGGAAACAGAAGTGTTCCCATTGCTTCGCAGAATCGCTTTTGTGCAGAAAACAGTAACACTTGTTCAGAACGAAAGAAAGCACAGAGCCCCAGATTTTATGTTGTCCTGGAGAGCTTGCAGAGCACTGGGGAAAAGCAGGCAGAGAATTCCCTGCTAGCACCTTCTCTGTGCCTGGGAAGCAGAAGTGTTCACATTGCTTCGCAGAATCGCTTTTGTGCAGAAAACAGTAACACTTGTTCAGAACGAAAGAAAGCACAGAGCCCCAGATTTTATGTTGTCCTGGAGAGCTTGCAGAGCACTGGGGAAAAGCAGGCAGAGAATTCCCTGCTAGCACCTTCTCTGTGCCTGGGAAGCAGAAGTGTTCACATTGCTTCGCAGAATCGCTTTTGTGCAGAAAACACTAACACTTGTTCAGAACGAAAGAAAGCACAGAGCCCCAGATTTTATGTTGTCCTGGAGAGCTTGCAGAGCACTGGGGAAAAGCAGGAAGAGAATTCCCTGCTAGCACCTTCTCTGTGCCTGGGAAGCAGAAGTCTTCACATTGCTTCGCAGAATTGCTTTTGTGCAGAAAACAGTAACACTTGTTCAGAACGAAAGAAAGCACAGAGCCCCAGATTTTATGTTGTCCTGGAGAGCTTGCAGAGCACTGGGGAAAAGCAGGCAGAGAATTCCCTGCTAGCACCTTCTCTGTGCCTGGGAAACAGAAGTGTTCCCATTGCTTCGCAGAATCGCTTTTGTGCAGAAAACAGTAACACTTGTTCAGAACGAAAGAAAGCACAGAGCCCCAGATTTGCTGTTGTCCTGGAGAGCTTGCAGAGCACTGGGGAAAGGCAGGCAGAGAATTCCCTGCTAGCACCTTCTTTGTGCCTGTTCACATTGCTTCGCAGAATCGCTTTTGTGCAGAAAACAGTAACACTTGTTCAGACGAAAGAAAGCACAGAGCCCCAGATTTTATGTTGTCCTGGAGAGCTTGCAGAGCACTGGGGAAAAGCAGGCAGAGAATTCCCTGCTAGCACCTTCTCTGTGCCTGGGAAGCAGAAGTGTTCACATTGCTTCGCAGAATCGCTTTTGTGCAGAAAACAGTAACACTTGTTCAGAACGAAAGAAAGCACAGAGCCCCAGATTTTATGTTGTCCTGGAGAGCTTGCAGAGCACTGGGGAAAAGCAGGCAGAGAATTCCCTGCTATCACCTTCTCTGTGCCTGGGAAACAGAAGTGTTCACATTGCTTCGCAGAATCGCTTTTGTGCAGAAAACACTAACACTTGTTCAGAACGAAAGAAAGCACAGAGCCCCAGATTTTATGTTGTCCTGGAGAGCTTGCAGAGCACTGGGGAAAGGCAGGCAGAGAATTCCCTGCTAGCACCTTCTCTGTGCCTGGGAAGCAGAAGTCTTCACATTGCTTCGCAGAATCGCTTTTGTGCAGAAAACAGTAACACTTGTTCAGAACGAAAGAAAGCACAGAGCCCCAGATTTTATGTTGTCATGGAGAGCTTGCAGAGCACTGGGGAAAAGCAGGCAGAGAATTCCCTGCTAGCACCTTCTCTGTGCCTGGGAAACAGAAGTGTTCCCATTGCTTCGCAGAATCGCTTTTGTGCAGAAAACAGTAACACTTGTTCAGAACGAAAGAAAGCACAGAGCCCCAGATTTTATGTTGTCCTGGAGAGCTTGCAGAGCACTGGGGAAAAGCAGGCAGAGAATTCCCTGCTAGCACCTTCTCTGTGCCTGGGAAACAGAAGTGTTCCCATTGCTTCGCAGAATCGCTTTTGTGCAGAAAACAGTAACACTTGTTCAGAACGAAAGAAAGCACAGAGCCCCAGATTTTATGTTGTCCTGGAGAGCTTGCAGAGCACTGGGGAAAAGCAGGCAGAGAATTTCCTGCTAGCACCTTCTCTGTGCCTGGGAAGCAGAAGTGTTCACATTGCTTCGCAGAATCGCTTTTGTGCAGAAAACAGTAACACTTGTTCAGAACAAAAGAAAGCACAGAGCCCCAGATTTTATGTTGTCCTGGAGAGCTTGCAGAGCACTGGGGAAAAGCAGGCAGAGAATTCCCTGCTAGCACCTTCTCTGTGCCTGTTCACATTGCTTCGCAGAATCGCTTTTGTGCAGAAAACAGTAACACTTGTTCAGAACGAAAGAAAGCACAGAGCCCCAGATTTTATGTTGTCCTGGAGAGCTTGCAGAGCACTGGGGAAAGGCAGGCAGAGAATTCCCTGCTAGCACCTTCTTTGTGCCTGTTCACATTGCTTCGCAGAATCGCTTTTGTGCAGAAAACAGTAACACTTGTTCAGACGAAAAAAAGCACAGAGCCCCAGATTTTATGTTGTCCTGGAGAGCTTGCAGAGCACTGGGGAAAATCAGGCAGAGAATTCCCTGCTAGCACCTTCTCTGTGCCTGGGAAGCAGAAGTGTTCACATTGCTTCGCAGAATCGCTTTTGTGCAGAAAACAGTAACACTTGTTCAGAACGAAAGAAAGCACAGAGCCCCAGATTTTATGTTGTCCTGGAGAGCTTGCAGAGCACTGGGGAAAAGCAGGCAGAGAATTTCCTGCTAGCACCTTCTCTGTGCCTGGGAAGCAGAAGTGTTCACATTGCTTCGCAGAATCGCTTTTGTGCAGAAAACAGTAACACTTGTTCAGAACAAAAGAAAGCACAGAGCCCCAGATTTTATGTTGTCCTGGAGAGCTTGCAGAGCACTGGGGAAAAGCAGGCAGAGAATTCCCTGCTAGCACCTTCTCTGTGCCTGTTCACATTGCTTCGCAGAATCGCTTTTGTGCAGAAAACAGTAACACTTGTTCAGAACGAAAGAAAGCACAGAGCCCCAGATTTTATGTTGTCCTGGAGAGCTTGCAGAGCACTGGGGAAAGGCAGGCAGAGAATTCCCTGCTAGCACCTTCTTTGTGCCTGTTCACATTGCTTCGCAGAATCGCTTTTGTGCAGAAAACAGTAACACTTGTTCAGACGAAAAAAAGCACAGAGCCCCAGATTTTATGTTGTCCTGGAGAGCTTGCAGAGCACTGGGGAAAATCAGGCAGAGAATTCCCTGCTAGCACCTTCTCTGTGCCTGGGAAGCAGAAGTGTTCACATTGCTTCGCAGAATCGCTTTTGTGCAGAAAACAGTAACACTTGTTCAGAACGAAAGAAAGCACAGAGCCCCAGATTTTATGTTGTCCTGGAGAGCTTGCAGAGCACTGGGGAAAAGCAGGCAGAGAATTCCCTGCTATCACCTTCTCTGTGCCTGGGAAACAGAAGTGTTCACATTGCTTCGCAGAATCGCTTTTGTGCAGAAAACACTAACACTTGTTCAGAACGAAAGAAAGCACAGAGCCCCAGATTTTATGTTGTCCTGGAGAGCTTGCAGAGCACTGGGGAAAGGCAGGCAGAGAATTCCCTGCTAGCACCTTCTCTGTGCCTGTTCACATTGCTTCGCAGAAACGCTTTTGTGCAGAAAACAGTAACACTTGTTCAGACGAAAGAAAGCACAGAGCCCCAGATTTTATGTTGTCCTGGAGAGCTTGCAGAGCACTGGGGAAAGGCAGGCAGAGAATTCCCTGCTAGCACCTTCTCTGTGCCTGTTCACATTGCTTCGCAGAATCGCTTTTGTGCAGAAAACAGTAACACTTGTTCAGACGAAAGAAAGCACAGAGCCCCAGATTCTATGTTGTCCTGGAGAGCTTGCAGAGCACTGGGGAAAGGCAGGCAGAGAATTCCCTGCTAGCACTTTCTCTGTGCCTGGGAAACAGAAGTGTTCCCATTGCTTCGCAGAATCGCTTTTGTGCAGAAAACAGTAACACTTGTTCAGACGAAAAAAAGCACAGAGCCCCAGATTTTATGTTGTCCTGGAGAGCTTGCAGAGCACTGGGGAAAAGCAGGCAGAGAATTCCCTGCTAGCACCTTCTCTGTGCCTGGGAAACAGAAGTGTTCACATTGCTTCGCAGAATCGCTTTTGTGCAGAAAACAGTAACACTTGTTCAGAACGAAAGAAAGCACAGAGCCCCAGATTTTATGTTGTCCTGGAGAGCTTGCAGAGCACTGGGGAAAAGCAGGCAGAGAATTCCCTGCTAGCACCTTCTCTGTGCCTGGGAAACAGAAGTGTTCCCATTGCTTCGCAGAATCGCTTTTGTGCAGAAAACAGTAACACTTGTTCAGAACGAAAGAAAGCACAGAGCCCCAGATTTGCTGTTGTCCTGGAGAGCTTGCAGAGCACTGGGGAAAAGCAGGCAGAGAATTTCCTGCTAGCACCTTCTCTGTGCCTGGGAAGCAGAAGTGTTCCCATTGCTTCGCAGAATCGCTTTTGTGCAGAAAACACTAACAATTGTTCAGAACGAAAGAAAGCACAGAGCCCCAGATTTGCTGTTGTCCTAGAGAGCTTGCAGAGCACTGGGGAAAGGCAGGCAGAGAATTCCCTGCTAGCACCTTCTTTGTGCCTGTTCACATTGCTTCGCAGAATCGCTTTTGTGCAGAAAACAGTAACACTTGTTCAGACGAAAAAAAGCACAGAGCCCCAGATTTTATGTTGTCCTGGAGAGCTTGCAGAGCACTGGGGAAAAGCAGGCAGAGAATTCCCTGCTAGCACCTTCTCTGTGCCTGGGAAGCAGAAGTGTTCACATTGCTTCGCAGAATCGCTTTTGTGCAGAAAACAGTAACACTTGTTCAGAACGAAAGAAAGCACAGAGCCCCAGATTTTATGTTGTCCTGGAGAGCTTGCAGAGCACTGGGGAAAAGCAGGCAGAGAATTCCCTGCTAGCACCTTCTCTGTGCCTGGGAAACAGAAGTGTTCACATTGCTTCGCAGAATCGCTTTTGTGCAGAAAACAGTAACACTTGTTCAGAACGAAAGAAAGCACAGAGCCCCAGATTTTATGTTGTCCTGGAGAGCTTGCAGAGCACTGGGGAAAAGCAGGCAGAGAATTTCCTGCTAGCACCTTCTCTGTGCCTGGGAAGCAGAAGTGTTCACATTGCTTCGCAGAATCGCTTTTGTGCAGAAAACAGTAACACTTGTTCAGAACGAAAGAAAGCACAGAGCCCCAGATTTTATGTTGTCCTGGAGAGCTTGCAGAGCACTGGGGAAAAGCAGGCAGAGAATTTCCTGCTAGCACCTTCTCTGTGCCTGGGAAGCAGAAGTGTTCACATTGCTTGGCAGAATCGCTTTTGTGCAGAAAACAGTAACACTTGTTCAGAACAAAAGAAAGCACAGAGCCCCAGATTTTATGTTGTCCTGGAGAGCTTGCAGAGCACTGGGGAAAAGCAGGCAGAGAATTCCCTGCTAGCACCTTCTCTGTGCCTGGGAAGCAGAAGTCTTCACATTGCTTCGCAGAATCGCTTTTGTGCAGAAAACAGTAACACTTGTTCAGAACGAAAGAAAGCACAGAGCCCCAGATTTTATGTTGTCATGGAGAGCTTGCAGAGCACTGGGGAAAAGCAGGCAGAGAATTCCCTGCTAGCACCTTCTCTGTGCCTGGGAAACAGAAGTGTTCCCATTGCTTCGCAGAATCGCTTTTGTGCAGAAAACAGTAACACTTGTTCAGAACGAAAGAAAGCACAGAGCCCCAGATTTTATGTTGTCCTGGAGAGCTTGCAGAGCACTGGGGAAAAGCAGGCAGAGAATTTCCTGCTAGCACCTTCTCTGTGCCTGGGAAGCAGAAGTGTTCACATTGCTTGGCAGAATCGCTTTTGTGCAGAAAACATTAACACTTGTTCAGAACAAAAGAAAGCACAGAGCCCCAGATTTTATGTTGTCCTGGAGAGCTTGCAGAGCACTGGGGAAAGGCAGGCAGAGAATTCCCTGCTAGCACCTTCTCTGTGCCTGGGAAGCAGAAGTGTTCCCATTGCTTCGCAGAATCGCTTTTGTGCAGAAAACAGTAACACTTGTTCAGACGAAAAAAAGCACAGAGCCCCAGATTTTATGTTGTCCTGGAGAGCTTGCAGAGCACTGGGGAAAGGCAGGCAGAGAATTCCCTGCTAGCACCTTCTCTGTGCCTGGGAAGCAGAAGTGTTCACATTGCTTCGCAGAATCGCTTTTGTGCAGAAAACAGTAACACTTGTTCAGAACGAAAGAAAGCACAGAGCCCCAGATTTTATGTTGTGCTGGAGAGCTTGCAGAGCACTGGGGAAAAGCAGGCAGAGAATTCCCTGCTATCACCTTCTCTGTGCCTGGGAAACAGAAGTGTTCACATTGCTTCGCAGAATCGCTTTTGTGCAGAAAACACTAACACTTGTTCAGAACGAAAGAAAGCACAGAGCCCCAGATTTTATGTTGTCCTGGAGAGCTTGCAGAGCACTGGGGAAAGGCAGGCAGAGAATTCCCTGCTAGCACCTTCTCTGTGCCTGTTCACATTGCTTCGCAGAATCGCTTTTGTGCAGAAAACAGTAACACTTGTTCAGACGAAAGAAAGCACAGAGCCCCAGATTCTATGTTGTCCTGGAGAGCTTGCAGAGCACTGGGGAAAGGCAGGCAGAGAATTCCCTGCTAGCACCTTCTCTGTGCCTGGGAAACAGAAGTGTTCCCATTGCTTCGCAGAATCGCTTTTGTGCAGAAAACAGTAACACTTGTTCAGACGAAAAAAAGCACAGAGCCCCAGATTTTATGTTGTCCTGGAGAGCTTGCAGAGCACTGGGGAAAAGCAGGCAGAGAATTCCCTGCTAGCACCTTCTCTGTGCCTGGGAAGCAGAAGTGTTTACATTGCTTCGCAGAATCGCTTTTGTGCAGAAAACAGTAACACTTGTTCAGAACGAAAGAAAGCACAGAGCCCCAGATTTTATGTTGTCCTGGAGAGCTTGCAGAGCACTGGGGAAAAGCAGGCAGAGAATTCCCTGCTATCACCTTCTCTGTGCCTGGGAAACAGAAGTGTTCACATTGCTTCGCAGAATCGCTTTTGTGCAGAAAACAGTAACACTTGTTCAGACGAAAGAAAGCACAGAGCCCCAGATTTTATGTTGTCCTGGAGAGCTTGCAGAGCACTGGGGAAAAGCAGGCAGAGAATTCCCTGCTAGCACCTTCTCTGTGCCTGTTCACATTGCTTCGCAGAATCGCTTTTGTGCAGAAAACAGTAACACTTGTTCAGACGAAAGAAAGCACAGAGCCCCAGATTCTATGTTGTCCTGGAGAGCTTGCAGAGCACTGGGGAAAAGCAGGCAGAGAATTCCCTGCTAGCACCTTCTCTGTGCCTGGGAAGCAGAAGTGTTCACATTGCTTCGCAGAATCGCTTTTGTGCAGAAAACAGTAACACTTGTTCAGAACGAAAGAAAGCACAGAGCCCCAGATTTTATGTTGTCCTGGAGAGCTTGCAGAGCACTGGGGAAAAGCAGGCAGAGAATTTCCTGCTAGCACCTTCTCTGTGCCTGGGAAGCAGAAGTGTTCACATTGCTTCGCAGAATCGCTTTTGTGCAGAAAACAGTAACACTTGTTCAGAATGAAAGAAAGCACAGAGCCCCAGATTTTATGTTGTCCTGGAGAGCTTGCAGAGCACTGGGGAAAAGCAGGCAGAGAATTCCCTGCTAGCACCTTCTCTGTGCCTGGGAAGCAGAAGTCTTCACATTGCTTCGCAGAATCGCTTTTGTGCAGAAAACAGTAACACTTGTTCAGAACAAAAGAAAGCACAGAGCCCCAGATTTTATGTTGTCCTGGAGAGCTTGCAGAGCACTGGGGAAAAGCAGGCAGAGAATTCCCTGCTAGCACCTTCTCTGTGCCTGGGAAACAGAAGTGTTCCCATTGCTTCGCAGAATCGCTTTTGTGCAGAAAACAGTAACACTTGTTCAGAACGAAAGAAAGCACAGAGCCCCAGATTTGCTGTTGTCCTAGAGAGCTTGCAGAGCACTGGGGAAAGGCAGGCAGAGAATTCCCTGCTAGCACCTTCTCTGTGCCTGTTCACATTGCTTCGCAGAATCGCTTTTGTGCAGAAAACAGTAACACTTGTTCAGACGAAAAAAAGCACAGAGCCCCAGATTTTATGTTGTCCTGGAGAGCTTGCAGAGCACTGGGGAAAATCAGGCAGAGAATTCCCTGCTAGCACCTTCTCTGTGCCTGGGAAGCAGAAGTGTTCACATTGCTTCGCAGAATCGCTTTTGTGCAGAAAACAGTAACACTTGTTCAGAACGAAAGAAAGCACAGAGCCCCAGATTTTATGTTGTCCTGGAGAGCTTGCAGAGCACTGGGGAAAAGCAGGCAGAGAATTCCCTGCTAGCACCTTCTCTGTGCCTGGGAAACAGAAGTGTTCCCATTGCTTCGCAGAATCGCTTTTGTGCAGAAAACAGTAACACTTGTTCAGAACGAAAGAAAGCACAGAGCCCCAGATTTTATGTTGTCCTGGAGAGCTTGCAGAGCACTGGGGAAAAGCAGGCAGAGAATTTCCTGCTAGCACCTTCTCTGTGCCTGGGAAGCAGAAGTGTTCACATTGCTTCGCAGAATCGCTTTTGTGCAGAAAACAGTAACACTTGTTCAGAACGAAAGAAAGCACAGAGCCCCAGATTTTATGTTGTCCTGGAGAGCTTGCAGAGCACTGGGGAAAAGCAGGCAGAGAATTTCCTGCTAGCACCTTCTCTGTGCCTGGGAAGCAGAAGTGTTCACATTGCTTGGCAGAATCGCTTTTGTGCAGAAAACAGTAACACTTGTTCAGAACAAAAGAAAGCACAGAGCCCCAGATTTTATGTTGTCCTGGAGAGCTTGCAGAGCACTGGGGAAAAGCAGGCAGAGAATTCCCTGCTAGCACCTTCTCTGTGCCTGGGAAGCAGAAGTCTTCACATTGCTTCGCAGAATCGCTTTTGTGCAGAAAACAGTAACACTTGTTCAGAACGAAAGAAAGCACAGAGCCCCAGATTTTGTGTTGTCATGGAGAGCTTGCAGAGCACTGGGGAAAAGCAGGCAGAGAATTCCCTGCTAGCACCTTCTCTGTGCCTGGGAAACAGAAGTGTTCCCATTGCTTCGCAGAATCGCTTTTGTGCAGAAAACAGTAACACTTGTTCAGAACGAAAGAAAGCACAGAGCCCCAGATTTTATGTTGTCCTGGAGAGCTTGCAGAGCACTGGGGAAAAGCAGGCAGAGAATTCCCTGCTAGCACCTTCTCTGTGCCTGGGAAGCAGAAGTGTTCACATTGCTTCGCAGAATCGCTTTTGTGCAGAAAACAGTAACACTTGTTCAGAACAAAAGAAAGCACAGAGCCCCAGATTTTATGTTGTCCTGGAGAGCTTGCAGAGCACTGGGGAAAGGCAGGCAGAGAATTCCCTGCTAGCACCTTCTCTGTGCCTGGGAAGCAGAAGTGTTCCCATTGCTTCGCAGAATCGCTTTTGTGCAGAAAACAGTAACACTTGTTCAGACGAAAAAAAGCACAGAGCCCCAGATTTTATGTTGTCCTGGAGAGCTTGCAGAGCACTGGGGAAAGGCAGGCAGAGAATTCCCTGCTAGCACCTTCTCTGTGCCTGGGAAGCAGAAGTCTTCACATTGCTTCGCAGAATCGCTTTTGTGCAGAAAACAGTAACACTTGTTCAGAACAAAAGAAAGCACAGAGCCCCAGATTTTATGTTGTCCTGGAGAGCTTGCAGAGCACTGGGGAAAAGCAGGCAGAGAATTCCCTGCTAGCACCTTCTCTGTGCCTGGGAAACAGAAGTGTTCCCATTGCTTCGCAGAATCGCTTTTGTGCAGAAAACAGTAACACTTGTTCAGAACGAAAGAAAGCACAGAGCCCCAGATTTGCTGTTGTCCTGGAGAGCTTGCAGAGCACTGGGGAAAGGCAGGCAGAGAATTCCCTGCTAGCACCTTCTCTGTGCCTGTTCACATTGCTTCGCAGAATCGCTTTTGTGCAGAAAACAGTAACACTTGTTCAGACGAAAAAAAGCACAGAGCCCCAGATTTTATGTTGTCCTGGAGAGCTTGCAGAGCACTGGGGAAAAGCAGGCAGAGAATTCCCTGCTAGCACCTTCTCTGTGCCTGGGAAGCAGAAGTGTTCACATTGCTTCGCAGAATCGCTTTTGTGCAGAAAACAGTAACACTTGTTCAGAACGAAAGAAAGCACAGAGCCCCAGATTTTATGTTGTCCTGGAGAGCTTGCAGAGCACTTGGGAAAAGCAGGCAGAGAATTCCCTGCTAGCACCTTCTCTGTGCCTGGGAAACAGAAGTGTTCACATTGCTTCGCAGAATCGCTTTTGTGCAGAAAACAGTAACACTTGTTCAGAACGAAAGAAAGCACAGAGCCCCAGATTTTATGTTGTCCTGGAGAGCTTGCAGAGCACTGGGGAAAAGCAGGCAGAGAATTCCCTGCTAGCACCTTCTCTGTGCCTGGGAAACAGAAGTGTTCCCATTGCTTCGCAGAATCGCTTTTGTGCAGAAAACAGTAACACTTGTTCAGAACGAAAGAAAGCACAGAGCCCCAGATTTGCTGTTGTCCTGGAGAGCTTGCAGAGCACTGGGGAAAAGCAGGCAGAGAATTTCCTGCTAGCACCTTCTCTGTGCCTGGGAAGCAGAAGTGTTCACATTGCTTCGCAGAATCGCTTTTGTGCAGAAAACAGTAACACTTGTTCAGAACAAAAGAAAGCACAGAGCCCCAGATTTTATGTTGTCCTGGAGAGCTTGCAGAGCACTGGGGAAAAGCAGGCAGAGAATTCCCTGCTAGCACCTTCTCTGTGCCTGGGAAGCAGAAGTCTTCACATTGCTTCGCAGAATCGCTTTTGTGCAGAAAACAGTAACACTTGTTCAGAACGAAAGAAAGCACAGAGCCCCAGATTTTATGTTGTCATGGAGAGCTTGCAGAGCACTGGGGAAAAGCAGGCAGAGAATTCCCTGCTAGCACCTTCTCTGTGCCTGGGAAACAGAAGTGTTCCCATTGCTTCGCAGAATCGCTTTTGTGCAGAAAACAGTAACAATTGTTCAGAACGAAAGAAAGCACAGAGCCCCAGATTTGCTGTTGTCCTAGAGAGCTTGCAGAGCACTGGGGAAAGGCAGGCAGAGAATTCCCTGCTAGCACCTTCTTTGTGCCTGTTCACATTGCTTCGCAGAATCGCTTTTGTGCAGAAAACAGTAACACTTGTTCAGACGAAAAAAAGCACAGAGCCCCAGATTTTATGTTGTCCTGGAGAGCTTGCAGAGCACTGGGGAAAATCAGGCAGAGAATTCCCTGCTAGCACCTTCTCTGTGCCTGGGAAGCAGAAGTGTTCACATTGCTTCGCAGAATCGCTTTTGTGCAGAAAACAGTAACACTTGTTCAGAACGAAAGAAAGCACAGAGCCCCAGATTTTATGTTGTCCTGGAGAGCTTGCAGAGCACTGGGGAAAAGCAGGCAGAGAATTCCCTGCTAGCACCTTCTCTGTGCCTGGGAAACAGAAGTGTTCCCATTGCTTCGCAGAATCGCTTTTGTGCAGAAAACAGTAACACTTGTTCAGAACGAAAGAAAGCACAGAGCCCCAGATTTTATGTTGTCCTGGAGAGCTTGCAGAGCACTGGGGAAAAGCAGGCAGAGAATTTCCTGCTAGCACCTTCTCTGTGCCTGGGAAGCAGAAGTGTTCACATTGCTTCGCAGAATCGCTTTTGTGCAGAAAACAGTAACACTTGTTCAGAACGAAAGAAAGCACAGAGCCCCAGATTTTATGTTGTCCTGGAGAGCTTGCAGAGCACTGGGGAAAAGCAGGCAGAGAATTTCCTGCTAGCACCTTCTCTGTGCCTGGGAAGCAGAAGTGTTCACATTGCTTGGCAGAATCGCTTTTGTGCAGAAAACAGTAACACTTGTTCAGAACAAAAGAAAGCACAGAGCCCCAGATTTTATGTTGTCCTGGAGAGCTTGCAGAGCACTGGGGAAAAGCAGGCAGAGAATTCCCTGCTAGCACCTTCTCTGTGCCTGGGAAGCAGAAGTCTTCACATTGCTTCGCAGAATCGCTTTTGTGCAGAAAACAGTAACACTTGTTCAGAACGAAAGAAAGCACAGAGCCCCAGATTTTATGTTGTCATGGAGAGCTTGCAGAGCACTGGGGAAAAGCAGGCAGAGAATTCCCTGCTAGCACCTTCTCTGTGCCTGGGAAACAGAAGTGTTCCCATTGCTTCGCAGAATCGCTTTTGTGCAGAAAACAGTAACACTTGTTCAGAACGAAAGAAAGCACAGAGCCCCAGATTTTATGTTGTCCTGGAGAGCTTGCAGAGCACTGGGGAAAAGCAGGCAGAGAATTTCCTGCTAGCACCTTCTCTGTGCCTGGGAAGCAGAAGTGTTCACATTGCTTCGCAGAATCGCTTTTGTGCAGAAAACAGTAACACTTGTTCAGAACAAAAGAAAGCACAGAGCCCCAGATTTTATGTTGTCCTGGAGAGCTTGCAGAGCACTGGGGAAAGGCAGGCAGAGAATTCCCTGCTAGCACCTTCTCTGTGCCTGGGAAGCAGAAGTGTTCCCATTGCTTCGCAGAATCGCTTTTGTGCAGAAAACAGTAACACTTGTTCAGACGAAAAAAAGCACAGAGCCCCAGATTTTATGTTGTCCTGGAGAGCTTGCAGAGCACTGGGGAAAGGCAGGCAGAGAATTCCCTGCTAGCACCTTCTCTGTGCCTGGGAAGCAGAAGTGTTCACATTGCTTCGCAGAATCGCTTTTGTGCAGAAAACAGTAACACTTGTTCAGAACGAAAGAAAGCACAGAGCCCCAGATTTTATGTTGTGCTGGAGAGCTTGCAGAGCACTGGGGAAAAGCAGGCAGAGAATTCCCTGCTATCACCTTCTCTGTGCCTGGGAAACAGAAGTGTTCACATTGCTTCGCAGAATCGCTTTTGTGCAGAAAACACTAACACTTGTTCAGAACGAAAGAAAGCACAGAGCCCCAGATTTGCTGTTGTCCTGGAGAGCTTGCAGAGCACTGGGGAAAGGCAGGCAGAGAATTCCCTGCTAGCACCTTCTCTGTGCCTGTTCACATTGCTTCGCAGAATCGCTTTTGTGCAGAAAACAGTAACACTTGTTCAGACGAAAGAAAGCACAGAGCCCCAGATTCTATGTTGTCCTGGAGAGCTTGCAGAGCACTGGGGAAAGGCAGGCAGAGAATTCCCTGCTAGCACCTTCTCTGTGCCTGGGAAACAGAAGTGTTCCCATTGCTTCGCAGAATCGCTTTTGTGCAGAAAACAGTAACACTTGTTCAGACGAAAAAAAGCACAGAGCCCCAGATTTTATGTTGTCCTGGAGAGCTTGCAGAGCACTGGGGAAAAGCAGGCAGAGAATTCCCTGCTAGCACCTTCTCTGTGCCTGGGAAGCAGAAGTGTTTACATTGCTTCGCAGAATCGCTTTTGTGCAGAAAACAGTAACACTTGTTCAGAACGAAAGAAAGCACAGAGCCCCAGATTTTATGTTGTCCTGGAGAGCTTGCAGAGCACTGGGGAAAAGCAGGCAGAGAATTCCCTGCTAGCACCTTCTCTGTGCCTGGGAAACAGAAGTGTTCACATTGCTTCGCAGAATCGCTTTTGTGCAGAAAACAGTAACACTTGTTCAGACGAAAGAAAGCACAGAGCCCCAGATTTTATGTTGTCCTGGAGAGCTTGCAGAGCACTGGGGAAAAGCAGGCAGAGAATTCCCTGCTAGCACCTTCTCTGTGCCTGTTCACATTGCTTCGCAGAATCGCTTTTGTGCAGAAAACAGTAACACTTGTTCAGACGAAAGAAAGCACAGAGCCCCAGATTCTATGTTGTCCTGGAGAGCTTGCAGAGCACTGGGGAAAAGCAGGCAGAGAATTCCCTGCTAGCACCTTCTCTGTGCCTGGGAAGCAGAAGTGTTCACATTGCTTCGCAGAATCGCTTTTGTGCAGAAAACAGTAACACTTGTTCAGAACGAAAGAAAGCACAGAGCCCCAGATTTTATGTTGTCCTGGAGAGCTTGCAGAGCACTGGGGAAAAGCAGGCAGAGAATTTCCTGCTAGCACCTTCTCTGTGCCTGGGAAGCAGAAGTGTTCACATTGCTTGGCAGAATCGCTTTTGTGCAGAAAACAGTAACACTTGTTCAGAATGAAAGAAAGCACAGAGCCCCAGATTTTATGTTGTCCTGGAGAGCTTGCAGAGCACTGGGGAAAAGCAGGCAGAGAATTCCCTGCTAGCACCTTCTCTGTGCCTGGGAAGCAGAAGTCTTCACATTGCTTCGCAGAATCGCTTTTGTGCAGAAAACAGTAACACTTGTTCAGAACAAAAGAAAGCACAGAGCCCCAGATTTTATGTTGTCCTGGAGAGCTTGCAGAGCACTGGGGAAAAGCAGGCAGAGAATTCCCTGCTAGCACCTTCTCTGTGCCTGGGAAACAGAAGTGTTCCCATTGCTTCGCAGAATCGCTTTTGTGCAGAAAACAGTAACACTTGTTCAGAACGAAAGAAAGCACAGAGCCCCAGATTTGCTGTTGTCCTGGAGAGCTTGCAGAGCACTGGGGAAAGGCAGGCAGAGAATTCCCTGCTAGCACCTTCTCTGTGCCTGTTCACATTGCTTCGCAGAATCGCTTTTGTGCAGAAAACAGTAACACTTGTTCAGACGAAAAAAAGCACAGAGCCCCAGATTTTATGTTGTCCTGGAGAGCTTGCAGAGCACTGGGGAAAAGCAGGCAGAGAATTCCCTGCTAGCACCTTCTCTGTGCCTGGGAAGCAGAAGTGTTCACATTGCTTCGCAGAATCGCTTTTGTGCAGAAAACAGTAACACTTGTTCAGAACGAAAGAAAGCACAGAGCCCCAGATTTTATGTTGTCCTGGAGAGCTTGCAGAGCACTTGGGAAAAGCAGGCAGAGAATTCCCTGCTAGCACCTTCTCTGTGCCTGGGAAACAGAAGTGTTCACATTGCTTCGCAGAATCGCTTTTGTGCAGAAAACAGTAACACTTGTTCAGAACGAAAGAAAGCACAGAGCCCCAGATTTTATGTTGTCCTGGAGAGCTTGCAGAGCACTGGGGAAAAGCAGGCAGAGAATTCCCTGCTAGCACCTTCTCTGTGCCTGGGAAACAGAAGTGTTCACATTGCTTCGCAGAATCGCTTTTGTGCAGAAAACAGTAACACTTGTTCAGAACAAAAGAAAGCACAGAGCCCCAGATTTTATGTTGTCCTGGAGAGCTTGCAGAGCACTGGGGA
Organism: Strix uralensis; assembly: GCF_047716275.1. Taxonomy (NCBI): domain Eukaryota; kingdom Metazoa; phylum Chordata; class Aves; order Strigiformes; family Strigidae; genus Strix; species Strix uralensis. The sequence continues at coordinate 1,237,363 of NC_133995.1, forward strand.
AAAGCAGGCAGAGAATTCCCTGCTAGCACCTTCTCTGTGCCTGGGAAGCAGAAGTCTTCACATTGCTTCGCAGAATCGCTTTTGTGCAGAAAACAGTAACACTTGTTCAGAACGAAAGAAAGCACAGAGCCCCAGATTTTATGTTGTCATGGAGAGCTTGCAGAGCACTGGGGAAAAGCAGGCAGAGAATTCCCTGCTAGCACCTTCTCTGTGCCTGGGAAACAGAAGTGTTCCCATTGCTTCGCAGAATCGCTTTTGTGCAGAAAACAGTAACAATTGTTCAGAACGAAAGAAAGCACAGAGCCCCAGATTTGCTGTTGTCCTAGAGAGCTTGCAGAGCACTGGGGAAAGGCAGGCAGAGAATTCCCTGCTAGCACCTTCTTTGTGCCTGTTCACATTGCTTCGCAGAATCGCTTTTGTGCAGAAAACAGTAACACTTGTTCAGACGAAAAAAAGCACAGAGCCCCAGATTTTATGTTGTCCTGGAGAGCTTGCAGAGCACTGGGGAAAAGCAGGCAGAGAATTCCCTGCTAGCACCTTCTCTGTGCCTGGGAAGCAGAAGTGTTCACATTGCTTCGCAGAATCGCTTTTGTGCAGAAAACAGTAACACTTGTTCAGAACGAAAGAAAGCACAGAGCCCCAGATTTTATGTTGTCCTGGAGAGCTTGCAGAGCACTGGGGAAAAGCAGGCAGAGAATTCCCTGCTAGCACCTTCTCTGTGCCTGGGAAACAGAAGTGTTCCCATTGCTTCGCAGAATCGCTTTTGTGCAGAAAACAGTAACACTTGTTCAGAACGAAAGAAAGCACAGAGCCCCAGATTTTATGTTGTCCTGGAGAGCTTGTAGAGCACTGGGGAAAAGCAGGCAGAGAATTTCCTGCTAGCACCTTCTCTGTGCCTGGGAAGCAGAAGTGTTCACATTGCTTCGCAGAATCGCTTTTGTGCAGAAAACAGTAACACTTGTTCAGAACGAAAGAAAGCACAGAGCCCCAGATTTTATGTTGTCCTGGAGAGCTTGCAGAGCACTGGGGAAAAGCAGGCAGAGAATTTCCTGCTAGCACCTTCTCTGTGCCTGGGAAGCAGAAGTGTTCACATTGCTTTGCAGAATCGCTTTTGTGCAGAAAACAGTAACACTTGTTCAGAACAAAAGAAAGCACAGAGCCCCAGATTTTATGTTGTCCTGGAGAGCTTGCAGAGCACTGGGGAAAAGCAGGCAGAGAATTCCCTGCTAGCACCTTCTCTGTGCCTGGGAAGCAGAAGTCTTCACATTGCTTCGCAGAATCGCTTTTGTGCAGAAAACAGTAACACTTGTTCAGAACGAAAGAAAGCACAGAGCCCCAGATTTTATGTTGTCATGGAGAGCTTGCAGAGCACTGGGGAAAAGCAGGCAGAGAATTCCCTGCTAGCACCTTCTCTGTGCCTGGGAAACAGAAGTGTTCCCACTGCTTCGCAGAATCGCTTTTGTGCAGAAAACAGTAACACTTGTTCAGAACGAAAGAAAGCACAGAGCCCCAGATTCTATGTTGTCCTGGAGAGCTTGCAGAGCACTGGGGAAAAGCAGGCAGAGAATTCCCTGCTAGCACCTTCTCTGTGCCTGGGAAACAGAAGTGTTCCCATTGCTTCGCAGAATCGCTTTTGTGCAGAAAACAGTAACACTTGTTCAGAACGAAAGAAAGCACAGAGCCCCAGATTTTATGTTGTCCTGGAGAGCTTGCAGAGCACTGGGGAAAAGCAGGCAGAGAATTTCCTGCTAGCACCTTCTCTGTGCCTGGGAAGCAGAAGTGTTCACATTGCTTCGCAGAATCGCTTTTGTGCAGAAAACAGTAACACTTGTTCAGAACGAAAGAAAGCACCGAGCCCCAGATTTTATGTTGTGCTGGAGAGCTTGCAGAGCACTGGGGAAAAGCAGGCAGAGAATTCCCTGCTATCACCTTCTCTGTGCCTGGGAAACAGAAGTGTTCACATTGCTTCGCAGAATCGCTTTTGTGCAGAAAACACTAACACTTGTTCAGAACGAAAGAAAGCACAGAGCCCCAGATTTTATGTTGTCCTGGAGAGCTTGCAGAGCACTGGGGAAAGGCAGGCAGAGAATTCCCTGCTAGCACCTTCTCTGTGCCTGTTCACATTGCTTCGCAGAATCGCTTTTGTGCAGAAAACAGTAACACTTGTTCAGACGAAAGAAAGCACAGAGCCCCAGATTCTATGTTGTCCTGGAGAGCTTGCAGAGCACTGGGGAAAGGCAGGCAGAGAATTCCCTGCTAGCACCTTCTCTGTGCCTGGGAAACAGAAGTGTTCCCATTGCTTCGCAGAATCGCTTTTGTGCAGAAAACAGTAACACTTGTTCAGACGAAAAAAAGCACAGAGCCCCAGATTTTATGTTGTCCTGGAGAGCTTGCAGAGCACTGGGGAAAAGCAGGCAGAGAATTCCCTGCTAGCACCTTCTCTGTGCCTGGGAAGCAGAAGTCTTCACATTGCTTCGCAGAATCGCTTTTGTGCAGAAAACAGTAACACTTGTTCAGAACGAAAGAAAGCACAGAGCCCCAGATTTTATGTTGTCCTGGAGAGCTTGCAGAGCACTGGGGAAAAGCAGGCAGAGAATTCCCTGCTATCACCTTCTCTGTGCCTGGGAAACAGAAGTGTTCCCATTGCTTCGCAGAATCGCTTTTGTGCAGAAAACAGTAACACTTGTTCAGAACGAAAGAAAGCACAGAGCCCCAGATTTTATGTTGTCCTGGAGAGCTTGCAGAGCACTGGGGAAAAGCAGGCAGAGAATTCCCTGCTAGCACCTTCTCTGTGCCTGTTCACATTGCTTCGCAGAATCGCTTTTGTGCAGAAAACAGTAACACTTGTTCAGACGAAAGAAAGCACAGAGCCCCAGATTCTATGTTGTCCTGGAGAGCTTGCAGAGCACTGGGGAAAAGCAGGCAGAGAATTCCCTGCTAGCACCTTCTCTGTGCCTGGGAAGCAGAAGTGTTCACATTGCTTCGCAGAATCGCTTTTGTGCAGAAAACAGTAACACTTGTTCAGAACGAAAGAAAGCACAGAGCCCCAGATTTTATGTTGTCCTGGAGAGCTTGCAGAGCACTGGGGAAAAGCAGGCAGAGAATTTCCTGCTAGCACCTTCTCTGTGCCTGGGAAGCAGAAGTGTTCACATTGCTTGGCAGAATCGCTTTTGTGCAGAAAACAGTAACACTTGTTCAGAATGAAAGAAAGCACAGAGCCCCAGATTTTATGTTGTCCTGGAGAGCTTGCAGAGCACTGGGGAAAAGCAGGCAGAGAATTCCCTGCTAGCACCTTCTCTGTGCCTGGGAAGCAGAAGTCTTCACATTGCTTCGCAGAATCGCTTTTGTGCAGAAAACAGTAACACTTGTTCAGAACAAAAGAAAGCACAGAGCCCCAGATTTTATGTTGTCCTGGAGAGCTTGCAGAGCACTGGGGAAAAGCAGGCAGAGAATTCCCTGCTAGCACCTTCTCTGTGCCTGGGAAACAGAAGTGTTCCCATTGCTTCGCAGAATCGCTTTTGTGCAGAAAACAGTAACACTTGTTCAGAACGAAAGAAAGCACAGAGCCCCAGATTTGCTGTTGTCCTGGAGAGCTTGCAGAGCACTGGGGAAAGGCAGGCAGAGAATTCCCTGCTAGCACCTTCTCTGTGCCTGTTCACATTGCTTCGCAGAATCGCTTTTGTGCAGAAAACAGTAACACTTGTTCAGAACGAAAGAAAGCACAGAGCCCCAGATTTTATGTTGTCATGGAGAGCTTGCAGAGCACTGGGGAAAAGCAGGCAGAGAATTCCCTGCTAGCACCTTCTCTGTGCCTGGGAAACAGAAGTGTTCCCACTGCTTCGCAGAATCGCTTTTGTGCAGAAAACAGTAACACTTGTTCAGAACGAAAGAAAGCACAGAGCCCCAGATTCTATGTTGTCCTGGAGAGCTTGCAGAGCACTGGGGAAAAGCAGGCAGAGAATTCCCTGCTAGCACCTTCTCTGTGCCTGGGAAACAGAAGTGTTCCCATTGCTTCGCAGAATCGCTTTTGTGCAGAAAACAGTAACACTTGTTCAGAACGAAAGAAAGCACAGAGCCCCAGATTTTATGTTGTCCTGGAGAGCTTGCAGAGCACTGGGGAAAAGCAGGCAGAGAATTTCCTGCTAGCACCTTCTCTGTGCCTGGGAAGCAGAAGTGTTCACATTGCTTCGCAGAATCGCTTTTGTGCAGAAAACAGTAACACTTGTTCAGAACGAAAGAAAGCACCGAGCCCCAGATTTTATGTTGTGCTGGAGAGCTTGCAGAGCACTGGGGAAAAGCAGGCAGAGAATTCCCTGCTATCACCTTCTCTGTGCCTGGGAAACAGAAGTGTTCACATTGCTTCGCAGAATCGCTTTTGTGCAGAAAACACTAACACTTGTTCAGAACGAAAGAAAGCACAGAGCCCCAGATTTTATGTTGTCCTGGAGAGCTTGCAGAGCACTGGGGAAAGGCAGGCAGAGAATTCCCTGCTAGCACCTTCTCTGTGCCTGTTCACATTGCTTCGCAGAATCGCTTTTGTGCAGAAAACAGTAACACTTGTTCAGACGAAAGAAAGCACAGAGCCCCAGATTCTATGTTGTCCTGGAGAGCTTGCAGAGCACTGGGGAAAGGCAGGCAGAGAATTCCCTGCTAGCACCTTCTCTGTGCCTGGGAAACAGAAGTGTTCCCATTGCTTCGCAGAATCGCTTTTGTGCAGAAAACAGTAACACTTGTTCAGACGAAAAAAAGCACAGAGCCCCAGATTTTATGTTGTCCTGGAGAGCTTGCAGAGCACTGGGGAAAAGCAGGCAGAGAATTCCCTGCTAGCACCTTCTCTGTGCCTGGGAAGCAGAAGTCTTCACATTGCTTCGCAGAATCGCTTTTGTGCAGAAAACAGTAACACTTGTTCAGAACGAAAGAAAGCACAGAGCCCCAGATTTTATGTTGTCCTGGAGAGCTTGCAGAGCACTGGGGAAAAGCAGGCAGAGAATTCCCTGCTATCACCTTCTCTGTGCCTGGGAAACAGAAGTGTTCCCATTGCTTCGCAGAATCGCTTTTGTGCAGAAAACAGTAACACTTGTTCAGAACGAAAGAAAGCACAGAGCCCCAGATTTTATGTTGTCCTGGAGAGCTTGCAGAGCACTGGGGAAAAGCAGGCAGAGAATTCCCTGCTAGCACCTTCTCTGTGCCTGTTCACATTGCTTCGCAGAATCGCTTTTGTGCAGAAAACAGTAACACTTGTTCAGACGAAAGAAAGCACAGAGCCCCAGATTCTATGTTGTCCTGGAGAGCTTGCAGAGCACTGGGGAAAAGCAGGCAGAGAATTCCCTGCTAGCACCTTCTCTGTGCCTGGGAAGCAGAAGTGTTCACATTGCTTCGCAGAATCGCTTTTGTGCAGAAAACAGTAACACTTGTTCAGAACAAAAGAAAGCACAGAGCCCCAGATTTTATGTTGTCCTGGAGAGCTTGCAGAGCACTGGGGAAAAGCAGGCAGAGAATTCCCTGCTAGCACCTTCTCTGTGCCTGGGAAACAGAAGTGTTCCCATTGCTTCGCAGAATCGCTTTTGTGCAGAAAACAGTAACACTTGTTCAGAACGAAAGAAAGCACAGAGCCCCAGATTTGCTGTTGTCCTGGAGAGCTTGCAGAGCACTGGGGAAAGGCAGGCAGAGAATTCCCTGCTAGCACCTTCTCTGTGCCTGTTCACATTGCTTCGCAGAATCGCTTTTGTGCAGAAAACAGTAACACTTGTTCAGACGAAAAAAAGCACAGAGCCCCAGATTTTATGTTGTCCTGGAGAGCTTGCAGAGCACTGGGGAAAAGCAGGCAGAGAATTCCCTGCTAGCACCTTCTCTGTGCCTGGGAAGCAGAAGTCTTCCCATTGCTTCGCAGAATCGCTTTTGTGCAGAAAACAGTAACACTTGTTCAGACGAAAAAAAGCACAGAGCCCCAGATTTTATGTTGTCCTGGAGAGCTTGCAGAGCACTGGGGAAAAGCAGGCAGAGAATTCCCTGCTAGCACCTTCTCTGTGCCTGGGAAGCAGAAGTGTTTACATTGCTTCGCAGAATCGCTTTTGTGCAGAAAACAGTAACACTTGTTCAGAACGAAAGAAAGCACAGAGCCCCAGATTTTATGTTGTCCTGGAGAGCTTGCAGAGCACTGGGGAAAAGCAGGCAGAGAATTCCCTGCTATCACCTTCTCTGTGCCTGGGAAACAGAAGTGTTCACATTGCTTCGCAGAATCGCTTTTGTGCAGAAAACAGTAACACTTGTTCAGACGAAAGAAAGCACAGAGCCCCAGATTTTATGTTGTCCTGGAGAGCTTGCAGAGCACTGGGGAAAGGCAGGCAGAGAATTCCCTGCTAGCACCTTCTCTGTGCCTGTTCACATTGCTTCGCAGAATCGCTTTTGTGCAGAAAACAGTAACACTTGTTCAGACGAAAGAAAGCACAGAGCCCCAGATTCTATGTTGTCCTGGAGAGCTTGCAGAGCACTGGGGAAAAGCAGGCAGAGAATTCCCTGCTAGCACCTTCTCTGTGCCTGGGAAGCAGAAGTGTTCACATTGCTTCGCAGAATCGCTTTTGTGCAGAAAACAGTAACACTTGTTCAGAACGAAAGAAAGCACAGAGCCCCAGATTTTATGTTGTCCTGGAGAGCTTGCAGAGCACTGGGGAAAAGCAGGCAGAGAATTTCCTGCTAGCACCTTCTCTGTGCCTGGGAAGCAGAAGTGTTCACATTGCTTGGCAGAATCGCTTTTGTGCAGAAAACAGTAACACTTGTTCAGAATGAAAGAAAGCACAGAGCCCCAGATTTTATGTTGTCCTGGAGAGCTTGCAGAGCACTGGGGAAAAGCAGGCAGAGAATTCCCTGCTAGCACCTTCTCTGTGCCTGGGAAGCAGAAGTCTTCACATTGCTTCGCAGAATCGCTTTTGTGCAGAAAACAGTAACACTTGTTCAGAACGAAAGAAAGCACAGAGCCCCAGATTTGCTGTTGTCCTGGAGAGCTTGCAGAGCACTGGGGAAAGGCAGGCAGAGAATTCCCTGCTAGCACCTTCTCTGTGCCTGTTCACATTGCTTCGCAGAATCGCTTTTGTGCAGAAAACAGTAACACTTGTTCAGAACGAAAGAAAGCACAGAGCCCCAGATTTTATGTTGTCCTGGAGAGCTTGCAGAGCACTTGGGAAAAGCAGGCAGAGAATTCCCTGCTAGCACCTTCTCTGTGCCTGGGAAACAGAAGTGTTCACATTGCTTCGCAGAATCGCTTTTGTGCAGAAAACAGTAACACTTGTTCAGAACGAAAGAAAGCACAGAGCCCCAGATTTTATGTTGTCCTGGAGAGCTTGCAGAGCACTGGGGAAAAGCAGGCAGAGAATTCCCTGCTAGCACCTTCTCTGTGCCTGGGAAACAGAAGTGTTCCCATTGCTTCGCAGAATCGCTTTTGTGCAGAAAACAGTAACACTTGTTCAGAACGAAAGAAAGCACAGAGCCCCAGATTTGCTGTTGTCCTGGAGAGCTTGCAGAGCACTGGGGAAAAGCAGGCAGAGAATTTCCTGCTAGCACCTTCTCTGTGCCTGGGAAGCAGAAGTGTTCACATTGCTTCGCAGAATCGCTTTTGTGCAGAAAACAGTAACACTTGTTCAGAACAAAAGAAAGCACAGAGCCCCAGATTTTATGTTGTCCTGGAGAGCTTGCAGAGCACTGGGGAAAAGCAGGCAGAGAATTCCCTGCTAGCACCTTCTCTGTGCCTGGGAAGCAGAAGTCTTCACATTGCTTCGCAGAATCGCTTTTGTGCAGAAAACAGTAACACTTGTTCAGAACGAAAGAAAGCACAGAGCCCCAGATTTTATGTTGTCATGGAGAGCTTGCAGAGCACTGGGGAAAAGCAGGCAGAGAATTCCCTGCTAGCACCTTCTCTGTGCCTGGGAAACAGAAGTGTTCCCATTGCTTCGCAGAATCGCTTTTGTGCAGAAAACAGTAACAATTGTTCAGAACGAAAGAAAGCACAGAGCCCCAGATTTGCTGTTGTCCTAGAGAGCTTGCAGAGCACTGGGGAAAAGCAGGCAGAGAATTCCCTGCTAGCACCTTCTTTGTGCCTGTTCACATTGCTTCGCAGAATCGCTTTTGTGCAGAAAACAGTAACACTTGTTCAGACGAAAAAAAGCACAGAGCCCCAGATTTTATGTTGTCCTGGAGAGCTTGCAGAGCACTGGGGAAAAGCAGGCAGAGAATTCCCTGCTAGCACCTTCTCTGTGCCTGGGAAGCAGAAGTGTTCACATTGCTTCGCAGAATCGCTTTTGTGCAGAAAACAGTAACACTTGTTCAGAACGAAAGAAAGCACAGAGCCCCAGATTTTATGTTGTCATGGAGAGCTTGCAGAGCACTGGGGAAAAGCAGGCAGAGAATTCCCTGCTAGCACCTTCTCTGTGCCTGGGAAACAGAAGTGTTCCCATTGCTTCGCAGAATCGCTTTTGTGCAGAAAACAGTAACACTTGTTCAGAACGAAAGAAAGCACAGAGCCCCAGATTCTATGTTGTCCTGGAGAGCTTGCAGAGCACTGGGGAAAAGCAGGCAGAGAATTCCCTGCTAGCACCTTCTCTGTGCCTGGGAAACAGAAGTGTTCCCATTGCTTCGCAGAATCGCTTTTGTGCAGAAAACAGTAACACTTGTTCAGAACGAAAGAAAGCACAGAGCCCCAGATTTTATGTTGTCCTGGAGAGCTTGCAGAGCACTGGGGAAAAGCAGGCAGAGAATTTCCTGCTAGCACCTTCTCTGTGCCTGGGAAGCAGAAGTGTTCACATTGCTTCGCAGAATCGCTTTTGTGCAGAAAACAGTAACACTTGTTCAGAACGAAAGAAAGCACAGAGCCCCAGATTTTATGTTGTGCTGGAGAGCTTGCAGAGCACTGGGGAAAAGCAGGCAGAGAATTCCCTGCTATCACCTTCTCTGTGCCTGGGAAACAGAAGTGTTCACATTGCTTCGCAGAATCGCTTTTGTGCAGAAAACACTAACACTTGTTCAGAACGAAAGAAAGCACAGAGCCCCAGATTTTATGTTGTCCTGGAGAGCTTGCAGAGCACTGGGGAAAGGCAGGCAGAGAATTCCCTGCTAGCACCTTCTCTGTGCCTGTTCACATTGCTTCGCAGAATCGCTTTTGTGCAGAAAACAGTAACACTTGTTCAGACGAAAGAAAGCACAGAGCCCCAGATTCTATGTTGTCCTGGAGAGCTTGCAGAGCACTGGGGAAAGGCAGGCAGAGAATTCCCTGCTAGCACCTTCTCTGTGCCTGGGAAACAGAAGTGTTCCCATTGCTTCGCAGAATCGCTTTTGTGCAGAAAACAGTAACACTTGTTCAGACGAAAAAAAGCACAGAGCCCCAGATTTTATGTTGTCCTGGAGAGCTTGCAGAGCACTGGGGAAAAGCAGGCAGAGAATTCCCTGCTAGCACCTTCTCTGTGCCTGGGAAGCAGAAGTCTTCACATTGCTTCGCAGAATCGCTTTTGTGCAGAAAACAGTAACACTTGTTCAGAACGAAAGAAAGCACAGAGCCCCAGATTTTATGTTGTCCTGGAGAGCTTGCAGAGCACTGGGGAAAAGCAGGCAGAGAATTCCCTGCTATCACCTTCTCTGTGCCTGGGAAACAGAAGTGTTCCCATTGCTTCGCAGAATCGCTTTTGTGCAGAAAACAGTAACACTTGTTCAGAACGAAAGAAAGCACAGAGCCCCAGATTTTATGTTGTCCTGGAGAGCTTGCAGAGCACTGGGGAAAAGCAGGCAGAGAATTCCCTGCTAGCACCTTCTCTGTGCCTGGGAAACAGAAGTGTTCCCATTGCTTCGCAGAATCGCTTTTGTGCAGAAAACACTAACACTTGTTCAGAACGAAAGAAAGCACAGAGCCCCAGATTTTATGTTGTCCTGGAGAGCTTGCAGAGCACTGGGGAAAGGCAGGCAGAGAATTCCCTGCTAGCACCTTCTCTGTGCCTGTTCACATTGCTTCGCAGAATCGCTTTTGTGCAGAAAACAGTAACACTTGTTCAGACGAAAGAAAGCACAGAGCCCCAGATTCTATGTTGTCCTGGAGAGCTTGCAGAGCACTGGGGAAAGGCAGGCAGAGAATTCCCTGCTAGCACCTTCTCTGTGCCTGTTCACATTGCTTCGCAGAATCGCTTTTGTGCAGAAAACAGTAACACTTGTTCAGAACGAAAGAAAGCACAGAGCCCCAGATTCTATGTTGTCCTGGAGAGCTTGCAGAGCACTGGGGAAAAGCAGGCAGAGAATTCCCTGCTAGCACCTTCTCTGTGCCTGGGAAGCAGAAGTGTTCACATTGCTTCGCAGAATCGCTTTTGTGCAGAAAACAGTAACACTTGTTCAGAACGAAAGAAAGCACAGAGCCCCAGATTTTATGTTGTCCTGGAGAGCTTGCAGAGCACTGGGGAAAAGCAGGCAGAGAATTCCCTGCTATCACCTTCTCTGTGCCTGGGAAACAGAAGTGTTCCCATTGCTTCGCAGAATCGCTTTTGTGCAGAAAACAGTAACACTTGTTCAGAACGAAAGAAAGCACAGAGCCCCAGATTTTATGTTGTCCTGGAGAGCTTGCAGAGCACTGGGGAAAAGCAGGCAGAGAATTCCCTGCTAGCACCTTCTCTGTGCCTGTTCACATTGCTTCGCAGAATCGCTTTTGTGCAGAAAACAGTAACACTTGTTCAGACGAAAGAAAGCACAGAGCCCCAGATTCTATGTTGTCCTGGAGAGCTTGCAGAGCACTGGGGAAAAGCAGGCAGAGAATTCCCTGCTAGCACCTTCTCTGTGCCTGGGAAGCAGAAGTGTTCACATTGCTTCGCAGAATCGCTTTTGTGCAGAAAACAGTAACACTTGTTCAGAACGAAAGAAAGCACAGAGCCCCAGATTTTATGTTGTCCTGGAGAGCTTGCAGAGCACTGGGGAAAAGCAGGCAGAGAATTTCCTGCTAGCACCTTCTCTGTGCCTGGGAAGCAGAAGTGTTCACATTGCTTGGCAGAATCGCTTTTGTGCAGAAAACAGTAACACTTGTTCAGAATGAAAGAAAGCACAGAGCCCCAGATTTTATGTTGTCCTGGAGAGCTTGCAGAGCACTGGGGAAAAGCAGGCAGAGAATTCCCTGCTAGCACCTTCTCTGTGCCTGGGAAGCAGAAGTCTTCACATTGCTTCGCAGAATCGCTTTTGTGCAGAAAACAGTAACACTTGTTCAGAACAAAAGAAAGCACAGAGCCCCAGATTTTATGTTGTCCTGGAGAGCTTGCAGAGCACTGGGGAAAAGCAGGCAGAGAATTCCCTGCTAGCACCTTCTCTGTGCCTGGGAAACAGAAGTGTTCCCATTGCTTCGCAGAATCGCTTTTGTGCAGAAAACAGTAACACTTGTTCAGAACGAAAGAAAGCACAGAGCCCCAGATTTGCTGTTGTCCTGGAGAGCTTGCAGAGCACTGGGGAAAGGCAGGCAGAGAATTCCCTGCTAGCACCTTCTCTGTGCCTGTTCACATTGCTTGGCAGAATCGCTTTTGTGCAGAAAACAGTAACACTTGTTCAGACGAAAAAAAGCACAGAGCCCCAGATTTTACGTTGTGCTGGAGAGCTTGCAGAGCACTGGGGAAAAGCAGGCAGAGAATTCCCTGCTATCACCTTCTCTGTGCCTGGGAAACAGAAGTGTTCACATTGCTTCGCAGAATCGCTTTTGTGCAGAAAACACTAACACTTGTTCAGAACGAAAGAAAGCACAGAGCCCCAGATTTTATGTTGTCCTGGAGAGCTTGCAGAGCACTGGGGAAAGGCAGGCAGAGAATTCCCTGCTAGCACCTTCTCTGTGCCTGTTCACATTGCTTCGCAGAATCGCTTTTGTGCAGAAAACAGTAACACTTGTTCAGACGAAAGAAAGCACAGAGCCCCAGATTCTATGTTGTCCTGGAGAGCTTGCAGAGCACTGGGGAAAAGCAGGCAGAGAATTCCCTGCTAGCACCTTCTCTGTGCCTGGGAAGCAGAAGTGTTCACATTGCTTCGCAGAATCGCTTTTGTGCAGAAAACAGTAACACTTGTTCAGAACGAAAGAAAGCACAGAGCCCCAGATTTTATGTTGTCCTGGAGAGCTTGCAGAGCACTGGGGAAAAGCAGGCAGAGAATTTCCTGCTAGCACCTTCTCTGTGCCTGGGAAGCAGAAGTGTTCACATTGCTTGGCAGAATCGCTTTTGTGCAGAAAACAGTAACACTTGTTCAGAATGAAAGAAAGCACAGAGCCCCAGATTTTATGTTGTCCTGGAGAGCTTGCAGAGCACTGGGGAAAAGCAGGCAGAGAATTCCCTGCTAGCACCTTCTCTGTGCCTGGGAAGCAGAAGTCTTCACATTGCTTCGCAGAATCGCTTTTGTGCAGAAAACAGTAACACTTGTTCAGAACAAAAGAAAGCACAGAGCCCCAGATTTTATGTTGTCCTGGAGAGCTTGCAGAGCACTGGGGAAAAGCAGGCAGAGAATTCCCTGCTAGCACCTTCTCTGTGCCTGGGAAACAGAAGTGTTCCCATTGCTTCGCAGAATCGCTTTTGTGCAGAAAACAGTAACAATTGTTCAGAACGAAAGAAAGCACAGAGCCCCAGATTTGCTGTTGTCCTAGAGAGCTTGCAGAGCACTGGGGAAAAGCAGGCAGAGAATTCCCTGCTAGCACCTTCTTTGTGCCTGTTCACATTGCTTCGCAGAATCGCTTTTGTGCAGAAAACAGTAACACTTGTTCAGACGAAAAAAAGCACAGAGCCCCAGATTTTATGTTGTCCTGGAGAGCTTGCAGAGCACTGGGGAAAAGCAGGCAGAGAATTCCCTGCTAGCACCTTCTCTGTGCCTGGGAAGCAGAAGTGTTCACATTGCTTCGCAGAATCGCTTTTGTGCAGAAAACAGTAACACTTGTTCAGAACGAAAGAAAGCACAGAGCCCCAGATTTTATGTTGTCATGGAGAGCTTGCAGAGCACTGGGGAAAAGCAGGCAGAGAATTCCCTGCTAGCACCTTCTCTGTGCCTGGGAAACAGAAGTGTTCCCATTGCTTCGCAGAATCGCTTTTGTGCAGAAAACAGTAACACTTGTTCAGAACGAAAGAAAGCACAGAGCCCCAGATTCTATGTTGTCCTGGAGAGCTTGCAGAGCACTGGGGAAAAGCAGGCAGAGAATTCCCTGCTAGCACCTTCTCTGTGCCTGGGAAACAGAAGTGTTCCCATTGCTTCGCAGAATCGCTTTTGTGCAGAAAACAGTAACACTTGTTCAGAACGAAAGAAAGCACAGAGCCCCAGATTTTATGTTGTCCTGGAGAGCTTGCAGAGCACTGGGGAAAAGCAGGCAGAGAATTTCCTGCTAGCACCTTCTCTGTGCCTGGGAAGCAGAAGTGTTCACATTGCTTCGCAGAATCGCTTTTGTGCAGAAAACAGTAACACTTGTTCAGAACGAAAGAAAGCACAGAGCCCCAGATTTTATGTTGTGCTGGAGAGCTTGCAGAGCACTGGGGAAAAGCAGGCAGAGAATTCCCTGCTATCACCTTCTCTGTGCCTGGGAAACAGAAGTGTTCACATTGCTTCGCAGAATCGCTTTTGTGCAGAAAACACTAACACTTGTTCAGAACGAAAGAAAGCACAGAGCCCCAGATTTTATGTTGTCCTGGAGAGCTTGCAGAGCACTGGGGAAAGGCAGGCAGAGAATTCCCTGCTAGCACCTTCTCTGTGCCTGTTCACATTGCTTCGCAGAATCGCTTTTGTGCAGAAAACAGTAACACTTGTTCAGACGAAAGAAAGCACAGAGCCCCAGATTCTATGTTGTCCTGGAGAGCTTGCAGAGCACTGGGGAAAGGCAGGCAGAGAATTCCCTGCTAGCACCTTCTCTGTGCCTGGGAAACAGAAGTGTTCCCATTGCTTCGCAGAATCGCTTTTGTGCAGAAAACAGTAACACTTGTTCAGACGAAAGAAAGCACAGAGCCCCAGATTTTATGTTGTCCTGGAGAGCTTGCAGAGCACTGGGGAAAAGCAGGCAGAGAATTCCCTGCTAGCACCTTCTCTGTGCCTGGGAAGCAGAAGTCTTCACATTGCTTCGCAGAATCGCTTTTGTGCAGAAAACAGTAACACTTGTTCAGAACGAAAGAAAGCACAGAGCCCCAGATTTTATGTTGTCCTGGAGAGCTTGCAGAGCACTGGGGAAAAGCAGGCAGAGAATTCCCTGCTATCACCTTCTCTGTGCCTGGGAAACAGAAGTGTTCCCATTGCTTCGCAGAATCGCTTTTGTGCAGAAAACAGTAACACTTGTTCAGAACGAAAGAAAGCACAGAGCCCCAGATTTTATGTTGTCCTGGAGAGCTTGCAGAGCACTGGGGAAAAGCAGGCAGAGAATTCCCTGCTAGCACCTTCTCTGTGCCTGTTCACATTGCTTCGCAGAATCGCTTTTGTGCAGAAAACAGTAACACTTGTTCAGACGAAAGAAAGCACAGAGCCCCAGATTCTATGTTGTCCTGGAGAGCTTGCAGAGCACTGGGGAAAAGCAGGCAGAGAATTCCCTGCTAGCACCTTCTCTGTGCCTGGGAAGCAGAAGTGTTCACATTGCTTCGCAGAATCGCTTTTGTGCAGAAAACAGTAACACTTGTTCAGAACGAAAGAAAGCACAGAGCCCCAGATTTTATGTTGTCCTGGAGAGCTTGCAGAGCACTGGGGAAAAGCAGGCAGAGAATTTCCTGCTAGCACCTTCTCTGTGCCTGGGAAGCAGAAGTGTTCACATTGCTTGGCAGAATCGCTTTTGTGCAGAAAACAGTAACACTTGTTCAGAATGAAAGAAAGCACAGAGCCCCAGATTTTATGTTGTCCTGGAGAGCTTGCAGAGCACTGGGGAAAAGCAGGCAGAGAATTCCCTGCTAGCACCTTCTCTGTGCCTGGGAAGCAGAAGTCTTCACATTGCTTCGCAGAATCGCTTTTGTGCAGAAAACAGTAACACTTGTTCAGAACAAAAGAAAGCACAGAGCCCCAGATTTTATGTTGTCCTGGAGAGCTTGCAGAGCACTGGGGAAAAGCAGGCAGAGAATTCCCTGCTAGCACCTTCTCTGTGCCTGGGAAACAGAAGTGTTCCCATTGCTTCGCAGAATCGCTTTTGTGCAGAAAACACTAACACTTGTTCAGAACGAAAGAAAGCACAGAGCCCCAGATTTTATGTTGTCCTGGAGAGCTTGCAGAGCACTGGGGAAAGGCAGGCAGAGAATTCCCTGCTAGCACCTTCTCTGTGCCTGTTCACATTGCTTCGCAGAATCGCTTTTGTGCAGAAAACAGTAACACTTGTTCAGACGAAAGAAAGCACAGAGCCCCAGATTCTATGTTGTCCTGGAGAGCTTGCAGAGCACTGGGGAAAGGCAGGCAGAGAATTCCCTGCTAGCACCTTCTCTGTGCCTGTTCACATTGCTTCGCAGAATCGCTTTTGTGCAGAAAACAGTAACACTTGTTCAGAACGAAAGAAAGCACAGAGCCCCAGATTCTATGTTGTCCTGGAGAGCTTGCAGAGCACTGGGGAAAAGCAGGCAGAGAATTCCCTGCTAGCACCTTCTCTGTGCCTGGGAAGCAGAAGTGTTCACATTGCTTCGCAGAATCGCTTTTGTGCAGAAAACAGTAACACTTGTTCAGAACGAAAGAAAGCACAGAGCCCCAGATTTTATGTTGTCCTGGAGAGCTTGCAGAGCACTGGGGAAAAGCAGGCAGAGAATTCCCTGCTATCACCTTCTCTGTGCCTGGGAAACAGAAGTGTTCCCATTGCTTCGCAGAATCGCTTTTGTGCAGAAAACAGTAACACTTGTTCAGAACGAAAGAAAGCACAGAGCCCCAGATTTTATGTTGTCCTGGAGAGCTTGCAGAGCACTGGGGAAAAGCAGGCAGAGAATTCCCTGCTAGCACCTTCTCTGTGCCTGTTCACATTGCTTCGCAGAATCGCTTTTGTGCAGAAAACAGTAACACTTGTTCAGACGAAAGAAAGCACAGAGCCCCAGATTCTATGTTGTCCTGGAGAGCTTGCAGAGCACTGGGGAAAAGCAGGCAGAGAATTCCCTGCTAGCACCTTCTCTGTGCCTGGGAAGCAGAAGTGTTCACATTGCTTCGCAGAATCGCTTTTGTGCAGAAAACAGTAACACTTGTTCAGAACGAAAGAAAGCACAGAGCCCCAGATTTTATGTTGTCCTGGAGAGCTTGCAGAGCACTGGGGAAAAGCAGGCAGAGAATTTCCTGCTAGCACCTTCTCTGTGCCTGGGAAGCAGAAGTGTTCACATTGCTTGGCAGAATCGCTTTTGTGCAGAAAACAGTAACACTTGTTCAGAACAAAAGAAAGCACCGAGCCCCAGATTTTATGTTGTCCTGGAGAGCTTGCAGAGCACTGGGGAAAAGCAGGCAGAGAATTCCCTGCTAGCACCTTCTCTGTGCCTGGGAAGCAGAAGTCTTCACATTGCTTCGCAGAATCGCTTTTGTGCAGAAAACAGTAACACTTGTTCAGAACAAAAGAAAGCACAGAGCCCCAGATTTTATGTTGTCCTGGAGAGCTTGCAGAGCACTGGGGAAAAGCAGGCAGAGAATTCCCTGCTAGCACCTTCTCTGTGCCTGGGAAACAGAAGTGTTCCCATTGCTTCGCAGAATCGCTTTTGTGCAGAAAACAGTAACACTTGTTCAGAACGAAAGAAAGCACAGAGCCCCAGATTTGCTGTTGTCCTGGAGAGCTTGCAGAGCACTGGGGAAAGGCAGGCAGAGAATTCCCTGCTAGCACCTTCTCTGTGCCTGTTCACATTGCTTGGCAGAATCGCTTTTGTGCAGAAAACAGTAACACTTGTTCAGACGAAAAAAAGCACAGAGCCCCAGATTTTACGTTGTGCTGGAGAGCTTGCAGAGCACTGGGGAAAAGCAGGCAGAGAATTCCCTGCTATCACCTTCTCTGTGCCTGGGAAACAGAAGTGTTCACATTGCTTCGCAGAATCGCTTTTGTGCAGAAAACACTAACACTTGTTCAGAACGAAAGAAAGCACAGAGCCCCAGATTTTATGTTGTCCTGGAGAGCTTGCAGAGCACTGGGGAAAGGCAGGCAGAGAATTCCCTGCTAGCACCTTCTCTGTGCCTGTTCACATTGCTTCGCAGAATCGCTTTTGTGCAGAAAACAGTAACACTTGTTCAGACGAAAGAAAGCACAGAGCCCCAGATTCTATGTTGTCCTGGAGAGCTTGCAGAGCACTGGGGAAAAGCAGGCAGAGAATTCCCTGCTAGCACCTTCTCTGTGCCTGGGAAGCAGAAGTGTTCACATTGCTTCGCAGAATCGCTTTTGTGCAGAAAACAGTAACACTTGTTCAGAACGAAAGAAAGCACAGAGCCCCAGATTTTATGTTGTCCTGGAGAGCTTGCAGAGCACTGGGGAAAAGCAGGCAGAGAATTTCCTGCTAGCACCTTCTCTGTGCCTGGGAAGCAGAAGTGTTCACATTGCTTGGCAGAATCGCTTTTGTGCAGAAAACAGTAACACTTGTTCAGAATGAAAGAAAGCACAGAGCCCCAGATTTTATGTTGTCCTGGAGAGCTTGCAGAGCACTGGGGAAAAGCAGGCAGAGAATTCCCTGCTAGCACCTTCTCTGTGCCTGGGAAGCAGAAGTCTTCACATTGCTTCGCAGAATCGCTTTTGTGCAGAAAACAGTAACACTTGTTCAGAACAAAAGAAAGCACAGAGCCCCAGATTTTATGTTGTCCTGGAGAGCTTGCAGAGCACTGGGGAAAAGCAGGCAGAGAATTCCCTGCTAGCACCTTCTCTGTGCCTGGGAAACAGAAGTGTTCCCATTGCTTCGCAGAATCGCTTTTGTGCAGAAAACACTAACACTTGTTCAGAACGAAAGAAAGCACAGAGCCCCAGATTTTATGTTGTCCTGGAGAGCTTGCAGAGCACTGGGGAAAGGCAGGCAGAGAATTCCCTGCTAGCACCTTCTCTGTGCCTGTTCACATTGCTTCGCAGAATCGCTTTTGTGCAGAAAACAGTAACACTTGTTCAGACGAAAGAAAGCACAGAGCCCCAGATTCTATGTTGTCCTGGAGAGCTTGCAGAGCACTGGGGAAAGGCAGGCAGAGAATTCCCTGCTAGCACCTTCTCTGTGCCTGGGAAACAGAAGTGTTCCCATTGCTTCGCAGAATCGCTTTTGTGCAGAAAACAGTAACACTTGTTCAGACGAAAAAAAGCACAGAGCCCCAGATTTTATGTTGTCCTGGAGAGCTTGCAGAGCACTGGGGAAAAGCAGGCAGAGAATTCCCTGCTAGCACCTTCTCTGTGCCTGGGAAGCAGAAGTGTTCACATTGCTTCGCAGAATCGCTTTTGTGCAGAAAACAGTAACACTTGTTCAGAACGAAAGAAAGCACAGAGCCCCAGATTTTATGTTGTCCTGGAGAGCTTGCAGAGCACTGGGGAAAAGCAGGCAGAGAATTCCCTGCTATCACCTTCTCTGTGCCTGGGAAACAGAAGTGTTCCCATTGCTTCGCAGAATCGCTTTTGTGCAGAAAACAGTAACACTTGTTCAGAACGAAAGAAAGCACAGAGCCCCAGATTTTATGTTGTCCTGGAGAGCTTGCAGAGCACTGGGGAAAAGCAGGCAGAGAATTCCCTGCTAGCACCTTCTCTGTGCCTGTTCACATTGCTTCGCAGAATCGCTTTTGTGCAGAAAACAGTAACACTTGTTCAGACGAAAGAAAGCACAGAGCCCCAGATTCTATGTTGTCCTGGAGAGCTTGCAGAGCACTGGGGAAAAGCAGGCAGAGAATTCCCTGCTAGCACCTTCTCTGTGCCTGGGAAGCAGAAGTCTTCACATTGCTTCGCAG
This sequence comes from Strix uralensis, assembly GCF_047716275.1. Classification (NCBI taxonomy): domain Eukaryota; kingdom Metazoa; phylum Chordata; class Aves; order Strigiformes; family Strigidae; genus Strix; species Strix uralensis. Next base: position 1,256,209 of record NC_133995.1, read on the forward strand.
AATCGCTTTTGTGCAGAAAACAGTAACACTTGTTCAGAACGAAAGAAAGCACAGAGCCCCAGATTTTATGTTGTCCTGGAGAGCTTGCAGAGCACTGGGGAAAAGCAGGCAGAGAATTTCCTGCTAGCACCTTCTCTGTGCCTGGGAAGCAGAAGTGTTCACATTGCTTGGCAGAATCGCTTTTGTGCAGAAAACAGTAACACTTGTTCAGAATGAAAGAAAGCACAGAGCCCCAGATTTTATGTTGTCCTGGAGAGCTTGCAGAGCACTGGGGAAAAGCAGGCAGAGAATTCCCTGCTAGCACCTTCTCTGTGCCTGGGAAGCAGAAGTGTTCACATTGCTTCGCAGAATCGCTTTTGTGCAGAAAACAGTAACACTTGTTCAGAACAAAAGAAAGCACAGAGCCCCAGATTTGCTGTTGTCCTGGAGAGCTTGCAGAGCACTGGGGAAAAGCAGGCAGAGAATTCCCTGCTAGCACCTTCTCTGTGCCTGGGAAACAGAAGTGTTCCCATTGCTTCGCAGAATCGCTTTTGTGCAGAAAACAGTAACACTTGTTCAGAACGAAAGAAAGCACAGAGCCCCAGATTTGCTGTTGTCCTGGAGAGCTTGCAGAGCACTGGGGAAAGGCAGGCAGAGAATTCCCTGCTAGCACCTTCTCTGTGCCTGTTCACATTGCTTCGCAGAATCGCTTTTGTGCAGAAAACAGTAACACTTGTTCAGACGAAAAAAAGCACAGAGCCCCAGATTTTATGTTGTCCTGGAGAGCTTGCAGAGCACTGGGGAAAAGCAGGCAGAGAATTCCCTGCTAGCACTTTCTCTGTGCCTGGGAAGCAGAAGTGTTCCCATTGCTTCGCAGAATCGCTTTTGTGCAGAAAACAGTAACACTTGTTCAGACGAAAAAAAGCACAGAGCCCCAGATTTTATGTTGTCCTGGAGAGCTTGCAGAGCACTGGGGAAAGGCAGGCAGAGAATTCCCTGCTAGCACCTTCTCTGTGCCTGGGAAGCAGAAGTCTTCACATTGCTTCGCAGAATCGCTTTTGTGCAGAAAACAGTAACACTTGTTCAGAACGAAAGAAAGCACAGAGCCCCAGATTTTATGTTGTGCTGGAGAGCTTGCAGAGCACTGGGGAAAAGCAGGCAGAGAATTCCCTGCTATCACCTTCTCTGTGCCTGGGAAACAGAAGTGTTCACATTGCTTCGCAGAATCGCTTTTGTGCAGAAAACACTAACACTTGTTCAGAACGAAAGAAAGCACAGAGCCCCAGATTTTATGTTGTCCTGGAGAGCTTGCAGAGCACTGGGGAAAGGCAGGCAGAGAATTCCCTGCTAGCACCTTCTCTGTGCCTGTTCACATTGCTTCGCAGAATCGCTTTTGTGCAGAAAACAGTAACACTTGTTCAGACGAAAAAAAGCACAGAGCCCCAGATTCTATGTTGTCCTGGAGAGCTTGCAGAGCACTGGGGAAAGGCAGGCAGAGAATTCCCTGCTAGCACCTTCTCTGTGCCTGGGAAACAGAAGTGTTCCCATTGCTTCGCAGAATCGCTTTTGTGCAGAAAACAGTAACACTTGTTCAGACGAAAAAAAGCACAGAGCCCCAGATTTTATGTTGTCCTGGAGAGCTTGCAGAGCACTGGGGAAAAGCAGGCAGAGAATTCCCTGCTAGCACCTTCTCTGTGCCTGGGAAACAGAAGTGTTCCCATTGCTTCGCAGAATCGCTTTTGTGCAGAAAACAGTAACACTTGTTCAGAACGAAAGAAAGCACAGAGCCCCAGATTTTATGTTGTCCTGGAGAGCTTGCAGAGCACTGGGGAAAAGCAGGCAGAGAATTCCCTGCTAGCACCTTCTCTGTGCCTGGGAAACAGAAGTGTTCCCATTGCTTCGCAGAATCGCTTTTGTGCAGAAAACAGTAACACTTGTTCAGAACGAAAGAAAGCACAGAGCCCCAGATTTGCTGTTGTCCTGGAGAGCTTGCAGAGCACTGGGGAAAGGCAGGCAGAGAATTCCCTGCTAGCACCTTCTCTGTGCCTGGGAAGCAGAAGTCTTCACATTGCTTCGCAGAATCGCTTTTGTGCAGAAAACAGTAACACTTGTTCAGACGAAAAAAAGCACAGAGCCCCAGATTTTATGTTGTCCTGGAGAGCTTGCAGAGCACTGGGGAAAAGCAGGCAGAGAATTCCCTGCTAGCACCTTCTCTGTGCCTGGGAAGCAGAAGTGTTTACATTGCTTCGCAGAATCGCTTTTGTGCAGAAAACAGTAACACTTGTTCAGAACGAAAGAAAGCACAGAGCCCCAGATTTTATGTTGTCCTGGAGAGCTTGCAGAGCACTGGGGAAAAGCAGGCAGAGAATTCCCTGCTAGCACCTTCTCTGTGCCTGTTCACATTGCTTCGCAGAATCGCTTTTGTGCAGAAAACAGTAACACTTGTTCAGACGAAAGAAAGCACAGAGCCCCAGATTCTATGTTGTCCTGGAGAGCTTGCAGAGCACTGGGGAAAAGCAGGCAGAGAATTCCCTGCTAGCACCTTCTCTGTGCCTGGGAAGCAGAAGTGTTCACATTGCTTCGCAGAATCGCTTTTGTGCAGAAAACAGTAACACTTGTTCAGAACGAAAGAAAGCACAGAGCCCCAGATTTTATGTTGTCCTGGAGAGCTTGCAGAGCACTGGGGAAAAGCAGGCAGAGAATTTCCTGCTAGCACCTTCTCTGTGCCTGGGAAGCAGAAGTGTTCACATTGCTTGGCAGAATCGCTTTTGTGCAGAAAACAGTAACACTTGTTCAGAATGAAAGAAAGCACAGAGCCCCAGATTTTATGTTGTCCTGGAGAGCTTGCAGAGCACTGGGGAAAAGCAGGCAGAGAATTTCCTGCTAGCACCTTCTCTGTGCCTGGGAAGCAGAAGTGTTCACATTGCTTGGCAGAATCGCTTTTGTGCAGAAAACAGTAACACTTGTTCAGAACAAAAGAAAGCACAGAGCCCCAGATTTTATGTTGTCCTGGAGAGCTTGCAGAGCACTGGGGAAAAGCAGGCAGAGAATTCCCTGCTAGCACCTTCTCTGTGCCTGGGAAGCAGAAGTCTTCACATTGCTTCGCAGAATCGCTTTTGTGCAGAAAACAGTAACACTTGTTCAGACGAAAAAAAGCACAGAGCCCCAGATTTTATGTTGTCCTGGAGAGCTTGCAGAGCACTGGGGAAAGGCAGGCAGAGAATTCCCTGCTAGCACCTTCTCTGTGCCTGTTCACATTGCTTCGCAGAATCGCTTTTGTGCAGAAAACAGTAACACTTGTTCAGACGAAAGAAAGCACAGAGCCCCAGATTCTATGTTGTCCTGGAGAGCTTGCAGAGCACTGGGGAAAGGCAGGCAGAGAATTCCCTGCTAGCACCTTCTCTGTGCCTGGGAAACAGAAGTGTTCCCATTGCTTCGCAGAATCGCTTTTGTGCAGAAAACACTAACACTTGTTCAGAACGAAAGAAAGCACAGAGCCCCAGATTTGCTGTTGTCCTGGAGAGCTTGCAGAGCACTGGGGAAAGGCAGGCAGAGAATTCCCTGCTAGCACCTTCTTTGTGCCTGTTCACATTGCTTCGCAGAATCGCTTTTGTGCAGAAAACAGTAACACTTGTTCAGACGAAAAAAAGCACAGAGCCCCAGATTTTATGTTGTCCTGGAGAGCTTGCAGAGCACTGGGGAAAGGCAGGCAGAGAATTCCCTGCTAGCACCTTCTCTGTGCCTGTTCACATTGCTTCGCAGAATCGCTTTTGTGCAGAAAACAGTAACACTTGTTCAGACGAAAGAAAGCACAGAGCCCCAGATTCTATGTTGTCCTGGAGAGCTTGCAGAGCACTGGGGAAAGGCAGGCAGAGAATTCCCTGCTAGCACCTTCTCTGTGCCTGGGAAACAGAAGTGTTCCCATTCCTTCGCAGAATCGCTTTTGTGCAGAAAACAGTAACACTTGTTCAGAACGAAAGAAAGCACAGAGCCCCAGATTTTATGTTGTCCTGGAGAGCTTGCAGAGCACTGGGGAAAAGCAGGCAGAGAATTCCCTGCTAGCACCTTCTCTGTGCCTGGGAAGCAGAAGTGTTCACATTGCTTCGCAGAATCGCTTTTGTGCAGAAAACAGTAACACTTGTTCAGAACGAAAGAAAGCACAGAGCCCCAGATTTTATGTTGTCCTGGAGAGCTTGCAGAGCACTGGGGAAAAGCAGGCAGAGAATTCCCTGCTAGCACCTTCTCTGTGCCTGTTCACATTGCTTCGCAAGAATCGCTTTTGTGCAGAAAACAGTAACACTTGTTCAGAACGAAAGAAAGCACAGAGCCCCAGATTTTATGTTGTCCTGGAGAGCTTGCAGAGCACTGGGGAAAGGCAGGCAGAGAATTCCCTGCTAGCACCTTCTCTGTGCCTGGGAAGCAGAAGTGTTCACATTGCTTCGCAGAATCGCTTTTGTGCAGAAAACAGTAACACTTGTTCAGAACGAAAGAAAGCACAGAGGCCCAGATTTTATGTTGTCCTGGAGAGCTTGCAGAGCACTGGGGAAAGGCAGGCAGAGAATTCCCTGCTAGCACCTTCTCTGTGCCTGTTCACATTGCTTCGCAGAATCGCTTTTGTGCAGAAAACAGTAACACTTGTTCAGACGAAAGAAAGCACAGAGCCCCAGATTCTATGTTGTCCTGGAGAGCTTGCAGAGCACTGGGGAAAGGCAGGCAGAGAATTCCCTGCTAGCACCTTCTCTGTGCCTGGGAAACAGAAGTGTTCCCATTGCTTCGCAGAATCGCTTTTGTGCAGAAAACAGTAACACTTGTTCAGACGAAAAAAAGCACAGAGCCCCAGATTTTATGTTGTCCTGGAGAGCTTGCAGAGCACTGGGGAAAAGCAGGCAGAGAATTCCCTGCTAGCACCTTCTCTGTGCCTGGGAAGCAGAAGTGTTCACATTGCTTCGCAGAATCGCTTTTGTGCAGAAAACAGTAACACTTGTTCAGAACGAAAGAAAGCACAGAGCCCCAGATTTTATGTTGTCCTGGAGAGCTTGCAGAGCACTGGGGAAAAGCAGGCAGAGAATTCCCTGCTAGCACCTTCTTTGTGCCTGGGAAGCAGAAGTGTTCACATTGCTTGGCAGAATCGCTTTTGTGCAGAAAACACTAACACTTGTTCAGAACGAAAGAAAGCACAGAGCCCCAGATTTTATGTTGTCCTGGAGAGCTTGCAGAGCACTGGGGAAAGGCAGGCAGAGAATTCCCTGCTAGCACCTTCTCTGTGCCTGTTCACATTGCTTCGCAGAATCGCTTTTGTGCAGAAAACAGTAACACTTGTTCAGACGAAAAAAAGCACAGAGCCCCAGATTTTATGTTGTCCTGGAGAGCTTGCAGAGCACTGGGGAAAAGCAGGCAGAGAATTCCCTGCTAGCACCTTCTCTGTGCCTGGGAAGCAGAAGTGTTTACATTGCTTGGCAGAATCGCTTTTGTGCAGAAAACAGTAACACTTGTTCAGAACGAAAGAAAGCACAGAGCCCCAGATTTTATGTTGTCCTGGAGAGCTTGCAGAGCACTGGGGAAAAGCAGGCAGAGAATTCCCTGCTAGCACCTTCTCTGTGCCTGGGAAGCAGAAGTGTTCACATTGCTTCGCAGAATCGCTTTTGTGCAGAAAACAGTAACACTTGTTCAGAATGAAAGAAAGCACAGAGCCCCAGATTTTATGTTGTCCTGGAGAGCTTGCAGAGCACTGGGGAAAAGCAGGCAGAGAATTCCCTGCTAGCACCTTCTCTGTGCCTGGGAAGCAGAAGTCTTCACATTGCTTCGCAGAATCGCTTTTGTGCAGAAAACAGTAACACTTGTTCAGAACAAAAGAAAGCACAGAGCCCCAGATTTTATGTTGTCCTGGAGAGCTTGCAGAGCACTGGGGAAAAGCAGGCAGAGAATTCCCTGCTAGCACCTTCTCTGTGCCTGGGAAACAGAAGTGTTCCCATTGCTTCGCAGAATCGCTTTTGTGCAGAAAACAGTAACACTTGTTCAGAACGAAAGAAAGCACAGAGCCCCAGATTTGCTGTTGTCCTGGAGAGCTTGCAGAGCACTGGGGAAAGGCAGGCAGAGAATTCCCTGCTAGCACCTTCTCTGTGCCTGTTCACATTGCTTCGCAGAATCGCTTTTGTGCAGAAAACAGTAACACTTGTTCAGACGAAAAAAAGCACAGAGCCCCAGATTTTATGTTGTCCTGGAGAGCTTGCAGAGCACTGGGGAAAAGCAGGCAGAGAATTCCCTGCTAGCACCTTCTCTGTGCCTGGGAAGCAGAAGTGTTTACATTGCTTCGCAGAATCGCTTTTGTGCAGAAAACAGTAACACTTGTTCAGAACGAAAGAAAGCACAGAGCCCCAGATTTTATGTTGTCCTGGAGAGCTTGCAGAGCACTGGGGAAAAGCAGGCAGAGAATTCCCTGCTAGCACCTTCTCTGTGCCTGGGAAACAGAAGTGTTCACATTGCTTCGCAGAATCGCTTTTGTGCAGAAAACACTAACACTTGTTCAGAACGAAAGAAAGCACAGAGCCCCAGATTTTATGTTGTCCTGGAGAGCTTGCAGAGCACTGGGGAAAGGCAGGCAGAGAATTCCCTGCTAGCACCTTCTCTGTGCCTGTTCACATTGCTTCGCAGAATCGCTTTTGTGCAGAAAACAGTAACACTTGTTCAGACGAAAGAAAGCACAGAGCCCCAGATTCTATGTTGTCCTGGAGAGCTTGCAGAGCACTGGGGAAAAGCAGGCAGAGAATTCCCTGCTAGCACCTTCTCTGTGCCTAGGAAGCAGAAGTGTTCCCATTGCTTCGCAGAATCGCTTTTGTGCAGAAAACAGTAACAATTGTTCAGAACGAAAGAAAGCACAGAGCCCCAGATTTTATGTTGTCCTGGAGATCTTGCAGAGCACTGGGGAAAAGCAGGCAGAGAATTTCCTGCTAGCACCTTCTCTGTGCCTGGGAAGCAGAAGTGTTCACATTGCTTGGCAGAATCGCTTTTGTGCAGAAAACAGTAACACTTGTTCAGAACAAAAGAAAGCACAGAGCCCCAGATTTTATGTTGTCCTGGAGAGCTTGCAGAGCACTGGGGAAAAGCAGGCAGAGAATTCCCTGCTAGCACCTTCTCTGTGCCTGGGAAGCAGAAGTCTTCACATTGCTTCGCAGAATCGCTTTTGTGCAGAAAACAGTAACACTTGTTCAGACGAAAAAAAGCACAGAGCCCCAGATTTTATGTTGTCCTGGAGAGCTTGCAGAGCACTGGGGAAAGGCAGGCAGAGAATTCCCTGCTAGCACCTTCTCTGTGCCTGGGAAACAGAAGTGTTCCCATTGCTTCGCAGAATCGCTTTTGTGCAGAAAACAGTAACACTTGTTCAGACGAAAAAAAGCACAGAGCCCCAGATTTTATGTTGTCCTGGAGAGCTTGCAGAGGACTGGGGAAAAGCAGGCAGAGAATTCCCTGCTAGCACCTTCTCTGTGCCTGGGAAGCAGAAGTGTTCACATTGCTTCGCAGAATCGCTTTTGTGCAGAAAACAGTAACACTTGTTCAGAACGAAAGAAAGCACAGAGCCCCAGATTTTATGTTGTCCTGGAGAGCTTGCAGAGCACTGGGGAAAAGCAGGCAGAGAATTTCCTGCTAGCACCTTCTCTGTGCCTGGGAAGCAGAAGTGTTCACATTGCTTGGCAGAATCGCTTTTGTGCAGAAAACAGTAACACTTGTTCAGAACGAAAGAAAGCACAGAGCCCCAGATTTTATGTTGTCCTGGAGAGCTTGCAGAGCACTGGGGAAAAGCAGGCAGAGAATTCCCTGCTAGCACCTTCTCTGTGCCTGGGAAGCAGAAGTCTTCACATTGCTTCGCAGAATCGCTTTTGTGCAGAAAACAGTAACACTTGTTCAGAACGAAAGAAAGCACAGAGCCCCAGATTTTATGTTGTCCTGGAGAGCTTGCAGAGCACTGGGGAAAAGCAGGCAGAGAATTCCCTGCTAGCACCTTCTCTGTGCCTGGGAAACAGAAGTGTTCCCATTGCTTCGCAGAATCGCTTTTGTGCAGAAAACACTAACACTTGTTCAGAACGAAAGAAAGCACAGAGCCCCAGATTTGCTGTTGTCCTGGAGAGCTTGCAGAGCACTGGGGAAAGGCAGGCAGAGAATTCCCTGCTAGCACCTTCTTTGTGCCTGTTCACATTGCTTCGCAGAATCGCTTTTGTGCAGAAAACAGTAACACTTGTTCAGACGAAAGAAAGCACAGAGCCCCAGATTCTATGTTGTCCTGGAGAGCTTGCAGAGCACTGGGGAAAAGCAGGCAGAGAATTCCCTGCTAGCACCTTCTCTGTGCCTGGGAAACAGAAGTGTTCCCATTGCTTCGCAGAATCGCTTTTGTGCAGAAAACAGTAACACTTGTTCAGAACGAAAGAAAGCACAGAGCCCCAGATTTTATGTTGTCCTGGAGAGCTTGCAGAGCACTGGGGAAAAGCAGGCAGAGAATTCCCTGCTAGCACCTTCTCTGTGCCTGGGAAGCAGAAGTGTTCACATTGCTTCGCAGAATCGCTTTTGTGCAGAAAACAGTAACACTTGTTCAGAACGAAAGAAAGCACAGAGCCCCAGATTTTATGTTGTCCTGGAGAGCTTGCAGAGCACTGGGGAAAAGCAGGCAGAGAATTCCCTGCTAGCACCTTCTCTGTGCCTGTTCACATTGCTTCGCAAGAATCGCTTTTGTGCAGAAAACAGTAACACTTGTTCAGAACGAAAGAAAGCACAGAGCCCCAGATTTTATGTTGTCCTGGAGAGCTTGCAGAGCACTGGGGAAAGGCAGGCAGAGAATTCCCTGCTAGCACCTTCTCTGTGCCTGGGAAGCAGAAGTGTTCACATTGCTTCGCAGAATCGCTTTTGTGCAGAAAACAGTAACACTTGTTCAGAACGAAAGAAAGCACAGAGGCCCAGATTTTATGTTGTCCTGGAGAGCTTGCAGAGCACTGGGGAAAGGCAGGCAGAGAATTCCCTGCTAGCACCTTCTCTGTGCCTGTTCACATTGCTTCGCAGAATCGCTTTTGTGCAGAAAACAGTAACACTTGTTCAGACGAAAGAAAGCACAGAGCCCCAGATTCTATGTTGTCCTGGAGAGCTTGCAGAGCACTGGGGAAAGGCAGGCAGAGAATTCCCTGCTAGCACCTTCTCTGTGCCTGGGAAACAGAAGTGTTCCCATTGCTTCGCAGAATCGCTTTTGTGCAGAAAACAGTAACACTTGTTCAGACGAAAAAAAGCACAGAGCCCCAGATTTTATGTTGTCCTGGAGAGCTTGCAGAGCACTGGGGAAAAGCAGGCAGAGAATTCCCTGCTAGCACCTTCTCTGTGCCTGGGAAGCAGAAGTGTTTACATTGCTTCGCAGAATCGCTTTTGTGCAGAAAACAGTAACACTTGTTCAGAACGAAAGAAAGCACAGAGCCCCAGATTTTATGTTGTCCTGGAGAGCTTGCAGAGCACTGGGGAAAAGCAGGCAGAGAATTCCCTGCTAGCACCTTCTCTGTGCCTGGGAAACAGAAGTGTTCACATTGCTTCGCAGAATCGCTTTTGTGCAGAAAACACTAACACTTGTTCAGAACGAAAGAAAGCACAGAGCCCCAGATTTTATGTTGTCCTGGAGAGCTTGCAGAGCACTGGGGAAAGGCAGGCAGAGAATTCCCTGCTAGCACCTTCTCTGTGCCTGTTCACATTGCTTCGCAGAATCGCTTTTGTGCAGAAAACAGTAACACTTGTTCAGACGAAAGAAAGCACAGAGCCCCAGATTCTATGTTGTCCTGGAGAGCTTGCAGAGCACTGGGGAAAAGCAGGCAGAGAATTCCCTGCTAGCACCTTCTCTGTGCCTGGGAAGCAGAAGTCTTCACATTGCTTCGCAGAATCGCTTTTGTGCAGAAAACATTAACACTTGTTCAGAACGAAAGAAAGCACAGAGCCCCAGATTTTATGTTGTCCTGGAGAGCTTGCAGAGCACTGGGGAAAAGCAGGCAGAGAATTCCCTGCTAGCACCTTCTCTGTGCCTGGGAAGCAGAAGTGTTCACATTGCTTGGCAGAATCGCTTTTGTGCAGAAAACACTAACACTTGTTCAGAACGAAAGAAAGCACAGAGCCCCAGATTTTATGTTGTCCTGGAGAGCTTGCAGAGCACTGGGGAAAGGCAGGCAGAGAATTCCCTGCTAGCACCTTCTCTGTGCCTGTTCACATTGCTTCGCAGAATTGCTTTTGTGCAGAAAACAGTAACACTTGTTCAGACGAAAGAAAGCACAGAGCCCCAGATTCTATGTTGTCCTGGAGAGCTTGCAGAGCACTGGGGAAAAGCAGGCAGAGAATTCCCTGCTAGCACCTTCTCTGTGCCTGGGAAACAGAAGTGTTCACATTGCTTCGCAGAATCGCTTTTGTGCAGAAAACACTAACACTTGTTCAGAACGAAAGAAAGCACAGAGCCCCAGATTTTATGTTGTCCTGGAGAGCTTGCAGAGCACTGGGGAAAGGCAGGCAGAGAATTCCCTGCTAGCACCTTCTCTGTGCCTCTTCACATTGCTTCGCAGAATCGCTTTTGTGCAGAAAACAGTAACACTTGTTCAGACGAAAGAAAGCACAGAGCCCCAGATTCTATGTTGTCCTGGAGAGCTTGCAGAGCACTGGGGAAAGGCAGGCAGAGAATTCCCTGCTAGCACCTTCTCTGTGCCTGGGAAACAGAAGTGTTCCCATTGCTTCGCAGAATCGCTTTTGTGCAGAAAACAGTAACACTTGTTCAGACGAAAAAAAGCACAGAGCCCCAGATTTTATGTTGTCCTGGAGAGCTTGCAGAGCACTGGGGAAAAGCAGGCAGAGAATTCCCTGCTAGCACCTTCTCTGTGCCTGGGAAACAGAAGTGTTCCCATTGCTTCGCAGAATTGCTTTTGTGCAGAAAACAGTAACACTTGTTCAGAACGAAAGAAAGCACAGAGCCCCAGATTTTATGTTGTCCTGGAGAGCTTGCAGAGCACTGGGGAAAAGCAGGCAGAGAATTCCCTGCTAGCACCTTCTCTGTGCCTGGGAAGCAGAAGTGTTCACATTGCTTCGCAGAATCGCTTTTGTGCAGAAAACAGTAACACTTGTTCAGAACAAAAGAAACACAGAGCCCCAGATTTTATGTTGTCCTGGAGAGCTTGCAGAGCACTGGGGAAAAGCAGGCAGAGAATTCCCTGCTAGCACCTTCTCTGTGCCTGGGAAACAGAAGTGTTCCCATTGCTTCGCAGAATCGCTTTTGTGCAGAAAACAGTAACACTTGTTCAGAACGAAAGAAAGCACAGAGCCCCAGATTTGCTGTTGTCCTGGAGAGCTTGCAGAGCACTGGGGAAAAGCAGGCAGAGAATTCCCTGCTAGCACCTTCTCTGTGCCTGGGAAGCAGAAGTCTTCACATTGCTTCGCAGAATCGCTTTTGTGCAGAAAACAGTAACACTTGTTCAGAACGAAAGAAAGCACAGAGCCCCAGATTTTATGTTGTCATGGAGAGCTTGCAGAGCACTGGGGAAAAGCAGGCAGAGAATTCCCTGCTAGCACCTTCTCTGTGCCTGGGAAACAGAAGTGTTCCCATTGCTTCGCAGAATCGCTTTTGTGCAGAATACAGTAACAATTGTTCAGAACGAAAGAAAGCACAGAGCCCCAGATTTTATGTTGTCCTAGAGAGCTTGCAGAGCACTGGGGAAAGGCAGGCAGAGAATTCCCTGCTAGCACCTTCTTTGTGCCTGTTCACATTGCTTCGCAGAATCGCTTTTGTGCAGAAAACAGTAACACTTGTTCAGACGAAAAAAAGCACAGAGCCCCAGATTTTATGTTGTCCTGGAGAGCTTGCAGAGCACTGGGGAAAAGCAGGCAGAGAATTCCCTGCTAGCACCTTCTCTGTGCCTGGGAAGCAGAAGTGTTCACATTGCTTCGCAGAATCGCTTTTGTGCAGAAAACAGTAACACTTGTTCAGAACGAAAGAAAGCACAGAGCCCCAGATTTTATGTTGTCCTGGAGAGCTTGCAGAGCACTGGGGAAAAGCAGGCAGAGAATTCCCTGCTAGCACCTTCTCTGTGCCTGGGAAACAGAAGTGTTCCCATTGCTTCGCAGAATCGCTTTTGTGCAGAAAACAGTAACACTTGTTCAGAACGAAAGAAAGCACAGAGCCCCAGATTTTATGTTGTCCTGGAGAGCTTGCAGAGCACTGGGGAAAAGCAGGCAGAGAATTTCCTGCTAGCACCTTCTCTGTGCCTGGGAAGCAGAAGTGTTCACATTGCTTTGCAGAATCGCTTTTGTGCAGAAAACAGTAACACTTGTTCAGAACAAAAGAAAGCACAGAGCCCCAGATTTTATGTTGTCCTGGAGAGCTTGCAGAGCACTGGGGAAAAGCAGGCAGAGAATTCCCTGCTAGCACCTTCTCTGTGCCTGGGAAGCAGAAGTCTTCACATTGCTTCGCAGAATCGCTTTTGTGCAGAAAACAGTAACACTTGTTCAGAACGAAAGAAAGCACAGAGCCCCAGATTTTATGTTGTCATGGAGAGCTTGCAGAGCACTGGGGAAAAGCAGGCAGAGAATTCCCTGCTAGCACCTTCTCTGTGCCTGGGAAACAGAAGTGTTCCCATTGCTTCGCAGAATCGCTTTTGTGCAGAAAACAGTAACACTTGTTCAGAACGAAAGAAAGCACAGAGCCCCAGATTTTATGTTGTCCTGGAGAGCTTGCAGAGCACTGGGGAAAAGCAGGCAGAGAATTCCCTGCTAGCACCTTCTCTGTGCCTGGGAAACAGAAGTGTTCCCATTGCTTCGCAGAATCGCTTTTGTGCAGAAAACAGTAACACTTGTTCAGAACGAAAGAAAGCACAGAGCCCCAGATTTTATGTTGTCCTGGAGAGCTTGCAGAGCACTGGGGAAAAGCAGGCAGAGAATTCCCTGCTAGCACCTTCTCTGTGCCTGGGAAGCAGAAGTGTTCACATTGCTTCGCAGAATCGCTTTTGTGCAGAAAACAGTAACACTTGTTCAGAACAAAAGAAAGCACAGAGCCCCAGATTTTATGTTGTCCTGGAGAGCTTGCAGAGCACTGGGGAAAGGCAGGCAGAGAATTCCCTGCTAGCACCTTCTCTGTGCCTGGGAAGCAGAAGTCTTCACATTGCTTCGCAGAATCGCTTTTGTGCAGAAAACAGTAACACTTGTTCAGAACGAAAGAAAGCACAGAGCCCCAGATTTTATGTTGTCCTGGAGAGCTTGCAGAGCACTGGGGAAAAGCAGGCAGAGAATTCCCTGCTAGCACCTTCTCTGTGCCTGGGAAGCAGAAGTCTTCACATTGCTTCGCAGAATCGCTTTTGTGCAGAAAACAGTAACACTTGTTCAGAACGAAAGAAAGCACAGAGCCCCAGATTTTATGTTGTCCTGGAGAGCTTGCAGAGCACTGGGGAAAAGCAGGCAGAGAATTCCCTGCTAGCACCTTCTCTGTGCCTGGGAAACAGAAGTGTTCCCATTGCTTCGCAGAATCGCTTTTGTGCAGAAAACAGTAACACTTGTTCAGAACGAAAGAAAGCACAGAGCCCCAGATTTGCTGTTGTCCTGGAGAGCTTGCAGAGCACTGGGGAAAGGCAGGCAGAGAATTCCCTGCTAGCACCTTCTTTGTGCCTGTTCACATTGCTTCGCAGAATCGCTTTTGTGCAGAAAACAGTAACACTTGTTCAGACGAAAAAAAGCACAGAGCCCCAGATTTTATGTTGTCCTGGAGAGCTTGCAGAGCACTGGGGAAAAGCAGGCAGAGAATTCCCTGCTAGCACCTTCTCTGTGCCTGGGAAACAGAAGTGTTCACATTGCTTCGCAGAATCGCTTTTGTGCAGAAAACAGTAACACTTGATCAGAACGAAAGAAAGCACAGAGCCCCAGATTTTATGTTGTCCTGGAGAGCTTGCAGAGCACTGGGGAAAAGCAGGCAGAGAATTCCCTGCTAGCACCTTCTCTGTGCCTGTTCACATTGCTCGCAGAATCGCTTTTGTGCAGAAAACAGTAACACTTGTTCAGACGAAAGAAAGCACAGAGCCCCAGATTCTATGTTGTCCTGGAGAGCTTGCAGAGCACTGGGGAAAAGCAGGCAGAGAATTCCCTGCTAGCACCTTCTCTGTGCCTGGGAAGCAGAAGTGTTCACATTGCTTCGCAGAATCGCTTTTGTGCAGAAAATAGTAACACTTGTTCAGAACGAAAGAAAGCACAGAGCCCCAGATTTTATGTTGTCCTGGAGAGCTTGCAGAGCACTGGGGAAAAGCAGGCAGAGAATTCCCTGCTAGCACCTTCTCTGTGCCTGGGAAACAGAAGTGTTCCCATTGCTTCGCAGAATCGCTTTTGTGCAGAAAACAGTAACACTTGTTCAGAACGAAAGAAAGCACAGAGCCCCAGATTTTATGTTGTCCTGGAGAGCTTGCAGAGCACTGGGGAAAAGCAGGCAGAGAATTCCCTGCTAGCACCTTCTCTGTGCCTGGGAAGCAGAAGTGTTCACATTGCTTCGCAGAATCGCTTTTGTGCAGAAAACAGTAACACTTGTTCAGAACAAAAGAAAGCACAGAGCCCCAGATTTTATGTTGTCCTGGAGAGCTTGCAGAGCACTGGGGAAAGGCAGGCAGAGAATTCCCTGCTAGCACCTTCTCTGTGCCTGGGAAGCAGAAGTCTTCACATTGCTTCGCAGAATCGCTTTTGTGCAGAAAACAGTAACACTTGTTCAGAACGAAAGAAAGCACAGAGCCCCAGATTTTATGTTGTCCTGGAGAGCTTGCAGAGCACTGGGGAAAAGCAGGCAGAGAATTCCCTGCTAGCACCTTCTCTGTGCCTGGGAAGCAGAAGTCTTCACATTGCTTCGCAGAATCGCTTTTGTGCAGAAAACAGTAACACTTGTTCAGAACGAAAGAAAGCACAGAGCCCCAGATTTTATGTTGTCCTGGAGAGCTTGCAGAGCACTGGGGAAAAGCAGGCAGAGAATTCCCTGCTAGCACCTTCTCTGTGCCTGGGAAACAGAAGTGTTCCCATTGCTTCGCAGAATCGCTTTTGTGCAGAAAACAGTAACACTTGTTCAGAACGAAAGAAAGCACAGAGCCCCAGATTTGCTGTTGTCCTGGAGAGCTTGCAGAGCACTGGGGAAAGGCAGGCAGAGAATTCCCTGCTAGCACCTTCTTTGTGCCTGTTCACATTGCTTCGCAGAATCGCTTTTGTGCAGAAAACAGTAACACTTGTTCAGACGAAAAAAAGCACAGAGCCCCAGATTTTATGTTGTCCTGGAGAGCTTGCAGAGCACTGGGGAAAAGCAGGCAGAGAATTCCCTGCTAGCACCTTCTCTGTGCCTGGGAAACAGAAGTGTTCACATTGCTTCGCAGAATCGCTTTTGTGCAGAAAACAGTAACACTTGTTCAGAACGAAAGAAAGCACAGAGCCCCAGATTTTATGTTGTCCTGGAGAGCTTGCAGAGCACTGGGGAAAAGCAGGCAGAGAATTCCCTGCTAGCACCTTCTCTGTGCCTGTTCACATTGCTCGCAGAATCGCTTTTGTGCAGAAAACAGTAACACTTGTTCAGACGAAAGAAAGCACAGAGCCCCAGATTCTATGTTGTCCTGGAGAGCTTGCAGAGCACTGGGGAAAAGCAGGCAGAGAATTCCCTGCTAGCACCTTCTCTGTGCCTGGGAAGCAGAAGTGTTCACATTGCTTCGCAGAATCGCTTTTGTGCAGAAAACACTAACACTTGTTCAGAACGAAAGAAAGCACAGAGCCCCAGATTTTATGTTGTCCTGGAGAGCTTGCAGAGCACTGGGGAAAAGCAGGCAGAGAATTTCCTGCTAGCACCTTCTCTGTGCCTGGGAAGCAGAAGTGTTCACATTGCTTGGCAGAATCGCTTTTGTGCAGAAAACAGTAACACTTGTTCAGAATGAAAGAAAGCACAGAGCCCCAGATTTTATGTTGTCCTGGAGAGCTTGCAGAGCACTGGGGAAAAGCAGGCAGAGAATTCCCTGCTAGCACCTTCTCTGTGCCTGGGAAGCAGAAGTCTTCACATTGCTTCGCAGAATCGCTTTTGTGCAGAAAACAGTAACACTTGTTCAGAACAAAAGAAAGCACAGAGCCCCAGATTTTATGTTGTCCTGGAGAGCTTGCAGAGCACTGGGGAAAAGCAGGCAGAGAATTCCCTGCTAGCACCTTCTCTGTGCCTGGGAAACAGAAGTGTTCACATTGCTTCGCAGAATCGCTTTTGTGCAGAAAACAGTAACACTTGTTCAGAACGAAAGAAAGCACAGAGCCCCAGATTTTATGTTGTCCTGGAGAGCTTGCAGAGCACTGGGGAAAGGCAGGCAGAGAATTCCCTGCTAGCACCTTCTCTGTGCCTGTTCACATTGCTTCGCAGAATCGCTTTTGTGCAGAAAACAGTAACACTTGTTCAGACGAAAAAAAGCACAGAGCCCCAGATTTTATGTTGTCCTGGAGAGCTTGCAGAGCACTGGGGAAAAGCAGGCAGAGAATTCCCTGCTAGCACCTTCTCTGTGCCTGGGAAGCAGAAGTGTTTACATTGCTTCGCAGAATCGCTTTTGTGCAGAAAACAGTAACACTTGTTCAGAACGAAAGAAAGCACAGAGCCCCAGATTTTATGTTGTCCTGGAGAGCTTGCAGAGCACTGGGGAAAAGCAGGCAGAGAATTCCCTGCTAGCACCTTCTCTGTGCCTGGGAAACAGAAGTGTTCACATTGCTTCGCAGAATCGCTTTTGTGCAGAAAACACTAACACTTGTTCAGAACGAAAGAAAGCACAGAGCCCCAGATTTTATGTTGTCCTGGAGAGCTTGCAGAGCACTGGGGAAAGGCAGGCAGAGAATTCCCTGCTAGCACCTTCTCTGTGCCTGTTCACATTGCTTCGCAGAATCGCTTTTGTGCAGAAAACAGTAACACTTGTTCAGACGAAAAAAAGCACAGAGCCCCAGATTTTATGTTGTCCTGGAGAGCTTGCAGAGCACTGGGGAAAGGCAGGCAGAGAATTCCCTGCTAGCACCTTCTCTGTGCCTGTTCACATTGCTTCGCAGAATCGCTTTTGTGCAGAAAACAGTAACACTTGTTCAGACGAAAGAAAGCACAGAGCCCCAGATTCTATGTTGTCCTGGAGAGCTTGCAGAGCACTGGGGAAAGGCAGGCAGAGAATTCCCTGCTAGCACCTTCTCTGTGCCTGGGAAGCAGAAGTCTTCACATTGCTTCGCAGAATCGCTTTTGTGCAGAAAACAGTAACACTTGTTCAGACGAAAAAAAGCACAGAGCCCCAGATTTTATGTTGTCCTGGAGAGCTTGCAGAGCACTGGGGAAAAGCAGGCAGAGAATTCCCTGCTAGCACCTTCTCTGTGCCTGGGAAACAGAAGTGTTCACATTGCTTCGCAGAATCGCTTTTGTGCAGAAAACAGTAACACTTGTTCAGAACGAAAGAAAGCACAGAGCCCCAGATTTTATGTTGTCCTGGAGAGCTTGCAGAGCACTGGGGAAAAGCAGGCAGAGAATTCCCTGCTAGCACCTTCTCTGTGCCTGGGAAGCAGAAGTGTTCACATTGCTTCGCAGAATCGCTTTTGTGCAGAAAACAGTAACACTTGTTCAGAATGAAAGAAAGCACAGAGCCCCAGATTTTATGTTGTCCTGGAGAGCTTGCAGAGCACTGGGGAAAAGCAGGCAGAGAATTCCCTGCTAGCACCTTCTCTGTGCCTGGGAAGCAGAAGTCTTCACATTGCTTCGCAGAATCGCTTTTGTGCAGAAAACAGTAACACTTGTTCAGAACGAAAGAAAGCACAGAGCCCCAGATTTTATGTTGTGCTGGAGAGCTTGCAGAGCACTGGGGAAAAGCAGGCAGAGAATTCCCTGCTAGCACCTTCTCTGTGCCTGGGAAACAGAAGTGTTCCCATTGCTTCGCAGAATCGCTTTTGTGCAGAAAACAGTAACACTTGTTCAGAACGAAAGAAAGCACAGAGCCCCAGATTTTATGTTGTCCTGGAGAGCTTGCAGAGCACTGGGGAAAGGCAGGCAGAGAATTCCCTGCTAGCACCTTCTTTGTGCCTGTTCACATTGCTTCGCAGAATCGCTTTTGTGCAGAAAACAGTAACACTTGTTCAGACGAAAAAAAGCACAGAGCCCCAGATTTTATGTTGTCCTGGAGAGCTTGCAGAGCACTGGGGAAAGGCAGGCAGAGAATTCCCTGCTAGCACCTTCTCTGTGCCTGTTCACATTGCTTCGCAGAATCGCTTTTGTGCAGAAAACAGTAACACTTGTTCAGACGAAAGAAAGCACAGAGCCCCAGATTCTATGTTGTCCTGGAGAGCTTGCAGAGCACTGGGGAAAGGCAGGCAGAGAATTCCCTGCTAGCACCTTCTCTGTGCCTGGGAAACAGAAGGGTTCCCATTGCTTCGCAGAATCGCTTTTGTGCAGAAAACAGTAACACTTGTTCAGAACGAAAGAAAGCACAGAGCCCCAGATTTTATGTTGTCCTGGAGAGCTTGCAGAGCACTGGGGAAAGGCAGGCAGAGAATTCCCTGCTAGCACCTTCTCTGTGCCTGTTCACATTGCTTCGCAGAATCGCTTTTGTGCAGAAAACAGTAACACTTGTTCAGACGAAAGAAAGCACAGAGCCCCAGATTCTATGTTGTCCTGGAGAGCTTGCAGAGCACTGGGGAAAGGCAGGCAGAGAATTCCCTGCTAGCACCTTCTCTGTGCCTGGGAAGCAGAAGTGTTTACATTGCTTCGCAGAATCGCTTTTGTGCAGAAAACAGTAACACTTGTTCAGACGAAAAAAAGCACAGAGCCCCAGATTTTATGTTGTCCTGGAGAGCTTGCAGAGCACTGGGGAAAAGCAGGCAGAGAATTCCCTGCTAGCACCTTCTCTGTGCCTGGGAAGCAGAAGTGTTCACATTGCTTCGCAGAATCGCTTTTGTGCAGAAAACAGTAACACTTGTTCAGAACGAAAGAAAGCACAGAGCCCCAGATTTTATGTTGTCCTGGAGAGCTTGCAGAGCACTGGGGAAAAGCAGGCAGAGAATTCCCTGCTAGCACCTTCTCTGTGCCTGGGAAGCAGAAGTGTTCACATTGCTTCGCAGAATCGCTTTTGTGCAGAAAACAGTAACACTTGTTCAGAACGAAAGAAAGCACAGAGCCCCAGATTTTATGTTGTCCTGGAGAGCTTGCAGAGCACTGGGGAAAAGCAGGCAGAGAATTCCCTGCTAGCACCTTCTCTGTGCCTGGGAAGCAGAAGTGTTCACATTGCTTCGCAGAATCGCTTTTGTGCAGAAAACAGTAACACTTGTTCAGAACAAAAGAAAGCACAGAGCCCCAGATTTTATGTTGTCCTGGAGAGCTTGCAGAGCACTGGGGAAAAGCAGGCAGAGAATTCCCTGCTAGCACCTTCTCTGTGCCTGGGAAGCAGAAGTCTTCACATTGCTTCGCAGAATCGCTTTTGTGCAGAAAACAGTAACACTTGTTCAGAACGAAAGAAAGCACAGAGCCCCAGATTTTATGTTGTGCTGGAGAGCTTGCAGAGCACTGGGGAAAAGCAGGCAGAGAATTCCCTGCTAGCACCTTCTCTGTGCCTGGGAAACAGAAGTGTTCCCATTGCTTCGCAGAATCGCTTTTGTGCAGAAAACAGTAACACTTGTTCAGAACGAAAGAAAGCACAGAGCCCCAGATTTGCTGTTGTCCTGGAGAGCTTGCAGAGCACTGGGGAAAGGCAGGCAGAGAATTCCCTGCTAGCACCTTCTTTGTGCCTGTTCACATTGCTTCGCAGAATCGCTTTTGTGCAGAAAACAGTAACACTTGTTCAGACGAAAAAAAGCACAGAGCCCCAGATTTTATGTTGTCCTGGAGAGCTTGCAGAGCACTGGGGAAAGGCAGGCAGAGAATTCCCTGCTAGCACCTTCTCTGTGCCTGTTCACATTGCTTCGCAGAATCGCTTTTGTGCAGAAAACAGTAACACTTGTTCAGACGAAAGAAAGCACAGAGCCCCAGATTCTATGTTGTCCTGGAGAGCTTGCAGAGCACTGGGGAAAGGCAGGCAGAGAATTCCCTGCTAGCACCTTCTCTGTGCCTGGGAAACAGAAGTGTTCCCATTGCTTCGCAGAATCGCTTTTGTGCAGAAAACAGTAACACTTGTTCAGAACGAAAGAAAGCACAGAGCCCCAGATTTTATGTTGTCCTGGAGAGCTTGCAGAGCACTGGGGAAAGGCAGGCAGAGAATTCCCTGCTAGCACCTTCTCTGTGCCTGGGAAGCAGAAGTGTTCACATTGCTTCGCAGAATCGCTTTTGTGCAGAAAACAGTAACACTTGTTCAGAACGAAAGAAAGCACAGAGCCCCAGATTTTATGTTGTCCTGGAGAGCTTGCAGAGCACTGGGGAAAAGCAGGCAGAGAATTCCCTGCTAGCACCTTCTCTGTGCCTGTTCACATTGCTTCGCAGAATCGCTTTTGTGCAGAAAACAGTAACACTTGTTCAGAACGAAAGAAAGCACAGAGCCCCAGATTTTATGTTGTCCTGGAGAGCTTGCAGAGCACTGGGGAAAGGCAGGCAGAGAATTCCCTGCTAGCACCTTCTCTGTGCCTGGGAAGCAGAAGTGTTCACATTGCTTCGCAGAATCGCTTTTGTGCAGAAAACACTAACACTTGTTCAGAACGAAAGAAAGCACAGAGCCCCAGATTTTATGTTGTCCTGGAGAGCTTGCAGAGCACTGGGGAAAGGCAGGCAGAGAATTCCCTGCTAGCACCTTCTCTGTGCCTGGGAAACAGAAGTGTTCCCATTGCTTCGCAGAATCGCTTTTGTGCAGAAAACAGTAACACTTGTTCAGACGAAAGAAAGCACAGAGCCCCAGATTCTATGTTGTCCTGGAGAGCTTGCAGAGCACTGGGGAAAAGCAGGCAGAGAATTCCCTGCTAGCACCTTCTCTGTGCCTGGGAAACAGAAGTGTTCACATTGCTTCGCAGAATCGCTTTTGTGCAGAAAACACTAACACTTGTTCAGAACGAAAGAAAGCACAGAGCCCCAGATTTTATGTTGTCCTGGAGAGCTTGCAGAGCACTGGGGAAAGGCAGGCAGAGAATTCCCTGCTAGCACCTTCTCTGTGCCTGTTCACATTGCTTCGCAGAATCGCTTTTGTGCAGAAAACAGTAACACTTGTTCAGACGAAAAAAAGCACAGAGCCCCAGATTTTATGTTGTCCTGGAGAGCTTGCAGAGCACTGGGGAAAAGCAGGCAGAGAATTCCCTGCTAGCACCTTCTCTGTGCCTGGGAAGCAGAAGTGTTTACATTGCTTCGCAGAATCGCTTTTGTGGAGAAAACAGTAACACTTGTTCAGAACGAAAGAAAGCACAGAGCCCCAGATTTTATGTTGTCCTGGAGAGCTTGCAGAGCACTGGGGAAAAGCAGGCAGAGAATTCCCTGCTATCACCTTCTCTGTGCCTGGGAAACAGAAGTGTTCACATTGCTTCGCAGAATCGCTTTTGTGCAGAAAACACTAACACTTGTTCAGAACGAAAGAAAGCACAGAGCCCCAGATTTTATGTTGTCCTGGAGAGCTTGCAGAGCACTGGGGAAAGGCAGGCAGAGAATTCCCTGCTAGCACCTTCTCTGTGCCTGTTCACATTGCTTCGCAGAATCGCTTTTGTGCAGAAAACAGTAACACTTGTTCAGACGAAAGAAAGCACAGAGCCCAAGATTCTATGTTGTCCTGGAGAGCTTGCAGAGCACTGGGGAAAAGCAGGCAGAGAATTCCCTGCTAGCACCTTCTCTGTGCCTGGGAAGCAGAAGTGTTCACATTGCTTCGCAGAATCGCTTTTGTGCAGAAAACAGTAACACTTGTTCAGAACGAAAGAAAGCACAGAGCCCCAGATTTTATGTTGTCCTGGAGAGCTTGCAGAGCACTGGGGAAAAGCAGGCAGAGAATTCCCTGCTAGCACCTTCTCTGTGCCTGGGAAGCAGAAGTGTTCACATTGCTTGGCAGAATCGCTTTTGTGCAGAAAACACTAACACTTGTTCAGAACGAAAGAAAGCACAGAGCCCCAGATTTGCTGTTGTCCTGGAGAGCTTGCAGAGCACTGGGGAAAGGCAGGCAGAGAATTCCCTGCTAGCACCTTCTCTGTGCCTGTTCACATTGCTTCGCAGAATCGCTTTTGTGCAGAAAACAGTAACACTTGTTCAGACGAAAGAAAGCACAGAGCCCCAGATTCTATGTTGTCCTGGAGAGCTTGCAGAGCACTGGGGAAAAGCAGGCAGAGAATTCCCTGCTAGCACCTTCTCTGTGCCTGGGAAACAGAAGTGTTCACATTGCTTCGCAGAATCGCTTTTGTGCAGAAAACACTAACACTTGTTCAGAACGAAAGAAAGCACAGAGGCCCAGATTTTATGTTGTCCTGGAGAGCTTGCAGAGCACTGGGGAAAGGCAGGCAGAGAATTCCCTGCTAGCACCTTCTCTGTGCCTGTTCACATTGCTTCGCAGAATCGCTTTTGTGCAGAAAACAGTAACACTTGTTCAGACGAAAGAAAGCACAGAGCCCCAGATTCTATGTTGTCCTGGAGAGCTTGCAGAGCACTGGGGAAAGGCAGGCAGAGAATTCCCTGCTAGCACCTTCTCTGTGCCTGGGAAACAGAAGTGTTCCCATTGCTTCGCAGAATCGCTTTTGTGCAGAAAACAGTAACACTTGTTCAGACGAAAAAAAGCACAGAGCCCCAGATTTTATGTTGTCCTGGAGAGCTTGCAGAGCACTGGGGAAAAGCAGGCAGAGAATTCCCTGCTAGCACGTTCTCTGTGCCTGGGAAGCAGAAGTGTTCACATTGCTTGGCAGAATCGCTTTTGTGCAGAAAACAGTAACACTTGTTCAGAATGAAAGAAAGCACAGAGCCCCAGATTTTATGTTGTCCTGGAGAGCTTGCAGAGCACTGGGGAAAAGCAGGCAGAGAATTCCCTGCTAGCACCTTCTCTGTGCCTGGGAAGCAGAAGTCTTCACATTGCTTCGCAGAATCGCTTTTGTGCAGAAAACAGTAACACTTGTTCAGAATGAAAGAAAGCACAGAGCCCCAGATTTGCTGTTGTCCTGGAGAGCTTGCAGAGCACTGGGGAAAGGCAGGCAGAGAATTCCCTGCTAGCACCTTCTCTGTGCCTGTTCACATTGCTTCGCAGAATCGCTTTTGTGCAGAAAACAGTAACACTTGTGCAGACGAAAAAAAGCACAGAGCCCCAGATTTTATGTTGTCCTGGAGAGCTTGCAGAGCACTGGGGAAAGGCAGGCAGAGAATTCCCTGCTAGCACCTTCTCTGTGCCTGTTCACATTGCTTCGCAGAATCGCTTTTGTGCAGAAAACAGTAACACTTGTTCAGACGAAAGAAAGCACAGAGCCCAAGATTCTATGTTGTCCTGGAGAGCTTGCAGAGCACTGGGGAAAAGCAGGCAGAGAATTCCCTGCTAGCACCTTCTCTGTGCCTGGGAAGCAGAAGTGTTCACATTGCTTCGCAGAATCGCTTTTGTGCAGAAAACAGTAACACTTGTTCAGAACGAAAGAAAGCACAGAGCCCCAGATTTTATGTTGTCCTGGAGAGCTTGCAGAGCACTGGGGAAAAGCAGGCAGAGAATTCCCTGCTAGCACCTTCTCTGTGCCTGGGAAGCAGAAGTGTTCACATTGCTTGGCAGAATCGCTTTTGTGCAGAAAACACTAACACTTGTTCAGAACGAAAGAAAGCACAGAGCCCCAGATTTGCTGTTGTCCTGGAGAGCTTGCAGAGCACTGGGGAAAGGCAGGCAGAGAATTCCCTGCTAGCACCTTCTCTGTGCCTGTTCACATTGCTTCGCAGAATCGCTTTTGTGCAGAAAACAGTAACACTTGTTCAGACGAAAGAAAGCACAGAGCCCCAGATTCTATGTTGTCCTGGAGAGCTTGCAGAGCACTGGGGAAAAGCAGGCAGAGAATTCCCTGCTAGCACCTTCTCTGTGCCTGGGAAACAGAAGTGTTCACATTGCTTCGCAGAATCGCTTTTGTGCAGAAAACACTAACACTTGTTCAGAACGAAAGAAAGCACAGAGGCCCAGATTTTATGTTGTCCTGGATAGCTTGCAGAGCACTGGGGAAAGGCAGGCAGAGAATTCCCTGCTAGCACCTTCTCTGTGCCTGTTCACATTGCTTCGCAGAATCGCTTTTGTGCAGAAAACAGTAACACTTGTTCAGACGAAAGAAAGCACAGAGCCCCAGATTCTATGTTGTCCTGGAGAGCTTGCAGAGCACTGGGGAAAGGCAGGCAGAGAATTCCCTGCTAGCACCTTCTCTGTGCCTGGGAAACAGAAGTGTTCCCATTGCTTCGCAGAATCGCTTTTGTGCAGAAAACAGTAACACTTGTTCAGACGAAAAAAAGCACAGAGCCCCAGATTTTATGTTGTCCTGGAGAGCTTGCAGAGCACTGGGGAAAAGCAGGCAGAGAATTCCCTGCTAGCACCTTCTCTGTGCCTGGGAAGCAGAAGTGTTCACATTGCTTCGCAGAATCGCTTTTGTGCAGAAAACAGTAACACTTGTTCAGAACGAAAGAAAGCACAGAGCCCCAGATTTTATGTTGTCCTGGAGAGCTTGCAGAGCACTGGGGAAAAGCAGGCAGAGAATTCCCTGCTAGCACCTTCTCTGTGCCTGGGAAGCAGAAGTGTTCACGTTGCTTGGCAGAATCGCTTTTGTGCAGAAAACAGTAACACTTGTTCAGAACGAAAGAAAGCACAGAGCCCCAGATTTTATGTTGTCCTGGAGAGCTTGCAGAGCACTGGGGAAAAGCAGGCAGAGAATTCCCTGCTAGCACCTTCTCTGTGCCTGGGAAGCAGAAGTCTTCACATTGCTTCGCAGAATCGCTTTTGTGCAGAAAACAGTAACACTTGTTCAGAATGAAAGAAAGCACAGAGCCCCAGATTTGCTGTTGTCCTGGAGAGCTTGCAGAGCACTGGGGAAAGGCAGGCAGAGAATTCCCTGCTAGCACCTTCTCTGTGCCTGTTCACATTGCTTCGCAGAATCGCTTTTGTGCAGAAAACAGTAACACTTGTGCAGACGAAAAAAAGCACAGAGCCCCAGATTTTATGTTGTCCTGGAGAGCTTGCAGAGCACTGGGGAAAAGCAGGCAGAGAATTCCCTGCTAGCACCTTCTCTGTGCCTGGGAAACAGAAGTGTTCACATTGCTTCGCAGAATCGCTTTTGTGCAGAAAACACTAACACTTGTTCAGAACGAAAGAAAGCACAGAGCCCCAGATTTTATGTTGTCCTGGAGAGCTTGCAGAGCACTGGGGAAAGGCAGGCAGAGAATTCCCTGCTAGCACCTTCTCTGTGCCTGTTCCCATTGCTTCGCAGAATCGCTTTTGTGCAGAAAACAGTAACACTTGTTCAGACGAAAAAAAGCACAGAGCCCCAGATTTTATGTTGTCCTGGAGAGCTTGCAGAGCACTGGGGAAAAGCAGGCAGAGAATTCCCTGCTAGCACCTTCTCTGTGCCTGGGAAGCAGAAGTGTTCACATTGCTTCGCAGAATCGCTTTTGTGCAGAAAACAGTAACACTTGTTCAGAACGAAAGAAAGCACAGAGCCCCAGATTTTATGTTGTCCTGGAGAGCTTGCAGAGCACTGGGGAAAAGCAGGCAGAGAATTCCCTGCTAGCACCTTCTCTGTGCCTGGGAAGCAGAAGTGTTCACGTTGCTTGGCAGAATCGCTTTTGTGCAGAAAACAGTAACACTTGTTCAGAACGAAAGAAAGCACAGAGCCCCAGATTTTATGTTGTCCTGGAGAGCTTGCAGAGCACTGGGGAAAAGCAGGCAGAGAATTCCCTGCTAGCACCTTCTCTGTGCCTGGGAAGCAGAAGTCTTCACATTGCTTCGCAGAATCGCTTTTGTGCAGAAAACAGTAACACTTGTTCAGAATGAAAGAAAGCACAGAGCCCCAGATTTGCTGTTGTCCTGGAGAGCTTGCAGAGCACTGGGGAAAGGCAGGCAGAGAATTCCCTGCTAGCACCTTCTCTGTGCCTGTTCACATTGCTTCGCAGAATCGCTTTTGTGCAGAAAACAGTAACACTTGTGCAGACGAAAAAAAGCACAGAGCCCCAGATTTTATGTTGTCCTGGAGAGCTTGCAGAGCACTGGGGAAAAGCAGGCAGAGAATTCCCTGCTAGCACCTTCTCTGTGCCTGGGAAACAGAAGTGTTCACATTGCTTCGCAGAATCGCTTTTGTGCAGAAAACACTAACACTTGTTCAGAACGAAAGAAAGCACAGAGCCCCAGATTTTATGTTGTCCTGGAGAGCTTGCAGAGCACTGGGGAAAGGCAGGCAGAGAATTCCCTGCTAGCACCTTCTCTGTGCCTGTTCACATTGCTTCGCAGAATCGCTTTTGTGCAGAAAACAGTAACACTTGTTCAGACGAAAGAAAGCACAGAGCCCCAGATTCTATGTTGTCCTGGAGAGCTTGCAGAGCACTGGGGAAAAGCAGGCAGAGAATTCCCTGCTAGCACCTTCTCTGTGCCTGGGAAGCAGAAGTGTTCACATTGCTTCGCAGAATCGCTTTTGTGCAGAAAACAGTAACACTTGTTCAGAACGAAAGAAAGCACAGAGCCCCAGATTTTATGTTGTCCTGGAGAGCTTGCAGAGCACTGGGGAAAAGCAGGCAGAGAATTCCCTGCTAGCACCTTCTCTGTGCCTGGGAAACAGAAGTGTTCCCATTGCTTCGCAGAATCGCTTTTGTGCAGAAAACAGTAACAATTGTTCAGAACGAAAGAAAGCACAGAGCCCCAGATTTTATGTTGTCCTGGAGAGCTTGCAGAGCACTGGGGAAAGGCAGGCAGAGAATTCCCTGCTAGCACCTTCTCTGTGCCTGTTCACATTGCTTCGCAGAATCGCTTTTGTGCAGAAAACAGTAACACTTGTTCAGACGAAAAAAAGCACAGAGCCCCAGATTTTATGTTGTCCTGGAGAGCTTGCAGAGCACTGGGGAAAAGCAGGCAGAGAATTCCCTGCTAGCACCTTCTCTGTGCCTGAGAAGCAGAAGTGTTTACATTGCTTCGCAGAATCGCTTTTGTGCAGAAAACAGTAACACTTGTTCAGAACGAAAGAAAGCACAGAGCCCCAGATTTTATGTTGTCCTGGAGAGCTTGCAGAGCACTGGGGAAAAGCAGGCAGAGAATTCCCTGCTATCACCTTCTCTGTGCCTGGGAAACAGAAGTGTTCCCATTGCTTCGCAGAATCGCTTTTGTGCAGAAAACACTAACACTTGTTCAGAACGAAAGAAAGCACAGAGCCCCAGATTTTATGTTGTCCTGGAGAGCTTGCAGAGCACTGGTGAAAGGCAGGCAGAGAATTCCCTGCTAGCACCTTCTCTGTGCCTGTTCACATTGCTTCGCAGAATCGCTTTTGTGCAGAAAACAGTAACACTTGTTCAGAACAAAAGAAAGCACAGAGCCCCAGATTTTATGTTGTCCTGGAGAGCTTGCAGAGCACTGGGGAAAAGCAGGCAGAGAATTCCCTGCTAGCACCTTCTCTGTGCCTGGGAAGCAGAAGTCTTCACATTGCTTCGCAGAATCGCTTTTGTGCAGAAAACAGTAACACTTGTTCAGAATGAAAGAAAGCACAGAGCCCCAGATTTTATGTTGTCCTGGAGAGCTTGCAGAGCACTGGGGAAAAGCAGGCAGAGAATTCCCTGCTAGCACCTTCTCTGTGCCTGGGAAGCAGAAGTCTTCACATTGCTTCGCAGAATCGCTTTTGTGCAGAAAACAGTAACACTTGTTCAGAACGAAAGAAAGCACAGAGCCCCAGATTTTATGTTGTCCTGGAGAGCTTGCAGAGCACTGGGGAAAAGCAGGCAGAGAATTCCCTGCTAGCACCTTCTCTGTGCCTGGGAAACAGAAGTCTTCCCATTGCTTCGCAGAATCGCTTTTGTGCAGAAAACAGTAACACTTGTTCAGAACGAAAGAAAGCACAGAGCCCCAGATTTGCTGTTGTCCTGGAGAGCTTGCAGAGCACTGGGGAAAGGCAGGCAGAGAATTCCCTGCTAGCACCTTCTTTGTGCCTGTTCACATTGCTTCGCAGAATCGCTTTTGTGCAGAAAACAGTAACACTTGTTCAGACGAAAAAAAGCACAGAGCCCCAGATTTTATGTTGTCCTGGAGAGCTTGCAGAGCACTGGGGAAAAGCAGGCAGAGAATTCCCTGCTAGCACCTTCTCTGTGCCTGGGAAGCAGAAGTGTTTACATTGCTTCGCAGAATCGCTTTTGTGGAGAAAACAG
The DNA here is from genome assembly GCF_047716275.1 of Strix uralensis. NCBI lineage: Eukaryota > Metazoa > Chordata > Aves > Strigiformes > Strigidae > Strix > Strix uralensis. The sequence goes on from NC_133995.1 coordinate 1,284,461, forward strand.
TAACACTTGTTCAGAACGAAAGAAAGCACAGAGCCCCAGATTTTATGTTGTCCTGGAGAGCTTGCAGAGCACTGGGGAAAAGCAGGCAGAGAATTCCCTGCTATCACCTTCTCTGTGCCTGGGAAACAGAAGTGTTCACATTGCTTCGCAGAATCGCTTTTGTGCAGAAAACACTAACACTTGTTCAGAACGAAAGAAAGCACAGAGCCCCAGATTTTATGTTGTCCTGGAGAGCTTGCAGAGCACTGGGGAAAGGCAGGCAGAGAATTCCCTGCTAGCACCTTCTCTGTGCCTGTTCACATTGCTTCGCAGAATCGCTTTTGTGCAGAAAACAGTAACACTTGTTCAGACGAAAGAAAGCACAGAGCCCCAGATTCTATGTTGTCCTGGAGAGCTTGCAGAGCACTGGGGAAAAGCAGGCAGAGAATTCCCTGCTAGCACCTTCTCTGTGCCTGGGAAGCAGAAGTGTTCACATTGCTTCGCAGAATCGCTTTTGTGCAGAAAACAGTAACACTTGTTCAGAACGAAAGAAAGCACAGAGCCCCAGATTTGCTGTTGTCCTGGAGAGCTTGCAGAGCACTGGGGAAAGGCAGGCAGAGAATTCCCTGCTAGCACCTTCTCTGTGCCTGTTCACATTGCTTCGCAGAATCGCTTTTGTGCAGAAAACAGTAACACTTGTTCAGACGAAAAAAAGCACAGAGCCCCAGATTTTATGTTGTCCTGGAGAGCTTGCAGAGCACTGGGGAAAAGCAGGCAGAGAATTCCCTGCTAGCACCTTCTCTGTGCCTGAGAAGCAGAAGTGTTTACATTGCTTCGCAGAATCGCTTTTGTGCAGAAAACAGTAACACTTGTTCAGAACGAAAGAAAGCACAGAGCCCCAGATTTTATGTTGTCCTGGAGAGCTTGCAGAGCACTGGGGAAAAGCAGGCAGAGAATTCCCTGCTATCACCTTCTCTGTGCCTGGGAAACAGAAGTGTTCCCATTGCTTCGCAGAATCGCTTTTGTGCAGAAAACACTAACACTTGTTCAGAACGAAAGAAAGCACAGAGCCCCAGATTTTATGTTGTCCTGGAGAGCTTGCAGAGCACTGGTGAAAGGCAGGCAGAGAATTCCCTGCTAGCACCTTCTCTGTGCCTGTTCACATTGCTTCGCAGAATCGCTTTTGTGCAGAAAACAGTAACACTTGTTCAGAACGAAAGAAAGCACAGAGCCCCAGATTTTATGTTGTCCTGGAGAGCTTGCAGAGCACTGGGGAAAAGCAGGCAGAGAATTCCCTGCTAGCACCTTCTCTGTGCCTGGGAAGCAGAAGTGTTCACATTGCTTGGCAGAATCGCTTTTGTGCAGAAAACAGTAACACTTGTTCAGAATGAAAGAAAGCACAGAGCCCCAGATTTTATGTTGTCCTGGAGAGCTTGCAGAGCACTGGGGAAAAGCAGGCAGAGAATTCCCTGCTAGCACCTTCTCTGTGCCTGGGAAGCAGAAGTGTTCACATTGCTTCGCAGAATCGCTTTTGTGCAGAAAACAGTAACACTTGTTCAGAACGAAAGAAAGCACAGAGCCCCAGATTTTATGTTGTCCTGGAGAGCTTGCAGAGCACTGGGGAAAAGCAGGCAGAGAATTCCCTGCTAGCACCTTCTCTGTGCCTGGGAAACAGAAGTCTTCCCATTGCTTCGCAGAATCGCTTTTGTGCAGAAAACAGTAACACTTGTTCAGAACGAAAGAAAGCACAGAGCCCCAGATTTGCTGTTGTCCTGGAGAGCTTGCAGAGCACTGGGGAAAGGCAGGCAGAGAATTCCCTGCTAGCACCTTCTCTGTGCCTGTTCACATTGCTTCGCAGAATCGCTTTTGTGCAGAAAACAGTAACACTTGTTCAGACGAAAGAAAGCACAGAGCCCCAGATTTTATGTTGTCCTGGAGAGCTTGCAGAGCACTGGGGAAAAGCAGGCAGAGAATTCCCTGCTAGCACCTTCTCTGTGCCTGGGAAACAGAAGTGTTCCCATTGCTTCGCAGAATCGCTTTTGTGCAGAAAACAGTAACACTTGTTCAGAACGAAAGAAAGCACAGAGCCCCAGATTTGCTGTTGTCCTGGAGAGCTTGCAGAGCACTGGGGAAAGGCAGGCAGAGAATTCCCTGCTAGCACCTTCTTTGTGCCTGTTCACATTGCTTCGCAGAATCGCTTTTGTGCAGAAAACAGTAACACTTGTTCAGACGAAAGAAAGCACAGAGCCCCAGATTTTATGTTGTCCTGGAGAGCTTGCAGAGCACTGGGGAAAAGCAGGCAGAGAATTCCCTGCTAGCACCTTCTCTGTGCCTGGGAAGCAGAAGTGTTCACATTGCTTCGCAGAATCGCTTTTGTGCAGAAAACAGTAACACTTGTTCAGAACGAAAGAAAGCACAGAGCCCCAGATTTTATGTTGTCCTGGAGAGCTTGCAGAGCACTGGGGAAAAGCAGGCAGAGAATTCCCTGCTATCACCTTCTCTGTGCCTGGGAAACAGAAGTGTTCACATTGCTTCGCAGAATCGCTTTTGTGCAGAAAACACTAACACTTGTTCAGAACGAAAGAAAGCACAGAGCCCCAGATTTGCTGTTGTCCTGGAGAGCTTGCAGAGCACTGGGGAAAGGCAGGCAGAGAATTCCCTGCTAGCACCTTCTCTGTGCCTGGGAAGCAGAAGTCTTCACATTGCTTCGCAGAATCGCTTTTGTGCAGAAAACAGTAACACTTGTTCAGAACGAAAGAAAGCACAGAGCCCCAGATTTTATGTTGTCATGGAGAGCTTGCAGAGCACTGGGGAAAAGCAGGCAGAGAATTCCCTGCTAGCACCTTCTCTGTGCCTGGGAAACAGAAGTGTTCCCATTGCTTGGCAGAATCGCTTTTGTGCAGAAAACAGTAACACTTGTTCAGAACGAAAGAAAGCACAGAGCCCCAGATTTTATGTTGTCCTGGAGAGCTTGCAGAGCACTGGGGAAAAGCAGGCAGAGAATTCCCTGCTAGCACCTTCTCTGTGCCTGGGAAACAGAAGTGTTCCCATTGCTTCGCAGAATCGCTTTTGTGCAGAAAACAGTAACACTTGTTCAGAACGAAAGAAAGCACAGAGCCCCAGATTTTATGTTGTCCTGGAGAGCTTGCAGAGCACTGGGGAAAAGCAGGCAGAGAATTTCCTGCTAGCACCTTCTCTGTGCCTGGGAAGCAGAAGTGTTCACATTGCTTCGCAGAATCGCTTTTGTGCAGAAAACAGTAACACTTGTTCAGAACAAAAGAAAGCACAGAGCCCCAGATTTTATGTTGTCCTGGAGAGCTTGCAGAGCACTGGGGAAAAGCAGGCAGAGAATTCCCTGCTAGCACCTTCTCTGTGCCTGGGAAACAGAAGTCTTCACATTGCTTCGCAGAATCGCTTTTGTGCAGAAAACAGTAACACTTGTTCAGAACGAAAGAAAGCACAGAGCCCCAGATTCTATGTTGTCCTGGAGAGCTTGCAGAGCACTGGGGAAAAGCAGGCAGAGAATTCCCTGCTAGCACCTTCTCTGTGCCTGGGAAACAGAAGTGTTCCCATTGCTTCGCAGAATCGCTTTTGTGCAGAAAACAGTAACACTTGTTCAGAACGAAAGAAAGCACAGAGCCCCAGATTTGCTGTTGTCCTGGAGAGCTTGCAGAGCACTGGGGAAAGGCAGGCAGAGAATTCCCTGCTAGCACCTTCTTTGTGCCTGTTCACATTGCTTCGCAGAATCGCTTTTGTGCAGAAAACAGTAACACTTGTTCAGACGAAAAAAAGCACAGAGCCCCAGATTTTATGTTGTCCTGGAGAGCTTGCAGAGCACTGGGGAAAAGCAGGCAGAGAATTCCCTGCTAGCACCTTCTCTGTGCCTGGGAAGCAGAAGTGTTCACATTGCTTCGCAGAATCGCTTTTGTGCAGAAAACAGTAACACTTGTTCAGAACGAAAGAAAGCACAGAGCCCCAGATTTTATGTTGTCCTGGAGAGCTTGCAGAGCACTGGGGAAAAGCAGGCAGAGAATTCCCTGCTATCACCTTCTCTGTGCCTGGGAAACAGAAGTGTTCACATTGCTTCGCAGAATCGCTTTTGTGCAGAAAACACTAACACTTGTTCAGAACGAAAGAAAGCACAGAGCCCCAGATTTTATGTTGTCCTGGAGAGCTTGCAGAGCACTGGGGAAAGGCAGGCAGAGAATTCCCTGCTAGCACCTTCTCTGTGCCTGTTCACATTGCTTCGCAGAAACGCTTTTGTGCAGAAAACAGTAACACTTGTTCAGACGAAAGAAAGCACAGAGCCCCAGATTTTATGTTGTCCTGGAGAGCTTGCAGAGCACTGGGGAAAGGCAGGCAGAGAATTCCCTGCTAGCACCTTCTCTGTGCCTGTTCACATTGCTTCGCAGAATCGCTTTTGTGCAGAAAACAGTAACACTTGTTCAGACGAAAGAAAGCACAGAGCCCCAGATTCTATGTTGTCCTGGAGAGCTTGCAGAGCACTGGGGAAAGGCAGGCAGAGAATTCCCTGCTAGCACCTTCTCTGTGCCTGGGAAACAGAAGTGTTCCCATTGCTTCGCAGAATCGCTTTTGTGCAGAAAACAGTAACACTTGTTCAGACGAAAAAAAGCACAGAGCCCCAGATTTTATGTTGTCCTGGAGAGCTTGCAGAGCACTGGGGAAAAGCAGGCAGAGAATTCCCTGCTAGCACCTTCTCTGTGCCTGGGAAACAGAAGTGTTCACATTGCTTGGCAGAATCGCTTTTGTGCAGAAAACAGTAACACTTGTTCAGAATGAAAGAAAGCACAGAGCCCCAGATTTTATGTTGTCCTGGAGAGCTTGCAGAGCACTGGGGAAAAGCAGGCAGAGAATTCCCTGCTAGCACCTTCTCTGTGCCTGGGAAGCAGAAGTGTTCACATTGCTTCGCAGAATCGCTTTTGTGCAGAAAACAGTAACACTTGTTCAGAACGAAAGAAAGCACAGAGCCCCAGATTTTATGTTGTCCTGGAGAGCTTGCAGAGCACTGGGGAAAAGCAGGCAGAGAATTCCCTGCTAGCACCTTCTCTGTGCCTGGGAAACAGAAGTCTTCCCATTGCTTCGCAGAATCGCTTTTGTGCAGAAAACAGTAACACTTGTTCAGAACGAAAGAAAGCACAGAGCCCCAGATTTGCTGTTGTCCTGGAGAGCTTGCAGAGCACTGGGGAAAGGCAGGCAGAGAATTCCCTGCTAGCACCTTCCCTGTGCCTGTTCACATTGCTTCGCAGAATCGCTTTTGTGCAGAAAACAGTAACACTTGTTCAGACGAAAGAAAGCACAGAGCCCCAGATTTTATGTTGTCCTGGAGAGCTTGCAGAGCACTGGGGAAAAGCAGGCAGAGAATTCCCTGCTAGCACCTTCTCTGTGCCTGGGAAACAGAAGTGTTCCCATTGCTTCGCAGAATCGCTTTTGTGCAGAAAACAGTAACACTTGTTCAGAACGAAAGAAAGCACAGAGCCCCAGATTTGCTGTTGTCCTGGAGAGCTTGCAGAGCACTGGGGAAAGGCAGGCAGAGAATTCCCTGCTAGCACCTTCTTTGTGCCTGTTCACATTGCTTCGCAGAATCGCTTTTGTGCAGAAAACAGTAACACTTGTTCAGACGAAAGAAAGCACAGAGCCCCAGATTTTATGTTGTCCTGGAGAGCTTGCAGAGCACTGGGGAAAAGCAGGCAGAGAATTCCCTGCTAGCACCTTCTCTGTGCCTGGGAAGCAGAAGTGTTCACATTGCTTCGCAGAATCGCTTTTGTGCAGAAAACAGTAACACTTGTTCAGAACGAAAGAAAGCACAGAGCCCCAGATTTTATGTTGTCCTGGAGAGCTTGCAGAGCACTGGGGAAAAGCAGGCAGAGAATTCCCTGCTATCACCTTCTCTGTGCCTGGGAAGCAGAAGTGTTCACATTGCTTCGCAGAATCGCTTTTGTGCAGAAAACACTAACACTTGTTCAGAACGAAAGAAAGCACAGAGCCCCAGATTTGCTGTTGTCCTGGAGAGCTTGCAGAGCACTGGGGAAAGGCAGGCAGAGAATTCCCTGCTAGCACCTTCTCTGTGCCTGGGAAGCAGAAGTCTTCACATTGCTTCGCAGAATCGCTTTTGTGCAGAAAACAGTAACACTTGTTCAGAACGAAAGAAAGCACAGAGCCCCAGATTTTATGTTGTCCTGGAGAGCTTGCAGAGCACTGGGGAAAAGCAGGCAGAGAATTCCCTGCTAGCACCTTCTCTGTGCCTGGGAAACAGAAGTGTTCCCATTGCTTCGCAGAATCGCTTTTGTGCAGAAAACAGTAACACTTGTTCAGAACGAAAGAAAGCACAGAGCCCCAGATTTTATGTTGTCCTGGAGAGCTTGCAGAGCACTGGGGAAAAGCAGGCAGAGAATTCCCTGCTAGCACCTTCTCTGTGCCTGGGAAACAGAAGTGTTCCCATTGCTTCGCAGAATCGCTTTTGTGCAGAAAACAGTAACACTTGTTCAGAACGAAAGAAAGCACAGAGCCCCAGATTTTATGTTGTCCTGGAGAGCTTGCAGAGCACTGGGGAAAAGCAGGCAGAGAATTTCCTGCTAGCACCTTCTCTGTGCCTGGGAAGCAGAAGTGTTCACATTGCTTCGCAGAATCGCTTTTGTGCAGAAAACAGTAACACTTGTTCAGAACAAAAGAAAGCACAGAGCCCCAGATTTTATGTTGTCCTGGAGAGCTTGCAGAGCACTGGGGAAAAGCAGGCAGAGAATTCCCTGCTAGCACCTTCTCTGTGCCTGGGAAGCAGAAGTCTTCACATTGCTTCGCAGAATCGCTTTTGTGCAGAAAACAGTAACACTTGTTCAGAACGAAAGAAAGCACAGAGCCCCAGATTTGCTGTTGTCCTGGAGAGCTTGCAGAGCACTGGGGAAAGGCAGGCAGAGAATTCCCTGCTAGCACCTTCTTTGTGCCTGTTCACATTGCTTCGCAGAATCGCTTTTGTGCAGAAAACAGTAACACTTGTTCAGACGAAAAAAAGCACAGAGCCCCAGATTTTATGTTGTCCTGGAGAGCTTGCAGAGCACTGGGGAAAAGCAGGCAGAGAATTCCCTGCTAGCACCTTCTCTGTGCCTGGGAAGCAGAAGTGTTCACATTGCTTCGCAGAATCGCTTTTGTGCAGAAAACAGTAACACTTGTTCAGAACGAAAGAAAGCACAGAGCCCCAGATTTTATGTTGTCCTGGAGAGCTTGCAGAGCACTGGGGAAAAGCAGGCAGAGAATTCCCTGCTATCACCTTCTCTGTGCCTGGGAAACAGAAGTGTTCACATTGCTTCGCAGAATCGCTTTTGTGCAGAAAACAGTAACACTTGTTCAGAACGAAAGAAAGCACAGAGCCCCAGATTTTATGTTGTCCTGGAGAGCTTGCAGAGCACTGGGGAAAGGCAGGCAGAGAATTCCCTGCTAGCACCTTCTCTGTGCCTGTTCACATTGCTTCGCAGAAACGCTTTTGTGCAGAAAACAGTAACACTTGTTCAGACGAAAGAAAGCACAGAGCCCCAGATTTTATGTTGTCCTGGAGAGCTTGCAGAGCACTGGGGAAAGGCAGGCAGAGAATTCCCTGCTAGCACCTTCTCTGTGCCTGTTCACATTGCTTCGCAGAATCGCTTTTGTGCAGAAAACAGTAACACTTGTTCAGACGAAAGAAAGCACAGAGCCCCAGATTCTATGTTGTCCTGGAGAGCTTGCAGAGCACTGGGGAAAGGCAGGCAGAGAATTCCCTGCTAGCACCTTCTCTGTGCCTGGGAAACAGAAGTGTTCCCATTGCTTCGCAGAATCGCTTTTGTGCAGAAAACAGTAACACTTGTTCAGACGAAAAAAAGCACAGAGCCCCAGATTTTATGTTGTCCTGGAGAGCTTGCAGAGCACTGGGGAAAAGCAGGCAGAGAATTCCCTGCTAGCACCTTCTCTGTGCCTGGGAAACAGAAGTGTTCACATTGCTTGGCAGAATCGCTTTTGTGCAGAAAACAGTAACACTTGTTCAGAATGAAAGAAAGCACAGAGCCCCAGATTTTATGTTGTCCTGGAGAGCTTGCAGAGCACTGGGGAAAAGCAGGCAGAGAATTCCCTGCTAGCACCTTCTCTGTGCCTGGGAAGCAGAAGTGTTCACATTGCTTCGCAGAATCGCTTTTGTGCAGAAAACAGTAACACTTGTTCAGAACGAAAGAAAGCACAGAGCCCCAGATTTTATGTTGTCCTGGAGAGCTTGCAGAGCACTGGGGAAAAGCAGGCAGAGAATTCCCTGCTAGCACCTTCTCTGTGCCTGGGAAACAGAAGTCTTCCCATTGCTTCGCAGAATCGCTTTTGTGCAGAAAACAGTAACACTTGTTCAGAACGAAAGAAAGCACAGAGCCCCAGATTTGCTGTTGTCCTGGAGAGCTTGCAGAGCACTGGGGAAAGGCAGGCAGAGAATTCCCTGCTAGCACCTTCCCTGTGCCTGTTCACATTGCTTCGCAGAATCGCTTTTGTGCAGAAAACAGTAACACTTGTTCAGACGAAAGAAAGCACAGAGCCCCAGATTTTATGTTGTCCTGGAGAGCTTGCAGAGCACTGGGGAAAAGCAGGCAGAGAATTCCCTGCTAGCACCTTCTCTGTGCCTGGGAAACAGAAGTGTTCCCATTGCTTCGCAGAATCGCTTTTGTGCAGAAAACAGTAACACTTGTTCAGAACGAAAGAAAGCACAGAGCCCCAGATTTGCTGTTGTCCTGGAGAGCTTGCAGAGCACTGGGGAAAGGCAGGCAGAGAATTCCCTGCTAGCACCTTCTTTGTGCCTGTTCACATTGCTTCGCAGAATCGCTTTTGTGCAGAAAACAGTAACACTTGTTCAGACGAAAGAAAGCACAGAGCCCCAGATTTTATGTTGTCCTGGAGAGCTTGCAGAGCACTGGGGAAAAGCAGGCAGAGAATTCCCTGCTAGCACCTTCTCTGTGCCTGGGAAGCAGAAGTGTTCACATTGCTTCGCAGAATCGCTTTTGTGCAGAAAACAGTAACACTTGTTCAGAACGAAAGAAAGCACAGAGCCCCAGATTTTATGTTGTCCTGGAGAGCTTGCAGAGCACTGGGGAAAAGCAGGCAGAGAATTCCCTGCTATCACCTTCTCTGTGCCTGGGAAGCAGAAGTGTTCACATTGCTTCGCAGAATCGCTTTTGTGCAGAAAACACTAACACTTGTTCAGAACGAAAGAAAGCACAGAGCCCCAGATTTGCTGTTGTCCTGGAGAGCTTGCAGAGCACTGGGGAAAGGCAGGCAGAGAATTCCCTGCTAGCACCTTCTCTGTGCCTGGGAAGCAGAAGTCTTCACATTGCTTCGCAGAATCGCTTTTGTGCAGAAAACAGTAACACTTGTTCAGAACGAAAGAAAGCACAGAGCCCCAGATTTTATGTTGTCCTGGAGAGCTTGCAGAGCACTGGGGAAAAGCAGGCAGAGAATTCCCTGCTAGCACCTTCTCTGTGCCTGGGAAACAGAAGTGTTCCCATTGCTTCGCAGAATCGCTTTTGTGCAGAAAACAGTAACACTTGTTCAGAACGAAAGAAAGCACAGAGCCCCAGATTTTATGTTGTCCTGGAGAGCTTGCAGAGCACTGGGGAAAAGCAGGCAGAGAATTCCCTGCTAGCACCTTCTCTGTGCCTGGGAAACAGAAGTGTTCCCATTGCTTCGCAGAATCGCTTTTGTGCAGAAAACAGTAACACTTGTTCAGAACGAAAGAAAGCACAGAGCCCCAGATTTTATGTTGTCCTGGAGAGCTTGCAGAGCACTGGGGAAAAGCAGGCGGAGAATTTCCTGCTAGCACCTTCTCTGTGCCTGGGAAGCAGAAGTGTTCACATTGCTTCGCAGAATCGCTTTTGTGCAGAAAACAGTAACACTTGTTCAGAACAAAAGAAAGCACAGAGCCCCAGATTTTATGTTGTCCTGGAGAGCTTGCAGAGCACTGGGGAAAAGCAGGCAGAGAATTCCCTGCTAGCACCTTCTCTGTGCCTGGGAAGCAGAAGTCTTCACATTGCTTCGCAGAATCGCTTTTGTGCAGAAAACAGTAACACTTGTTCAGAACGAAAGAAAGCACAGAGCCCCAGATTTTATGTTGTCCTGGAGAGCTTGCAGAGCACTGGGGAAAAGCAGGCAGAGAATTCCCTGCTAGCACCTTCTCTGTGCCTGGGAAACAGAAGTGTTCCCATTGCTTCGCAGAATCGCTTTTGTGCAGAAAACAGTAACACTTGTTCAGAACGAAAGAAAGCACAGAGCCCCAGATTTGCTGTTGTCCTGGAGAGCTTGCAGAGCACTGGGGAAAGGCAGGCAGAGAATTCCCTGCTAGCACCTTCTTTGTGCCTGTTCACATTGCTTCGCAGAATCGCTTTTGTGCAGAAAACAGTAACACTTGTTCAGACGAAAAAAAGCACAGAGCCCCAGATTTTATGTTGTCCTGGAGAGCTTGCAGAGCACTGGGGAAAAGCAGGCAGAGAATTCCCTGCTAGCACCTTCTCTGTGCCTGGGAAGCAGAAGTGTTCACATTGCTTCGCAGAATCGCTTTTGTGCAGAAAACAGTAACACTTGTTCAGAACGAAAGAAAGCACAGAGCCCCAGATTTTATGTTGTCCTGGAGAGCTTGCAGAGCACTGGGGAAAAGCAGGCAGAGAATTCCCTGCTATCACCTTCTCTGTGCCTGGGAAACAGAAGTGTTCACATTGCTTCGCAGAATCGCTTTTGTGCAGAAAACACTAACACTTGTTCAGAACGAAAGAAAGCACAGAGCCCCAGATTTTATGTTGTCCTGGAGAGCTTGCAGAGCACTGGGGAAAGGCAGGCAGAGAATTCCCTGCTAGCACCTTCTCTGTGCCTGTTCACATTGCTTCGCAGAAACGCTTTTGTGCAGAAAACAGTAACACTTGTTCAGACGAAAGAAAGCACAGAGCCCCAGATTTTATGTTGTCCTGGAGAGCTTGCAGAGCACTGGGGAAAGGCAGGCAGAGAATTCCCTGCTAGCACCTTCTCTGTGCCTGTTCACATTGCTTCGCAGAATCGCTTTTGTGCAGAAAACAGTAACACTTGTTCAGACGAAAGAAAGCACAGAGCCCCAGATTCTATGTTGTCCTGGAGAGCTTGCAGAGCACTGGGGAAAGGCAGGCAGAGAATTCCCTGCTAGCACCTTCTCTGTGCCTGGGAAACAGAAGTGTTCCCATTGCTTCGCAGAATCGCTTTTGTGCAGAAAACAGTAACACTTGTTCAGAATGAAAGAAAGCACAGAGCCCCAGATTTTATGTTGTCCTGGAGAGCTTGCAGAGCACTGGGGAAAAGCAGGCAGAGAATTCCCTGCTAGCACCTTCTCTGTGCCTGGGAAGCAGAAGTGTTCACATTGCTTCGCAGAATCGCTTTTGTGCAGAAAACAGTAACACTTGTTCAGAACGAAAGAAAGCACAGAGCCCCAGATTTTATGTTGTCCTGGAGAGCTTGCAGAGCACTGGGGAAAAGCAGGCAGAGAATTCCCTGCTAGCACCTTCTCTGTGCCTGGGAAACAGAAGTCTTCCCATTGCTTCGCAGAATCGCTTTTGTGCAGAAAACAGTAACACTTGTTCAGAACGAAAGAAAGCACAGAGCCCCAGATTTGCTGTTGTCCTGGAGAGCTTGCAGAGCACTGGGGAAAGGCAGGCAGAGAATTCCCTGCTAGCACCTTCTCTGTGCCTGTTCACATTGCTTCGCAGAATCGCTTTTGTGCAGAAAACAGTAACACTTGTTCAGACGAAAGAAAGCACAGAGCCCCAGATTTTATGTTGTCCTGGAGAGCTTGCAGAGCACTGGGGAAAAGCAGGCAGAGAATTCCCTGCTAGCACCTTCTCTGTGCCTGGGAAACAGAAGTGTTCCCATTGCTTCGCAGAATCGCTTTTGTGCAGAAAACAGTAACACTTGTTCAGAACGAAAGAAAGCACAGAGCCCCAGATTTGCTGTTGTCCTGGAGAGCTTGCAGAGCACTGGGGAAAGGCAGGCAGAGAATTCCCTGCTAGCACCTTCTTTGTGCCTGTTCACATTGCTTCGCAGAATCGCTTTTGTGCAGAAAACAGTAACACTTGTTCAGACGAAAGAAAGCACAGAGCCCCAGATTTTATGTTGTCCTGGAGAGCTTGCAGAGCACTGGGGAAAAGCAGGCAGAGAATTCCCTGCTAGCACCTTCTCTGTGCCTGGGAAGCAGAAGTGTTCACATTGCTTCGCAGAATCGCTTTTGTGCAGAAAACAGTAACACTTGTTCAGAACGAAAGAAAGCACAGAGCCCCAGATTTTATGTTGTCCTGGAGAGCTTGCAGAGCACTGGGGAAAAGCAGGCAGAGAATTCCCTGCTATCACCTTCTCTGTGCCTGGGAAACAGAAGTGTTCACATTGCTTCGCAGAATCGCTTTTGTGCAGAAAACACTAACACTTGTTCAGAACGAAAGAAAGCACAGAGCCCCAGATTTGCTGTTGTCCTGGAGAGCTTGCAGAGCACTGGGGAAAGGCAGGCAGAGAATTCCCTGCTAGCACCTTCTCTGTGCCTGGGAAGCAGAAGTCTTCACATTGCTTCGCAGAATCGCTTTTGTGCAGAAAACAGTAACACTTGTTCAGAACGAAAGAAAGCACAGAGCCCCAGATTTTATGTTGTCATGGAGAGCTTGCAGAGCACTGGGGAAAAGCAGGCAGAGAATTCCCTGCTAGCACCTTCTCTGTGCCTGGGAAACAGAAGTGTTCCCATTGCTTCGCAGAATCGCTTTTGTGCAGAAAACAGTAACACTTGTTCAGAACGAAAGAAAGCACAGAGCCCCAGATTTTATGTTGTCCTGGAGAGCTTGCAGAGCACTGGGGAAAAGCAGGCAGAGAATTCCCTGCTAGCACCTTCTCTGTGCCTGGGAAACAGAAGTGTTCCCATTGCTTCGCAGAATCGCTTTTGTGCAGAAAACAGTAACACTTGTTCAGAACGAAAGAAAGCACAGAGCCCCAGATTTTATGTTGTCCTGGAGAGCTTGCAGAGCACTGGGGAAAAGCAGGCAGAGAATTTCCTGCTAGCACCTTCTCTGTGCCTGGGAAGCAGAAGTGTTCACATTGCTTCGCAGAATCGCTTTTGTGCAGAAAACAGTAACACTTGTTCAGAACAAAAGAAAGCACAGAGCCCCAGATTTTATGTTGTCCTGGAGAGCTTGCAGAGCACTGGGGAAAAGCAGGCAGAGAATTCCCTGCTAGCACCTTCTCTGTGCCTGGGAAACAGAAGTCTTCACATTGCTTCGCAGAATCGCTTTTGTGCAGAAAACAGTAACACTTGTTCAGAACGAAAGAAAGCACAGAGCCCCAGATTCTATGTTGTCCTGGAGAGCTTGCAGAGCACTGGGGAAAAGCAGGCAGAGAATTCCCTGCTAGCACCTTCTCTGTGCCTGGGAAACAGAAGTGTTCCCATTGCTTCGCAGAATCGCTTTTGTGCAGAAAACAGTAACACTTGTTCAGAACGAAAGAAAGCACAGAGCCCCAGATTTGCTGTTGTCCTGGAGAGCTTGCAGAGCACTGGGGAAAGGCAGGCAGAGAATTCCCTGCTAGCACCTTCTTTGTGCCTGTTCACATTGCTTCGCAGAATCGCTTTTGTGCAGAAAACAGTAACACTTGTTCAGACGAAAAAAAGCACAGAGCCCCAGATTTTATGTTGTCCTGGAGAGCTTGCAGAGCACTGGGGAAAAGCAGGCAGAGAATTCCCTGCTAGCACCTTCTCTGTGCCTGGGAAGCAGAAGTGTTCACATTGCTTCGCAGAATCGCTTTTGTGCAGAAAACAGTAACACTTGTTCAGAACGAAAGAAAGCACAGAGCCCCAGATTTTATGTTGTCCTGGAGAGCTTGCAGAGCACTGGGGAAAAGCAGGCAGAGAATTCCCTGCTATCACCTTCTCTGTGCCTGGGAAACAGAAGTGTTCACATTGCTTCGCAGAATCGCTTTTGTGCAGAAAACACTAACACTTGTTCAGAACGAAAGAAAGCACAGAGCCCCAGATTTTATGTTGTCCTGGAGAGCTTGCAGAGCACTGGGGAAAGGCAGGCAGAGAATTCCCTGCTAGCACCTTCTCTGTGCCTGTTCACATTGCTTCGCAGAAACGCTTTTGTGCAGAAAACAGTAACACTTGTTCAGACGAAAGAAAGCACAGAGCCCCAGATTTTATGTTGTCCTGGAGAGCTTGCAGAGCACTGGGGAAAGGCAGGCAGAGAATTCCCTGCTAGCACCTTCTCTGTGCCTGTTCACATTGCTTCGCAGAATCGCTTTTGTGCAGAAAACAGTAACACTTGTTCAGACGAAAGAAAGCACAGAGCCCCAGATTCTATGTTGTCCTGGAGAGCTTGCAGAGCACTGGGGAAAGGCAGGCAGAGAATTCCCTGCTAGCACCTTCTCTGTGCCTGGGAAACAGAAGTGTTCCCATTGCTTCGCAGAATCGCTTTTGTGCAGAAAACAGTAACACTTGTTCAGACGAAAAAAAGCACAGAGCCCCAGATTTTATGTTGTCCTGGAGAGCTTGCAGAGCACTGGGGAAAAGCAGGCAGAGAATTCCCTGCTAGCACCTTCTCTGTGCCTGGGAAACAGAAGTGTTCACATTGCTTGGCAGAATCGCTTTTGTGCAGAAAACAGTAACACTTGTTCAGAATGAAAGAAAGCACAGAGCCCCAGATTTTATGTTGTCCTGGAGAGCTTGCAGAGCACTGGGGAAAAGCAGGCAGAGAATTCCCTGCTAGCACCTTCTCTGTGCCTGGGAAGCAGAAGTGTTCACATTGCTTCGCAGAATCGCTTTTGTGCAGAAAACAGTAACACTTGTTCAGAACGAAAGAAAGCACAGAGCCCCAGATTTTATGTTGTCCTGGAGAGCTTGCAGAGCACTGGGGAAAAGCAGGCAGAGAATTCCCTGCTAGCACCTTCTCTGTGCCTGGGAAACAGAAGTCTTCCCATTGCTTCGCAGAATCGCTTTTGTGCAGAAAACAGTAACACTTGTTCAGAACGAAAGAAAGCACAGAGCCCCAGATTTGCTGTTGTCCTGGAGAGCTTGCAGAGCACTGGGGAAAGGCAGGCAGAGAATTCCCTGCTAGCACCTTCCCTGTGCCTGTTCACATTGCTTCGCAGAATCGCTTTTGTGCAGAAAACAGTAACACTTGTTCAGACGAAAGAAAGCACAGAGCCCCAGATTTTATGTTGTCCTGGAGAGCTTGCAGAGCACTGGGGAAAAGCAGGCAGAGAATTCCCTGCTAGCACCTTCTCTGTGCCTGGGAAACAGAAGTGTTCCCATTGCTTCGCAGAATCGCTTTTGTGCAGAAAACAGTAACACTTGTTCAGAACGAAAGAAAGCACAGAGCCCCAGATTTGCTGTTGTCCTGGAGAGCTTGCAGAGCACTGGGGAAAGGCAGGCAGAGAATTCCCTGCTAGCACCTTCTTTGTGCCTGTTCACATTGCTTCGCAGAATCGCTTTTGTGCAGAAAACAGTAACACTTGTTCAGACGAAAGAAAGCACAGAGCCCCAGATTTTATGTTGTCCTGGAGAGCTTGCAGAGCACTGGGGAAAAGCAGGCAGAGAATTCCCTGCTAGCACCTTCTCTGTGCCTGGGAAGCAGAAGTGTTCACATTGCTTCGCAGAATCGCTTTTGTGCAGAAAACAGTAACACTTGTTCAGAACGAAAGAAAGCACAGAGCCCCAGATTTTATGTTGTCCTGGAGAGCTTGCAGAGCACTGGGGAAAAGCAGGCAGAGAATTCCCTGCTATCACCTTCTCTGTGCCTGGGAAGCAGAAGTGTTCACATTGCTTCGCAGAATCGCTTTTGTGCAGAAAACACTAACACTTGTTCAGAACGAAAGAAAGCACAGAGCCCCAGATTTGCTGTTGTCCTGGAGAGCTTGCAGAGCACTGGGGAAAGGCAGGCAGAGAATTCCCTGCTAGCACCTTCTCTGTGCCTGGGAAGCAGAAGTCTTCACATTGCTTCGCAGAATCGCTTTTGTGCAGAAAACAGTAACACTTGTTCAGAACGAAAGAAAGCACAGAGCCCCAGATTTTATGTTGTCCTGGAGAGCTTGCAGAG
The DNA here is from genome assembly GCF_047716275.1 of Strix uralensis. NCBI lineage: Eukaryota > Metazoa > Chordata > Aves > Strigiformes > Strigidae > Strix > Strix uralensis. The sequence goes on from NC_133995.1 coordinate 1,300,534, forward strand.
CACTGGGGAAAAGCAGGCAGAGAATTCCCTGCTAGCACCTTCTCTGTGCCTGGGAAACAGAAGTGTTCCCATTGCTTCGCAGAATCGCTTTTGTGCAGAAAACAGTAACACTTGTTCAGAACGAAAGAAAGCACAGAGCCCCAGATTTTATGTTGTCCTGGAGAGCTTGCAGAGCACTGGGGAAAAGCAGGCAGAGAATTCCCTGCTAGCACCTTCTCTGTGCCTGGGAAACAGAAGTGTTCCCATTGCTTCGCAGAATCGCTTTTGTGCAGAAAACAGTAACACTTGTTCAGAACGAAAGAAAGCACAGAGCCCCAGATTTTATGTTGTCCTGGAGAGCTTGCAGAGCACTGGGGAAAAGCAGGCGGAGAATTTCCTGCTAGCACCTTCTCTGTGCCTGGGAAGCAGAAGTGTTCACATTGCTTCGCAGAATCGCTTTTGTGCAGAAAACAGTAACACTTGTTCAGAACAAAAGAAAGCACAGAGCCCCAGATTTTATGTTGTCCTGGAGAGCTTGCAGAGCACTGGGGAAAAGCAGGCAGAGAATTCCCTGCTAGCACCTTCTCTGTGCCTGGGAAGCAGAAGTCTTCACATTGCTTCGCAGAATCGCTTTTGTGCAGAAAACAGTAACACTTGTTCAGAACGAAAGAAAGCACAGAGCCCCAGATTTGCTGTTGTCCTGGAGAGCTTGCAGAGCACTGGGGAAAGGCAGGCAGAGAATTCCCTGCTAGCACCTTCTTTGTGCCTGTTCACATTGCTTCGCAGAATCGCTTTTGTGCAGAAAACAGTAACACTTGTTCAGACGAAAAAAAGCACAGAGCCCCAGATTTTATGTTGTCCTGGAGAGCTTGCAGAGCACTGGGGAAAAGCAGGCAGAGAATTCCCTGCTAGCACCTTCTCTGTGCCTGGGAAGCAGAAGTGTTCACATTGCTTCGCAGAATCGCTTTTGTGCAGAAAACAGTAACACTTGTTCAGAACGAAAGAAAGCACAGAGCCCCAGATTTTATGTTGTCCTGGAGAGCTTGCAGAGCACTGGGGAAAAGCAGGCAGAGAATTCCCTGCTATCACCTTCTCTGTGCCTGGGAAACAGAAGTGTTCACATTGCTTCGCAGAATCGCTTTTGTGCAGAAAACACTAACACTTGTTCAGAACGAAAGAAAGCACAGAGCCCCAGATTTTATGTTGTCCTGGAGAGCTTGCAGAGCACTGGGGAAAGGCAGGCAGAGAATTCCCTGCTAGCACCTTCTCTGTGCCTGTTCACATTGCTTCGCAGAAACGCTTTTGTGCAGAAAACAGTAACACTTGTTCAGACGAAAGAAAGCACAGAGCCCCAGATTTTATGTTGTCCTGGAGAGCTTGCAGAGCACTGGGGAAAGGCAGGCAGAGAATTCCCTGCTAGCACCTTCTCTGTGCCTGTTCACATTGCTTCGCAGAATCGCTTTTGTGCAGAAAACAGTAACACTTGTTCAGACGAAAGAAAGCACAGAGCCCCAGATTCTATGTTGTCCTGGAGAGCTTGCAGAGCACTGGGGAAAGGCAGGCAGAGAATTCCCTGCTAGCACCTTCTCTGTGCCTGGGAAACAGAAGTGTTCCCATTGCTTCGCAGAATCGCTTTTGTGCAGAAAACAGTAACACTTGTTCAGACGAAAAAAAGCACAGAGCCCCAGATTTTATGTTGTCCTGGAGAGCTTGCAGAGCACTGGGGAAAAGCAGGCAGAGAATTCCCTGCTAGCACCTTCTCTGTGCCTGGGAAACAGAAGTGTTCACATTGCTTGGCAGAATCGCTTTTGTGCAGAAAACAGTAACACTTGTTCAGAATGAAAGAAAGCACAGAGCCCCAGATTTTATGTTGTCCTGGAGAGCTTGCAGAGCACTGGGGAAAAGCAGGCAGAGAATTCCCTGCTAGCACCTTCTCTGTGCCTGGGAAGCAGAAGTGTTCACATTGCTTCGCAGAATCGCTTTTGTGCAGAAAACAGTAACACTTGTTCAGAACGAAAGAAAGCACAGAGCCCCAGATTTTATGTTGTCCTGGAGAGCTTGCAGAGCACTGGGGAAAAGCAGGCAGAGAATTCCCTGCTAGCACCTTCTCTGTGCCTGGGAAACAGAAGTCTTCCCATTGCTTCGCAGAATCGCTTTTGTGCAGAAAACAGTAACACTTGTTCAGAACGAAAGAAAGCACAGAGCCCCAGATTTGCTGTTGTCCTGGAGAGCTTGCAGAGCACTGGGGAAAGGCAGGCAGAGAATTCCCTGCTAGCACCTTCCCTGTGCCTGTTCACATTGCTTCGCAGAATCGCTTTTGTGCAGAAAACAGTAACACTTGTTCAGACGAAAGAAAGCACAGAGCCCCAGATTTTATGTTGTCCTGGAGAGCTTGCAGAGCACTGGGGAAAAGCAGGCAGAGAATTCCCTGCTAGCACCTTCTCTGTGCCTGGGAAACAGAAGTGTTCCCATTGCTTCGCAGAATCGCTTTTGTGCAGAAAACAGTAACACTTGTTCAGAACGAAAGAAAGCACAGAGCCCCAGATTTGCTGTTGTCCTGGAGAGCTTGCAGAGCACTGGGGAAAGGCAGGCAGAGAATTCCCTGCTAGCACCTTCTTTGTGCCTGTTCACATTGCTTCGCAGAATCGCTTTTGTGCAGAAAACAGTAACACTTGTTCAGACGAAAGAAAGCACAGAGCCCCAGATTTTATGTTGTCCTGGAGAGCTTGCAGAGCACTGGGGAAAAGCAGGCAGAGAATTCCCTGCTAGCACCTTCTCTGTGCCTGGGAAGCAGAAGTGTTCACATTGCTTCGCAGAATCGCTTTTGTGCAGAAAACAGTAACACTTGTTCAGAACGAAAGAAAGCACAGAGCCCCAGATTTTATGTTGTCCTGGAGAGCTTGCAGAGCACTGGGGAAAAGCAGGCAGAGAATTCCCTGCTATCACCTTCTCTGTGCCTGGGAAGCAGAAGTGTTCACATTGCTTCGCAGAATCGCTTTTGTGCAGAAAACACTAACACTTGTTCAGAACGAAAGAAAGCACAGAGCCCCAGATTTGCTGTTGTCCTGGAGAGCTTGCAGAGCACTGGGGAAAGGCAGGCAGAGAATTCCCTGCTAGCACCTTCTCTGTGCCTGGGAAGCAGAAGTCTTCACATTGCTTCGCAGAATCGCTTTTGTGCAGAAAACAGTAACACTTGTTCAGAACGAAAGAAAGCACAGAGCCCCAGATTTTATGTTGTCCTGGAGAGCTTGCAGAGCACTGGGGAAAAGCAGGCAGAGAATTCCCTGCTAGCACCTTCTCTGTGCCTGGGAAACAGAAGTGTTCCCATTGCTTCGCAGAATCGCTTTTGTGCAGAAAACAGTAACACTTGTTCAGAACGAAAGAAAGCACAGAGCCCCAGATTTTATGTTGTCCTGGAGAGCTTGCAGAGCACTGGGGAAAAGCAGGCAGAGAATTCCCTGCTAGCACCTTCTCTGTGCCTGGGAAACAGAAGTGTTCCCATTGCTTCGCAGAATCGCTTTTGTGCAGAAAACAGTAACACTTGTTCAGAACGAAAGAAAGCACAGAGCCCCAGATTTTATGTTGTCCTGGAGAGCTTGCAGAGCACTGGGGAAAAGCAGGCGGAGAATTTCCTGCTAGCACCTTCTCTGTGCCTGGGAAGCAGAAGTGTTCACATTGCTTCGCAGAATCGCTTTTGTGCAGAAAACAGTAACACTTGTTCAGAACAAAAGAAAGCACAGAGCCCCAGATTTTATGTTGTCCTGGAGAGCTTGCAGAGCACTGGGGAAAAGCAGGCAGAGAATTCCCTGCTAGCACCTTCTCTGTGCCTGGGAAGCAGAAGTCTTCACATTGCTTCGCAGAATCGCTTTTGTGCAGAAAACAGTAACACTTGTTCAGAACGAAAGAAAGCACAGAGCCCCAGATTTTATGTTGTCCTGGAGAGCTTGCAGAGCACTGGGGAAAAGCAGGCAGAGAATTCCCTGCTAGCACCTTCTCTGTGCCTGGGAAACAGAAGTGTTCCCATTGCTTCGCAGAATCGCTTTTGTGCAGAAAACAGTAACACTTGTTCAGAACGAAAGAAAGCACAGAGCCCCAGATTTGCTGTTGTCCTGGAGAGCTTGCAGAGCACTGGGGAAAGGCAGGCAGAGAATTCCCTGCTAGCACCTTCTTTGTGCCTGTTCACATTGCTTCGCAGAATCGCTTTTGTGCAGAAAACAGTAACACTTGTTCAGACGAAAAAAAGCACAGAGCCCCAGATTTTATGTTGTCCTGGAGAGCTTGCAGAGCACTGGGGAAAAGCAGGCAGAGAATTCCCTGCTAGCACCTTCTCTGTGCCTGGGAAGCAGAAGTGTTCACATTGCTTCGCAGAATCGCTTTTGTGCAGAAAACAGTAACACTTGTTCAGAACGAAAGAAAGCACAGAGCCCCAGATTTTATGTTGTCCTGGAGAGCTTGCAGAGCACTGGGGAAAAGCAGGCAGAGAATTCCCTGCTATCACCTTCTCTGTGCCTGGGAAACAGAAGTGTTCACATTGCTTCGCAGAATCGCTTTTGTGCAGAAAACACTAACACTTGTTCAGAACGAAAGAAAGCACAGAGCCCCAGATTTTATGTTGTCCTGGAGAGCTTGCAGAGCACTGGGGAAAGGCAGGCAGAGAATTCCCTGCTAGCACCTTCTCTGTGCCTGTTCACATTGCTTCGCAGAAACGCTTTTGTGCAGAAAACAGTAACACTTGTTCAGACGAAAGAAAGCACAGAGCCCCAGATTTTATGTTGTCCTGGAGAGCTTGCAGAGCACTGGGGAAAGGCAGGCAGAGAATTCCCTGCTAGCACCTTCTCTGTGCCTGTTCACATTGCTTCGCAGAATCGCTTTTGTGCAGAAAACAGTAACACTTGTTCAGACGAAAGAAAGCACAGAGCCCCAGATTCTATGTTGTCCTGGAGAGCTTGCAGAGCACTGGGGAAAGGCAGGCAGAGAATTCCCTGCTAGCACCTTCTCTGTGCCTGGGAAACAGAAGTGTTCCCATTGCTTCGCAGAATCGCTTTTGTGCAGAAAACAGTAACACTTGTTCAGAATGAAAGAAAGCACAGAGCCCCAGATTTTATGTTGTCCTGGAGAGCTTGCAGAGCACTGGGGAAAAGCAGGCAGAGAATTCCCTGCTAGCACCTTCTCTGTGCCTGGGAAGCAGAAGTGTTCACATTGCTTCGCAGAATCGCTTTTGTGCAGAAAACAGTAACACTTGTTCAGAACGAAAGAAAGCACAGAGCCCCAGATTTTATGTTGTCCTGGAGAGCTTGCAGAGCACTGGGGAAAAGCAGGCAGAGAATTCCCTGCTAGCACCTTCTCTGTGCCTGGGAAACAGAAGTCTTCCCATTGCTTCGCAGAATCGCTTTTGTGCAGAAAACAGTAACACTTGTTCAGAACGAAAGAAAGCACAGAGCCCCAGATTTGCTGTTGTCCTGGAGAGCTTGCAGAGCACTGGGGAAAGGCAGGCAGAGAATTCCCTGCTAGCACCTTCTTTGTGCCTGTTCACATTGCTTCGCAGAATCGCTTTTGTGCAGAAAACAGTAACACTTGTTCAGACGAAAGAAAGCACAGAGCCCCAGATTTTATGTTGTCCTGGAGAGCTTGCAGAGCACTGGGGAAAAGCAGGCAGAGAATTCCCTGCTAGCACCTTCTCTGTGCCTGGGAAGCAGAAGTGTTCACATTGCTTCGCAGAATCGCTTTTGTGCAGAAAACAGTAACACTTGTTCAGAACAAAAGAAAGCACAGAGCCCCAGATTTTATGTTGTCCTGGAGAGCTTGCAGAGCACTGGGGAAAAGCAGGCAGAGAATTCCCTGCTATCACCTTCTCTGTGCCTGGGAAGCAGAAGTGTTCACATTGCTTCGCAGAATCGCTTTTGTGCAGAAAACACTAACACTTGTTCAGAACGAAAGAAAGCACAGAGCCCCAGATTTGCTGTTGTCCTGGAGAGCTTGCAGAGCACTGGGGAAAGGCAGGCAGAGAATTCCCTGCTAGCACCTTCTCTGTGCCTGGGAAGCAGAAGTCTTCACATTGCTTCGCAGAATCGCTTTTGTGCAGAAAACAGTAACACTTGTTCAGAACGAAAGAAAGCACAGAGCCCCAGATTTTATGTTGTCATGGAGAGCTTGCAGAGCACTGGGGAAAAGCAGGCAGAGAATTCCCTGCTAGCACCTTCTCTGTGCCTGGGAAACAGAAGTGTTCCCATTGCTTCGCAGAATCGCTTTTGTGCAGAAAACAGTAACACTTGTTCAGAACGAAAGAAAGCACAGAGCCCCAGATTTTATGTTGTCCTGGAGAGCTTGCAGAGCACTGGGGAAAAGCAGGCAGAGAATTCCCTGCTAGCACCTTCTCTGTGCCTGGGAAACAGAAGTGTTCCCATTGCTTCGCAGAATCGCTTTTGTGCAGAAAACAGTAACACTTGTTCAGAACGAAAGAAAGCACAGAGCCCCAGATTTTATGTTGTCCTGGAGAGCTTGCAGAGCACTGGGGAAAAGCAGGCGGAGAATTTCCTGCTAGCACCTTCTCTGTGCCTGGGAAGCAGAAGTGTTCACATTGCTTCGCAGAATCGCTTTTGTGCAGAAAACAGTAACACTTGTTCAGAACAAAAGAAAGCACAGAGCCCCAGATTTTATGTTGTCCTGGAGAGCTTGCAGAGCACTGGGGAAAAGCAGGCAGAGAATTCCCTGCTAGCACCTTCTCTGTGCCTGGGAAGCAGAAGTCTTCACATTGCTTCGCAGAATCGCTTTTGTGCAGAAAACAGTAACACTTGTTCAGAACGAAAGAAAGCACAGAGCCCCAGATTTTATGTTGTCCTGGAGAGCTTGCAGAGCACTGGGGAAAAGCAGGCAGAGAATTCCCTGCTAGCACCTTCTCTGTGCCTGGGAAACAGAAGTGTTCCCATTGCTTCGCAGAATCGCTTTTGTGCAGAAAACAGTAACACTTGTTCAGAACGAAAGAAAGCACAGAGCCCCAGATTTGCTGTTGTCCTGGAGAGCTTGCAGAGCACTGGGGAAAGGCAGGCAGAGAATTCCCTGCTAGCACCTTCTTTGTGCCTGTTCACATTGCTTCGCAGAATCGCTTTTGTGCAGAAAACAGTAACACTTGTTCAGACGAAAAAAAGCACAGAGCCCCAGATTTTATGTTGTCCTGGAGAGCTTGCAGAGCACTGGGGAAAAGCAGGCAGAGAATTCCCTGCTAGCACCTTCTCTGTGCCTGGGAAGCAGAAGTGTTCACATTGCTTCGCAGAATCGCTTTTGTGCAGAAAACAGTAACACTTGTTCAGAACGAAAGAAAGCACAGAGCCCCAGATTTTATGTTGTCCTGGAGAGCTTGCAGAGCACTGGGGAAAAGCAGGCAGAGAATTCCCTGCTAGCACCTTCTCTGTGCCTGGGAAACAGAAGTGTTCACATTGCTTCGCAGAATCGCTTTTGTGCAGAAAACACTAACACTTGTTCAGAACGAAAGAAAGCACAGAGCCCCAGATTTTATGTTGTCCTGGAGAGCTTGCAGAGCACTGGGGAAAGGCAGGCAGAGAATTCCCTGCTAGCACCTTCTCTGTGCCTGTTCACATTGCTTCGCAGAAACGCTTTTGTGCAGAAAACAGTAACACTTGTTCAGACGAAAGAAAGCACAGAGCCCCAGATTTTATGTTGTCCTGGAGAGCTTGCAGAGCACTGGGGAAAGGCAGGCAGAGAATTCCCTGCTAGCACCTTCTCTGTGCCTGTTCACATTGCTTCGCAGAATCGCTTTTGTGCAGAAAACAGTAACACTTGTTCAGACGAAAGAAAGCACAGAGCCCCAGATTCTATGTTGTCCTGGAGAGCTTGCAGAGCACTGGGGAAAGGCAGGCAGAGAATTCCCTGCTAGCACCTTCTCTGTGCCTGGGAAACAGAAGTGTTCCCATTGCTTCGCAGAATCGCTTTTGTGCAGAAAACAGTAACACTTGTTCAGACGAAAAAAAGCACAGAGCCCCAGATTTTATGTTGTCCTGGAGAGCTTGCAGAGCACTGGGGAAAAGCAGGCAGAGAATTCCCTGCTAGCACCTTCTCTGTGCCTGGGAAGCAGAAGTGTTTACATTGCTTCGCAGAATCGCTTTTGTGCAGAAAACAGTAACACTTGTTCAGAACGAAAGAAAGCACAGAGCCCCAGATTTTATGTTGTCCTGGAGAGCTTGCAGAGCACTGGGGAAAAGCAGGCAGAGAATTCCCTGCTAGCACCTTCTCTGTGCCTGGGAAGCAGAAGTGTTCACATTGCTTCGCAGAATCGCTTTTGTGCAGAAAACAGTAACACTTGTTCAGAACGAAAGAAAGCACAGAGCCCCAGATTTTATGTTGTCCTGGAGAGCTTGCAGAGCACTGGGGAAAAGCAGGCAGAGAATTCCCTGCTAGCACCTTCTCTGTGCCTGGGAAGCAGAAGTCTTCACATTGCTTCGCAGAATCGCTTTTGTGCAGAAAACAGTAACACTTGTTCAGAACGAAAGAAAGCACAGAGCCCCAGATTTTATGTTGTCCTGGAGAGCTTGCAGAGCACTGGGGAAAAGCAGGCAGAGAATTCCCTGCTAGCACCTTCTCTGTGCCTGGGAAACAGAAGTGTTCCCATTGCTTCGCAGAATCGCTTTTGTGCAGAAAACAGTAACACTTGTTCAGAACGAAAGAAAGCACAGAGCCCCAGATTTGCTGTTGTCCTAGAGAGCTTGCAGAGCACTGGGGAAAGGCAGGCAGAGAATTCCCTGCTAGCACCTTCTTTGTGCCTGTTCACATTGCTTCGCAGAATCGCTTTTGTGCAGAAAACAGTAACACTTGTTCAGACGAAAAAAAGCACAGAGCCCCAGATTTTATGTTGTCCTGGAGAGCTTGCAGAGCACTGGGGAAAAGCAGGCAGAGAATTCCCTGCTAGCACCTTCTCTGTGCCTGGGAAGCAGAAGTGTTCACATTGCTTCGCAGAATCGCTTTTGTGCAGAAAACAGTAACACTTGTTCAGAACGAAAGAAAGCACAGAGCCCCAGATTTGCTGTTGTCCTGGAGAGCTTGCAGAGCACTGGGGAAAAGCAGGCAGAGAATTCCCTGCTAGCACCTTCTCTGTGCCTGGGAAACAGAAGTGTTCCCATTGCTTCGCAGAATCGCTTTTGTGCAGAAAACAGTAACACTTGTTCAGAACGAAAGAAAGCACAGAGCCCCAGATTTTATGTTGTCCTGGAGAGCTTGCAGAGCACTGGGGAAAAGCAGGCAGAGAATTCCCTGCTAGCACCTTCTCTGTGCCTGGGAAGCAGAAGTGTTCACATTGCTTCGCAGAATCGCTTTTGTGCAGAAAACAGTAACACTTGTTCAGAACAAAAGAAAGCACAGAGCCCCAGATTTTATGTTGTCCTGGAGAGCTTGCAGAGCACTGGGGAAAAGCAGGCAGAGAATTCCCTGCTAGCACCTTCTCTGTGCCTGGGAAGCAGAAGTCTTCACATTGCTTCGCAGAATCGCTTTTGTGCAGAAAACAGTAACACTTGTTCAGAACGAAAGAAAGCACAGAGCCCCAGATTTTATGTTGTCCTGGAGAGCTTGCAGAGCACTTGGGAAAAGCAGGCAGAGAATTCCCTGCTAGCACCTTCTCTGTGCCTGGGAAACAGAAGTGTTCACATTGCTTCGCAGAATCGCTTTTGTGCAGAAAACAGTAACACTTGTTCAGAACAAAAGAAAGCACAGAGCCCCAGATTTGCTGTTGTCCTGGAGAGCTTGCAGAGCACTGGGGAAAAGCAGGCAGAGAATTCCCTGCTAGCACCTTCTCTGTGCCTGGGAAGCAGAAGTCTTCACATTGCTTCGCAGAATCGCTTTTGTGCAGAAAACAGTAACACTTGTTCAGAACGAAAGAAAGCACAGAGCCCCAGATTTTATGTTGTCCTGGAGAGCTTGCAGAGCACTGGGGAAAAGCAGGCAGAGAATTCCCTGCTAGCACCTTCTCTGTGCCTGGGAAACAGAAGTGTTCCCATTGCTTCGCAGAATCGCTTTTGTGCAGAAAACAGTAACAATTGTTCAGAACGAAAGAAAGCACAGAGCCCCAGATTTGCTGTTGTCCTAGAGAGCTTGCAGAGCACTGGGGAAAGGCAGGCAGAGAATTCCCTGCTAGCACCTTCTTTGTGCCTGTTCACATTGCTTCGCAGAATCGCTTTTGTGCAGAAAACAGTAACACTTGTTCAGACGAAAAAAAGCACAGAGCCCCAGATTCTATGTTGTCCTGGAGAGCTTGCAGAGCACTGGGGAAAAGCAGGCAGAGAATTCCCTGCTAGCACCTTCTCTGTGCCTGGGAAGCAGAAGTGTTCACATTGCTTCGCAGAATCGCTTTTGTGCAGAAAACAGTAACACTTGTTCAGAACGAAAGAAAGCACAGAGCCCCAGATTTTATGTTGTCCTGGAGAGCTTGCAGAGCACTGGGGAAAAGCAGGCAGAGAATTCCCTGCTAGCACCTTCTCTGTGCCTGGGAAACAGAAGTGTTCACATTGCTTCGCAGAATCGCTTTTGTGCAGAAAACACTAACACTTGTTCAGAACGAAAGAAAGCACAGAGCCCCAGATTTTATGTTGTCCTGGAGAGCTTGCAGAGCACTGGGGAAAAGCAGGCAGAGAATTCCCTGCTAGCACCTTCTCTGTGCCTGGGAAGCAGAAGTGTTCACATTGCTTCGCAGAATCGCTTTTGTGCAGAAAACAGTAACACTTGTTCAGAACGAAAGAAAGCACAGAGCCCCAGATTTTATGTTGTCCTGGAGAGCTTGCAGAGCACTGGGGAAAAGCAGGCAGAGAATTCCCTGCTAGCACCTTCTCTGTGCCTGGGAAACAGAAGTGTTCCCATTGCTTCGCAGAATCGCTTTTGTGCAGAAAACACTAACACTTGTTCAGAACGAAAGAAAGCACAGAGCCCCAGATTTTATGTTGTCCTGGAGAGCTTGCAGAGCACTGGGGAAAAGCAGGCAGAGAATTTCCTGCTAGCACCTTCTCTGTGCCTGGGAAACAGAAGTGTTCCCATTGCTTCGCAGAATCGCTTTTGTGCAGAAAACTGTAATACTTGTTCAGAACGAAAGAAAGCACAGAGCCCCAGATTTGCTGTTGTCCTGGAGAGCTTGCAGAGCACTGGGGAAAGGCAGGCAGAGAATTCCCTGCTAGCACCTTCTTTGTGCCTGTTCCCATTGCTTCGCAGAATCGCTTTTGTGCAGAAAACAGTAACACTTGTTCAGAACGAAAGAAAGCATAGAGCCCCAGATTTGCTGTTGTCCTGGAGAGCTTGCAGAGCACTGCGGAAAGGCAGGCAGAGAATTCCCTGCTAGCACCTTCTCTGTGCCTGTTCACATTGCTTCGCAGAATCGCTTTTGTGCAGAAAACAGTAACACTTGTTCAGACGAAAAAAAGCACAGAGCCCCAGATTTTATGTTGTCCTGGAGAGCTTGCAGAGCACTGGGGAAAAGCAGGCAGAGAATTCCCTGCTAGCACCTTCTCTGTGCCTGAGAAGCAGAAGTGTTTACATTGCTTCACAGAATCGCTTTTGTGCAGAAAACAGTAACACTTGTTCAGAATGAAAGAAAGCACAGAGCCCCAGATTTTATGTTGTCCTGGAGAGCTTGCAGAGCACTGGGGAAAAGCAGGCAGAGAATTCCCTGCTATCACCTTCTCTGTGCCTGGGAAACAGAAGTGTTCCCATTGCTTCGCAGAATCGCTTTTGTGCAGAAAACACTAACACTTGTTCAGAACGAAAGAAAGCACAGAGCCCCAGATTTTATGTTGTCCTGGAGAGCTTGCAGAGCACTGGTGAAAGGCAGGCAGAGAATTCCCTGCTAGCACCTTCTCTGTGCCTGTTCACATTGCTTCGCAGAATCGCTTTTGTGCAGAAAACAGTAACACTTGTTCAGAACAAAAGAAAGCACAGAGCCCCAGATTTTATGTTGTCCTGGAGAGCTTGCAGAGCACTGGGGAAAAGCAGGCAGAGAATTCCCTGCTAGCACCTTCTCTGTGCCTGGGAAGCAGAAGTGTTCACATTGCTTGGCAGAATCGCTTTTGTGCAGAAAACAGTAACACTTGTTCAGAATGAAAGAAAGCACAGAGCCCCAGATTTTATGTTGTCCTGGAGAGCTTGCAGAGCACTGGGGAAAAGCAGGCAGAGAATTCCCTGCTAGCACCTTCTCTGTGCCTGGGAAGCAGAAGTCTTCACATTGCTTCGCAGAATCGCTTTTGTGCAGAAAACAGTAACACTTGTTCAGAACGAAAGAAAGCACAGAGCCCCAGATTTTATGTTGTCCTGGAGAGCTTGCAGAGCACTGGGGAAAAGCAGGCAGAGAATTCCCTGCTAGCACCTTCTCTGTGCCTGGGAAACAGAAGTGTTCCCATTGCTTCGCAGAATCGCTTTTGTGCAGAAAACAGTAACACTTGTTCAGAATGAAAGAAAGCACAGAGCCCCAGATTTGCTGTTGTCCTGGAGAGCTTGCAGAGCACTGGGGAAAGGCAGGCAGAGAATTCCCTGCTAGCACCTTCTCTGTGCCTGTTCACATTGCTTCGCAGAATCGCTTTTGTGCAGAAAACAGTAACACTTGTGCAGACGAAAAAAAGCACAGAGCCCCAGATTTTATGTTGTCCTGGAGAGCTTGCAGAGCACTGGGGAAAAGCAGGCAGAGAATTCCCTGCTAGCACCTTCTCTGTGCCTGGGAAACAGAAGTGTTCCCATTGCTTCGCAGAATCGCTTTTGTGCAGAAAACAGTAACACTTGTTCAGAACGAAAGAAAGCACAGAGCCCCAGATTTGCTGTTGTCCTGGAGAGCTTGCAGAGCACTGGGGAAAGGCAGGCAGAGAATTCCCTGCTAGCACCTTCTTTGTGCCTGTTCACATTGCTTCGCAGAATCGCTTTTGTGCAGAAAACAGTAACACTTGTTCAGACGAAAAAAAGCACAGAGCCCCAGATTTTATGTTGTCCTGGAGAGCTTGCAGAGCACTGGGGAAAAGCAGGCAGAGAATTCCCTGCTAGCACCTTCTCTGTGCCTGGGAAGCAGAAGTGTTTACATTGCTTCGCAGAATCGCTTTTGTGCAGAAAACAGTAACACTTGTTCAGAACGAAAGAAAGCACAGAGCCCCAGATTTTATGTTGTCCTGGAGAGCTTGCAGAGCACTGGGGAAAAGCAGGCAGAGAATTCCCTGCTATCACCTTCTCTGTGCCTGGGAAACAGAAGTGTTCACATTGCTTCGCAGAATCGCTTTTGTGCAGAAAACAGTAACACTTGTTCAGAACGAAAGAAAGCACAGAGCCCCAGATTTTATGTTGTCCTGGAGAGCTTGCAGAGCACTGGGGAAAGGCAGGCAGAGAATTCCCTGCTAGCACCTTCTCTGTGCCTGTTCACATTGCTTCGCAGAATCGCTTTTGTGCAGAAAACAGTAACACTTGTTCAGACGAAAGAAAGCACAGAGCCCCAGATTCTATGTTGTCCTGGAGAGCTTGCAGAGCACTGGGGAAAAGCAGGCAGAGAATTCCCTGCTAGCACCTTCTCTGTGCCTGGGAAGCAGAAGTGTTCACATTGCTTCGCAGAATCGCTTTTGTGCAGAAAACAGTAACACTTGTTCAGAACGAAAGAAAGCACAGAGCCCCAGATTTTATGTTGTCCTGGAGAGCTTGCAGAGCACTGGGGAAAAGCAGGCAGAGAATTCCCTGCTAGCACCTTCTCTGTGCCTGGGAAGCAGAAGTGTTCACATTGCTTCGCAGAATCGCTTTTGTGCAGAAAACAGTAACACTTGTTCAGACGAAAAAAAGCACAGAGCCCCAGATTTTATGTTGTCCTGGAGAGCTTGCAGAGCACTGGGGAAAAGCAGGCAGAGAATTCCCTGCTAGCACCTTCTCTGTGCCTGGGAAACAGAAGTGTTCCCATTGCTTCGCAGAATCGCTTTTGTGCAGAAAACAGTAACACTTGTTCAGAACGAAAGAAAGCACAGAGCCCCAGATTTGCTGTTGTCCTGGAGAGCTTGCAGAGCACTGGGGAAAGGCAGGCAGAGAATTCCCTGCTAGCACCTTCTTTGTGCCTGTTCACATTGCTTCGCAGAATCGCTTTTGTGCAGAAAACAGTAACACTTGTTCAGACGAAAGAAAGCACAGAGCCCCAGATTTTATGTTGTCCTGGAGAGCTTGCAGAGCACTGGGGAAAAGCAGGCAGAGAATTCCCTGCTAGCACCTTCTCTGTGCCTGGGAAGCAGAAGTGTTTACATTGCTTCGCAGAATCGCTTTTGTGGAGAAAACAGTAACACTTGTTCAGAACGAAAGAAAGCACAGAGCCCCAGATTTTATGTTGTCCTGGAGAGCTTGCAGAGCACTGGGGAAAAGCAGGCAGAGAATTCCCTGCTATCACCTTCTCTGTGCCTGGGAAACAGAAGTGTTCACATTGCTTCGCAGAATCGCTTTTGTGCAGAAAACAGTAACACTTGTTCAGAATGAAAGAAAGCACAGAGCCCCAGATTTTATGTTGTCCTGGAAAGCTTGCAGAGCACTGGTGAAAGGCAGGCAGAGAATTCCCTGCTAGCACCTTCTCTGTGCCTGTTCACATTGCTTCGCAGAATCGCTTTTGTGCAGAAAACAGTAACACTTGTTCAGACGAAAGAAAGCACAGAGCCCCAGATTCTATGTTGTCCTGGAGAGCTTGCAGAGCACTGGGGAAAAGCAGGCAGAGAATTCCCTGCTAGCACCTTCTCTGTGCCTGGGAAGCAGAAGTGTTCACATAGCTTCGCAGAATCGCTTTTGTGCAGAAAACAGTAACACTTGTTCAGAACGAAAGAAAGCACAGAGCCCCAGATTTTATGTTGTCCTGGAGAGCTTGCAGAGCACTGGGGAAAAGCAGGCAGAGAATTCCCTGCTAGCACCTTCTCTGTGCCTGGGAAGCAGAAGTGTTCACATTGCTTCGCAGAATCGCTTTTGTGCAGAAAACAGTAACACTTGTTCAGAACGAAAGAAAGCACAGAGCCCCAGATTTTATGTTGTCCTGGAGAGCTTGCAGAGCACTGGGGAAAAGCAGGCAGAGAATTCCCTGCTAGCACCTTCTCTGTGCCTGGGAAACAGAAGTCTTCCCATTGCTTCGCAGAATCGCTTTTGTGCAGAAAACAGTAACACTTGTTCAGAACGAAAGAAAGCACAGAGCCCCAGATTTGCTGTTGTCCTGGAGAGCTTGCAGAGCACTGGGGAAAGGCAGGCAGAGAATTCCCTGCTAGCACCTTCTCTGTGCCTGTTCACATTGCTTCGCAGAATCGCTTTTGTGCAGAAAACAGTAACACTTGTTCAGACGAAAAAAAGCACAGAGCCCCAGATTTTATGTTGTCCTGGAGAGCTTGCAGAGCACTGGGGAAAAGCAGGCAGAGAATTCCCTGCTAGCACCTTCTCTGTGCCTGGGAAACAGAAGTGTTCCCATTGCTTCGCAGAATCGCTTTTGTGCAGAAAACAGTAACACTTGTTCAGAACGAAAGAAAGCACAGAGCCCCAGATTTGCTGTTGTCCTGGAGAGCTTGCAGAGCACTGGGGAAAGGCAGGCAGAGAATTCCCTGCTAGCACCTTCTTTGTGCCTGTTCACATTGCTTCGCAGAATCGCTTTTGTGCAGAAAACAGTAACACTTGTTCAGACGAAAGAAAGCACAGAGCCCCAGATTTTATGTTGTCCTGGAGAGCTTGCAGAGCACTGGGGAAAAGCAGGCAGAGAATTCCCTGCTAGCACCTTCTCTGTGCCTGGGAAGCAGAAGTGTTCACATTGCTTCGCAGAATCGCTTTTGTGCAGAAAACAGTAACACTTGTTCAGAACGAAAGAAAGCACAGAGCCCCAGATTTTATGTTGTCCTGGAGAGCTTGCAGAGCACTGGGGAAAAGCAGGCAGAGAATTCCCTGCTATCACCTTCTCTGTGCCTGGGAAACAGAAGTGTTCCCATTGCTTCGCAGAATCGCTTTTGTGCAGAAAACACTAACACTTGTTCAGAACGAAAGAAAGCACAGAGCCCCAGATTTTATGTTGTCCTGGAGAGCTTGCAGAGCACTGGGGAAAGGCAGGCAGAGAATTCCCTGCTAGCACCTTCTCTGTGCCTGGGAAGCAGAAGTCTTCACATTGCTTCGCAGAATCGCTTTTGTGCAGAAAACAGTAACACTTGTTCAGAACGAAAGAAAGCACAGAGCCCCAGATTTTATGTTGTCATGGAGAGCTTGCAGAGCACTGGGGAAAAGCAGGCAGAGAATTCCCTGCTAGCACCTTCTCTGTGCCTGGGAAACAGAAGTGTTCCCATTGCTTCGCAGAATCGCTTTTGTGCAGAAAACAGTAACACTTGTTCAGAACGAAAGAAAGCACAGAGCCCCAGATTTTATGTTGTCCTGGAGAGCTTGCAGAGCACTGGGGAAAAGCAGGCAGAGAATTCCCTGCTAGCACCTTCTCTGTGCCTGGGAAACAGAAGTGTTCCCATTGCTTCGCAGAATCGCTTTTGTGCAGAAAACAGTAACACTTGTTCAGAACGAAAGAAAGCACAGAGCCCCAGATTTTATGTTGTCCTGGAGAGCTTGCAGAGCACTGGGGAAAAGCAGGCAGAGAATTTCCTGCTAGCACCTTCTCTGTGCCTGGGAAGCAGAAGTGTTCACATTGCTTCGCAGAATCGCTTTTGTGCAGAAAACAGTAACACTTGTTCAGAACAAAAGAAAGCACAGAGCCCCAGATTTTATGTTGTCCTGGAGAGCTTGCAGAGCACTGGGGAAAAGCAGGCAGAGAATTCCCTGCTAGCACCTTCTCTGTGCCTGGGAAGCAGAAGTCTTCACATTGCTTCGCAGAATCGCTTTTGTGCAGAAAACAGTAACACTTGTTCAGAACGAAAGAAAGCACAGAGCCCCAGATTTTATGTTGTCATGGAGAGCTTGCAGAGCACTGGGGAAAAGCAGGCAGAGAATTCCCTGCTAGCACCTTCTCTGTGCCTGGGAAACAGAAGTGTTCCCATTGCTTCGCAGAATCGCTTTTGTGCAGAAAACAGTAACACTTGTTCAGAACGAAAGAAAGCACAGAGCCCCAGATTTGCTGTTGTCCTGGAGAGCTTGCAGAGCACTGGGGAAAGGCAGGCAGAGAATTCCCTGCTAGCACCTTCTTTGTGCCTGTTCACATTGCTTCGCAGAATCGCTTTTGTGCAGAAAACAGTAACACTTGTTCAGACGAAAAAAAAGCACAGAGCCCCAGATTTTATGTTGTCCTGGAGAGCTTGCAGAGCACTGGGGAAAAGCAGGCAGAGAATTCCCTGCTAGCACCTTCTCTGTGCCTGGGAAGCAGAAGTGTTCACATAGCTTCGCAGAATCGCTTTTGTGCAGAAAACAGTAACACTTGTTCAGAACGAAAGAAAGCACAGAGCCCCAGATTTTATGTTGTCCTGGAGAGCTTGCAGAGCACTGGGGAAAAGCAGGCAGAGAATTCCCTGCTAGCACCTTCTCTGTGCCTGGGAAACAGAAGTGTTCACATTGCTTCGCAGAATCGCTTTTGTGCAGAAAACACTAACACTTGTTCAGAACGAAAGAAAGCACAGAGCCCCAGATTTTATGTTGTCCTGGAGAGCTTGCAGAGCACTGGGGAAAGGCAGGCAGAGAATTCCCTGCTAGCACCTTCTCTGTGCCTGTTCACATTGCTTCGCTGAAACGCTTTTGTGCAGAAAACAGTAACACTTGTTCAGACGAAAGAAAGCACAGAGCCCCAGATTTTATGTTGTCCTGGAGAGCTTGCAGAGCACTGGGGAAAGGCAGGCAGAGAATTCCCTGCTAGCACCTTCTCTGTGCCTGTTCACATTGCTTCGCAGAATCGCTTTTGTGCAGAAAACAGTAACACTTGTTCAGACGAAAGAAAGCACAGAGCCCCAGATTCTATGTTGTCCTGGAGAGCTTGCAGAGCACTGGGGAAAGGCAGGCAGAGAATTCCCTGCTAGCACCTTCTCTGTGCCTGGGAAACAGAAGTGTTCCCATTGCTTCGCAGAATCGCTTTTGTGCAGAAAACAGTAACACTTGTTCAGACGAAAAAAAGCACAGAGCCCCAGATTTTATGTTGTCCTGGAGAGCTTGCAGAGCACTGGGGAAAAGCAGGCAGAGAATTCCCTGCTAGCACCTTCTCTGTGCCTGGGAAACAGAAGTGTTCACATTGCTTCGCAGAATCGCTTTTGTGCAGAAAACAGTAACACTTGTTCAGAACGAAAGAAAGCACAGAGCCCCAGATTTGCTGTTGTCCTGGAGAGCTTGCAGAGCACTGGGGAAAGGCAGGCAGAGAATTCCCTGCTAGCACCTTCTTTGTGCCTGTTCACATTGCTTCGCAGAATCGCTTTTGTGCAGAAAACAGTAACACTTGTTCAGACGAAAAAAAAGCACAGAGCCCCAGATTTTATGTTGTCCTGGAGAGCTTGCAGAGCACTGGGGAAAAGCAGGCAGAGAATTCCCTGCTAGCACCTTCTCTGTGCCTGGGAAGCAGAAGTGTTCACATTGCTTCGCAGAATCGCTTTTGTGCAGAAAACACTAACACTTGTTCAGAACGAAAGAAAGCACAGAGCCCCAGATTTTATGTTGTCCTGGAGAGCTTGCAGAGCACTGGGGAAAGGCAGGCAGAGAATTCCCTGCTAGCACCTTCTCTGTGCCTGTTCACATTGCTTCGCAGAAACGCTTTTGTGCAGAAAACAGTAACACTTGTTCAGACGAAAGAAAGCACAGAGCCCCAGATTTTATGTTGTTCTGGAGAGCTTGCAGAGCACTGGGGAAAGGCAGGCAGAGAATTCCCTGCTAGCACCTTCTCTGTGCCTGTTCACATTGCTTCGCAGAATCGCTTTTGTGCAGAAAACAGTAACACTTGTTCAGACGAAAGAAAGCACAGAGCCCCAGATTCTATGTTGTCCTGGAGAGCTTGCAGAGCACTGGGGAAAGGCAGGCAGAGAATTCCCTGCTAGCACCTTCTCTGTGCCTGGGAAACAGAAGTGTTCCCATTGCTTCGCAGAATCGCTTTTGTGCAGAAAACAGTAACACTTGTTCAGAACGAAAGAAAGCACAGAGCCCCAGATTTTATGTTGTCCTGGAGAGCTTGCAGAGCACTGGGGAAAAGCAGGCAGAGAATTCCCTGCTAGCACCTTCTCTGTGCCTGGGAAGCAGAAGTGTTCACATTGCTTCGCAGAATCGCTTTTGTGCAGAAAACAGTAACACTTGTTCAGAACAAAAGAAAGCACAGAGCCCCAGATTTTATGTTGTCCTGGAGAGCTTGCAGAGCACTGGGGAAAAGCAGGCAGAGAATTCCCTGCTAGCACCTTCTCTGTGCCTGGGAAGCAGAAGTGTTCACATTGCTTCGCAGAATCGCTTTTGTGCAGAAAACAGTAACACTTGTTCAGAACGAAAGAAAGCACAGAGCCCCAGATTTTATGTTGTCCTGGAGAGCTTGCAGAGCACTTGGGAAAAGCAGGCAGAGAATTCCCTGCTAGCACCTTCTCTGTGCCTGGGAAACAGAAGTGTTCACATTGCTTCGCAGAATCGCTTTTGTGCAGAAAACAGTAACACTTGTTCAGAACGAAAGAAAGCACAGAGCCCCAGATTTTATGTTGTCCTGGAGAGCTTGCAGAGCACTGGGGAAAAGCAGGCAGAGAATTCCCTGCTAGCACCTTCTCTGTGCCTGGGAAGCAGAAGTGTTCACATTGCTTCGCAGAATCGCTTTTGTGCAGAAAACAGTAACACTTGTTCAGAACGAAAGAAAGCACAGAGCCCCAGATTTTATGTTGTCCTGGAGAGCTTGCAGAGCACTGGGGAAAAGCAGGCAGAGAATTCCCTGCTAGCACCTTCTCTGTGCCTGGGAAACAGAAGTGTTCCCATTGCTTCGCAGAATCGCTTTTGTGCAGAAAACAGTAACACTTGTTCAGAACAAAAGAAAGCACAGAGCCCCAGATTTGCTGTTGTCCTGGAGAGCTTGCAGAGCACTGGGGAAAAGCAGGCAGAGAATTCCCTGCTAGCACCTTCTCTGTGCCTGGGAAGCAGAAGTCTTCACATTGCTTCGCAGAATCGCTTTTGTGCAGAAAACAGTAACACTTGTTCAGAACGAAAGAAAGCACAGAGCCCCAGATTTTATGTTGTCATGGAGAGCTTGCAGAGCACTGGGGAAAAGCAGGCAGAGAATTCCCTGCTAGCACCTTCTCTGTGCCTGGGAAACAGAAGTGTTCCCATTGCTTCGCAGAATCGCTTTTGTGCAGAAAACAGTAACAATTGTTCATAACGAAAGAAAGCACAGAGCCCCAGATTTGCTGTTGTCCTAGAGAGCTTGCAGACACTGGGGAAAGGCAGGCAGAGAATTCCCTGCTAGCACCTTCTTTGTGCCTGTTCACATTGCTTCGCAGAATCGCTTTTGTGCAGAAAACAGTAACACTTGTTCAGACGAAAAAAAGCACAGAGCCCCAGATTTTATGTTGTCCTGGAGAGCTTGCAGAGCACTGGGGAAAAGCAGGCAGAGAATTCCCTGCTAGCACCTTCTCTGTGCCTGGGAAGCAGAAGTGTTCACATTGCTTCGCAGAATCGCTTTTGTGCAGAAAACAGTAACACTTGTTCAGAACGAAAGAAAGCACAGAGCCCCAGATTTTATGTTGTCCTGGAGAGCTTGCAGAGCACTGGGGAAAAGCAGGCAGAGAATTCCCTGCTAGCACCTTCTCTGTGCCTGGGAAACAGAAGTGTTCACATTGCTTCGCAGAATCGCTTTTGTGCAGAAAACAGTAACACTTGTTCAGAACGAAAGAAAGCACAGAGCCCCAGATTTTATGTTGTCCTGGAGAGCTTGCAGAGCACTGGGGAAAAGCAGGCAGAGAATTCCCTGCTAGCACCTTCTCTGTGCCTGGGAAGCAGAAGTGTTCACATTGCTTCGCAGAATCGCTTTTGTGCAGAAAACAGTAACACTTGTTCAGAACGAAAGAAAGCACAGAGCCCCAGATTTTATGTTGTCCTGGAGAGCTTGCAGAGCACTGGGGAAAAGCAGGCAGAGAATTCCCTGCTAGCACCTTCTCTGTGCCTGGGAAACAGAAGTGTTCCCATTGCTTCGCAGAATCGCTTTTGTGCAGAAAACACTAACACTTGTTCAGAACGAAAGAAAGCACAGAGCCCCAGATTTTATGTTGTCCTGGAGAGCTTGCAGAGCACTGGGGAAAAGCAGGCAGAGAATTTCCTGCTAGCACCTTCTCTGTGCCTGGGAAGCAGAAGTGTTCACATTGCTTCGCAGAATCGCTTTTGTGCAGAAAACAGTAACACTTGTTCAGAACAAAAGAAAGCACAGAGCCCCAGATTTTATGTTGTCCTGGAGAGCTTGCAGAGCACTGGGGAAAAGCAGGCAGAGAATTCCCTGCTAGCACCTTCTCTGTGCCTGGGAAGCAGAAGTCTTCACATTGCTTCGCAGAATCGCTTTTGTGCAGAAAACAGTAACACTTGTTCAGAACGAAAGAAAGCACAGAGCCCCAGATTTTATGTTGTCATGGAGAGCTTGCAGAGCACTGGGGAAAAGCAGGCAGAGAATTCCCTGCTAGCACCTTCTCTGTGCCTGGGAAACAGAAGTGTTCCCATTGCTTCGCAGAATCGCTTTTGTGCAGAAAACAGTAACACTTGTTCAGAACGAAAGAAAGCACAGAGCCCCAGATTTTATGTTGTCCTGGAGAGCTTGCAGAGCACTGGGGAAAAGCAGGCAGAGAATTCCCTGCTATCACCTTCTCTGTGCCTGGGAAACAGAAGTGTTCACATTGCTTCGCAGAATCGCTTTTGTGCAGAAAACACTAACACTTGTTCAGAACGAAAGAAAGCACAGAGCCCCAGATTTTATGTTGTCCTGGAGAGCTTGCAGAGCACTGGGGAAAGGCAGGCAGAGAATTCCCTGCTAGCACCTTCTCTGTGCCTGGGAAGCAGAAGTCTTCACATTGCTTCGCAGAATCGCTTTTGTGCAGAAAACAGTAACACTTGTTCAGAACGAAAGAAAGCACAGAGCCCCAGATTTTATGTTGTCCTGGAGAGCTTGCAGAGCACTGGGGAAAAGCAGGCAGAGAATTCCCTGCTAGCACCTTCTCTGTGCCTGGGAAACAGAAGTGTTCCCATTGCTTCGCAGAATCGCTTTTGTGCAGAAAACAGTAACACTTGTTCAGAACGAAAGAAAGCACAGAGCCCCAGATTTGCTGTTGTCCTGGAGAGCTTGCAGAGCACTGGGGAAAGGCAGGCAGAGAATTCCCTGCTAGCACCTTCTCTGTGCCTGTTCACATTGCTTCGCAGAATCGCTTTTGTGCAGAAAACAGTAACACTTGTTCAGACGAAAGAAAGCACAGAGCCCCAGATTCTATGTTGTCCTGGAGAGCTTGCAGAGCACTGGGGAAAGGCAGGCAGAGAATTCCCTGCTAGCACCTTCTCTGTGCCTGGGAAACAGAAGTGTTCCCATTGCTTCGCAGAATCGCTTTTGTGCAGAAAACAGTAACACTTGTTCAGACGAAAAAAAGCACAGAGCCCCAGATTTTATGTTGTCCTGGAGAGCTTGCAGAGCACTGGGGAAAAGCAGGCAGAGAATTCCCTGCTAGCACGTTCTCTGTGCCTGGGAAGCAGAAGTGTTCACATTGCTTCGCAGAATCGCTTTTGTGCAGAAAACAGTAACACTTGTTCAGAACGAAAGAAAGCACAGAGCCCCAGATTTTATGTTGTCCTGGAGAGCTTGCAGAGCACTGGGGAAAAGCAGGCAGAGAATTCCCTGCTAGCACCTTCTCTGTGCCTGGGAAGCAGAAGTGTTCACATTGCTTGGCAGAATCGCTTTTGTGCAGAAAACAGTAACACTTGTTCAGAACGAAAGAAAGCACAGAGCCCCAGATTTTATGTTGTCCTGGAGAGCTTGCAGAGCACTGGGGAAAAGCAGGCAGAGAATTCCCTGCTAGCACCTTCTCTGTGCCTGGGAAACAGAAGTGTTCCCATTGCTTCGCAGAATCGCTTTTGTGCAGAAAACAGTAACACTTGTTCAGAACGAAAGAAAGCACAGAGCCCCAGATTTGCTGTTGTCCTGGAGAGCTTGCAGAGCACTGGGGAAAGGCAGGCAGAGAATTCCCTGCTAGCACCTTCTTTGTGCCTGTTCACATTGCTTCGCAGAATCGCTTTTGTGCAGAAAACAGTAACACTTGTTCAGACGAAAAAAAGCACAGAGCCCCAGATTTTATGTTGTCCTGGAGAGCTTGCAGAGCACTGGGGAAAAGCAGGCAGAGAATTCCCTGCTAGCACCTTCTCTGTGCCTGGGAAGCAGAAGTGTTTACATTGCTTCGCAGAATCGCTTTTGTGGAGAAAACAGTAACACTTGTTCAGAACGAAAGAAAGCACAGAGCCCCAGATTTTATGTTGTCCTGGAGAGCTTGCAGAGCACTGGGGAAAAGCAGGCAGAGAATTCCCTGCTATCACCTTCTCTGTGCCTGGGAAACAGAAGTGTTCACATTGCTTCGCAGAATCGCTTTTGTGCAGAAAACAGTAACACTTGTTCAGAACGAAAGAAAGCACAGAGCCCCAGATTTTATGTTGTCCTGGAGAGCTTGCAGAGCACTGGGGAAAGGCAGGCAGAGAATTCCCTGCTAGCACCTTCTCTGTGCCTGTTCACATTGCTTCGCAGAATCGCTTTTGTGCAGAAAACAGTAACACTTGTTCAGACGAAAGAAAGCACAGAGCCCCAGATTCTATGTTGTCCTGGAGAGCTTGCAGAGCACTGGGGAAAAGCAGGCAGAGAATTCCCTGCTAGCACCTTCTCTGTGCCTGGGAAGCAGAAGTGTTCCCATTGCTTCGCAGAATCGCTTTTGTGCAGAAAACAGTAACACTTGTTCAGAACGAAAGAAAGCACAGAGCCCCAGATTTTATGTTGTCCTGGAGAGCTTGCAGAGCACTGCGGAGAAGCAGGCAGAGAATTCCCTGCTAGCACCTTCTCTGTGCCTGGGAAGCAGAAGTCTTCACATTGCTTCGCAGAATCGCTTTTGTGCAGAAAACAGTAACACTTGTTCAGAATGAAAGAAAGCACAGAGCCCCAGATTTTATGTTGTCCTGGAGAGCTTGCAGAGCACTGGGGAAAAGCAGGCAGAGAATTCCCTGCTAGCACGTTCTCTGTGCCTGGGAAGCAGAAGTGTTCACATTGCTTCGCAGAATCGCTTTTGTGCAGAAAACAGTAACACTTGTTCAGAACGAAAGAAAGCACAGAGCCCCAGATTTTATGTTGTCCTGGAGAGCTTGCAGAGCACTGGGGAAAAGCAGGCAGAGAATTCCCTGCTAGCACCTTCTCTGTGCCTGGGAAACAGAAGTGTTCCCATTGCTTCGCAGAATCGCTTTTGTGCAGAAAACAGTAACACTTGTTCAGAAGGAAAGAAAGCACAGAGCCCCAGATTTTATGTTGTCCTGGAGAGCTTGCAGAGCACTGGGGAAAGGCAGGCAGAGAATTCCCTGCTAGCACCTTCTCTGTGCCTGTTCACATTGCTTCGCAGAATCGCTTTTGTGCAGAAAACAGTAACACTTGTTCAGACGAAAAAAAGCACAGAGCCCCAGATTTTATGTTGTCCTGGAGAGCTTGCAGAGCACTGGGGAAAAGCAGGCAGAGAATTCCCTGCTAGCACCTTCTCTGTGCCTGGGAAACAGAAGTGTTCACATTGCTTCGCAGAATCGCTTTTGTGCAGAAAACACTAACACTTGTTCAGAACGAAAGAAAGCACAGAGCCCCAGATTTTATGTTGTCCTGGAGAGCTTGCAGAGCACTGGGGAAAGGCAGGCAGAGAATTCCCTGCTAGCACCTTCTTTGTGCCTGTTCACATTGCTTCGCAGAATCGCTTTTGTGCAGAAAACAGTAACACTTGTTCAGAACGAAAGAAAGCACAGAGCCCCAGATTTTATGTTGTCCTGGAGAGCTTGCAGAGCACTGGGGAAAAGCAGGCAGAGAATTCCCTGCTAGCACCTTCTCTGTGCCTGGGAAGCAGAAGTGTTCACATTGCTTCGCAGAATCGCTTTTGTGCAGAAAACAGTAACACTTGTTCAGAACGAAAGAAAGCACAGAGCCCCAGATTTGCTGTTGTCCTGGAGAGCTTGCAGAGCACTGGGGAAAGGCAGGCAGAGAATTCCCTGCTAGCACCTTCTCTGTGCCTGTTCACATTGCTTCGCAGAATCGCTTTTGTGCAGAAAACAGTAACACTTGTTCAGAACGAAAGAAAGCACAGAGCCCCAGATTTTATGTTGTCCTGGAGAGCTTGCAGAGCACTGGGGAAAAGCAGGCAGAGAATTCCCTGCTAGCACCTTCTCTGTGCCTGGGAAACAGAAGTGTTCACATTGCTTCGCAGAATCGCTTTTGTGCAGAAAACACTAACACTTGTTCAGAACGAAAGAAAGCACAGAGCCCCAGATTTTATGTTGTCCTGGAGAGCTTGCAGAGCACTGGGGAAAGGCAGGCAGAGAATTCCCTGCTAGCACCTTCTTTGTGCCTGTTCACATTGCTTCGCAGAATCGCTTTTGTGCAGAAAACAGTAACACTTGTTCAGACGAAAAAAAGCACAGAGCCCCAGATTTTATGTTGTCCTGGAGAGCTTGCAGAGCACTGGGGAAAAGCAGGCAGAGAATTCCCTGCTAGCACCTTCTCTGTGCCTGGGAAGCAGAAGTGTTTACATTGCTTCGCAGAATCGCTTTTGTGCAGAAAACAGTAACACTTGTTCAGAACGAAAGAAAGCACAGAGCCCCAGATTTTATGTTGTCCTGGAGAGCTTGCAGAGCACTGGGGAAAAGCAGGCAGAGAATTCCCTGCTATCACCTTCTCTGTGCCTGGGAAACAGAAGTGTTCCCATTGCTTCGCAGAATCGCTTTTGTGCAGAAAACACTAACACTTGTTCAGAACGAAAGAAAGCACAGAGCCCCAGATTTTATGTTGTCCTGGAGAGCTTGCAGAGCACTGGGGAAAAGCAGGCAGAGAATTCCCTGCTAGCACCTTCTCTGTGCCTGGGAAGCAGAAGTGTTCACATTGCTTGGCAGAATCGCTTTTGTGCAGAAAACAGTAACACTTGTTCAGAATGAAAGAAAGCACAGAGCCCCAGATTTTATGTTGTCCTGGAGAGCTTGCAGAGCACTGGGGAAAAGCAGGCAGAGAATTCCCTGCTAGCACCTTCTCTGTGCCTGGGAAGCAGAAGTGTTCACATTGCTTTGCAGAATCGCTTTTGTGCAGAAAACAGTAACACTTGTTCAGAACGAAAGAAAGCACAGAGCCCCAGATTTTATGTTGTCCTGGAGAGCTTGCAGAGCACTGGGGAAAAGCAGGCAGAGAATTCCCTGCTAGCACCTTCTCTGTGCCTGGGAAACAGAAGTGTTCCCATTGCTTCGCAGAATCGCTTTTGTGCAGAAAACAGTAACACTTGTTCAGACGAAAAAAAGCACAGAGCCCCAGATTTTATGTTGTCCTGGAGAGCTTGCAGAGCACTGGGGAAAAGCAGGCAGAGAATTCCCTGCTAGCACCTTCTCTGTGCCTGGGAAGCAGAAGTGTTCACATTGCTTCGCAGAATCGCTTTTGTGCAGAAAACAGTCACACTTGTTCAGAACGAAAGAAAGCACAGAGCCCCAGATTTTATGTTGTCCTGGAGAGCTTGCAGAGCACTGGGGAAAAGCAGGCAGAGAATTCCCTGCTAGCACCTTCTCTGTGCCTGGGAAACAGAAGTGTTCCCATTGCTTCGCAGAATCGCTTTTGTGCAGAAAACAGTAACACTTGTTCAGAACGAAAGAAAGCACAGAGCCCCAGATTTTATGTTGTCCTGGAGAGCTTGCAGAGCACTGGGGAAAGGCAGGCAGAGAATTCCCTGCTAGCACCTTCTTTGTGCCTGTTCACATTGCTTCGCAAGAATCGCTTTTGTGCAGAAAACAGTAACACTTGTTCAGAACGAAAGAAAGCACAGAGCCCCAGATTTGCTGTTGTCCTGGAGAGCTTGCAGAGCACTGGGGAAAGGCAGGCAGAGAATTCCCTGCTAGCACCTTCTCTGTGCCTGTTCACATTGCTTCGCAGAATCGCTTTTGTGCAGAAAACAGTAACACTTGTTCAGACGAAAGAAAGCACAGAGCCCCAGATTCTATGTTGTCCTGGAGAGCTTGCAGAGCACTGGGGAAAGGCAGGCAGAGAATTCCCTGCTAGCACCTTCTCTGTGCCTGGGAAACAGAAGTGTTCCCATTGCTTCGCAGAATCGCTTTTGTGCAGAAAACAGTAACACTTGTTCAGACGAAAAAAAGCACAGAGCCCCAGATTTTATGTTGTCCTGGAGAGCTTGCAGAGCACTGGGGAAAAGCAGGCAGAGAATTCCCTGCTAGCACCTTCTCTGTGCCTGGGAAACAGAAGTGTTCCCATTGCTTCGCAGAATCGCTTTTGTGCAGAAAACAGTAACACTTGTTCAGAACGAAAGAAAGCACAGAGCCCCAGATTTTATGTTGTCCTGGAGAGCTTGCAGAGCACTGGGGAAAAGCAGGCAGAGAATTCCCTGCTAGCACCTTCTCTGTGCCTGGGAAGCAGAAGTGTTCACATTGCTTGGCAGAATCGCTTTTGTGCAGAAAACAGTAACACTTGTTCAGAACGAAAGAAAGCACAGAGCCCCAGATTTTATGTTGTCCTGGAGAGCTTGCAGAGCACTGGGGAAAAGCAGGCAGAGAATTCCCTGCTAGCACCTTCTCTGTGCCTGGGAAACAGAAGTGTTCCCATTGCTTCGCAGAATCGCTTTTGTGCAGAAAACAGTAACACTTGTTCAGAACGAAAGAAAGCACAGAGCCCCAGATTTTATGTTGTCCTGGAGAGCTTGCAGAGCACTGGGGAAAAGCAGGCAGAGAATTTCCTGCTAGCACCTTCTCTGTGCCTGGGAAGCAGAAGTGTTCCCATTGCTTCGCAGAATCGCTTTTGTGCAGAAAACAGTAACACTTGTTCAGAACGAAAGAAAGCACAGAGCCCCAGATTTTATGTTGTCCTGGAGAGCTTGCAGAGCACTGGGGAAAAGCAGGCAGAGAATTCCCTGCTAGCACCTTCTCTGTGCCTGGGAAGCAGAAGTCTTCACATTGCTTCGCAGAATCGCTTTTGTGCAGAAAACACTAACACTTGTTCAGAACGAAAGAAAGCACAGAGCCCCAGATTTTATGTTGTCCTGGAGAGCTTGCAGAGCACTGGGGAAAAGCAGGCAGAGAATTCCCTGCTAGCACCTTCTCTGTGCCTGGGAAACAGAAGTGTTCCCATTGCTTCGCACAATCGCTTTTGTGCAGAAAACAGTAACACTTGTTCAGAACGAAAGAAAGCACAGAGCCCCAGATTTGCTGTTGTCCTGGAGAGCTTGCAGAGCACTGGGGAAAGGCAGGCAGAGAATTCCCTGCTAGCACCTTCTTTGTGCCTGTTCACATTGCTTCGCAGAATCGCTTTTGTGCAGAAAACAGTAACACTTGTTCAGACGAAAAAAAGCACAGAGCCCCAGATTTTATGTTGTCCTGGAGAGCTTGCAGAGCACTGGGGAAAAGCAGGCAGAGAATTCCCTGCTAGCACCTTCTCTGTGCCTGGGAAGCAGAAGTGTTCACATTGCTTGGCAGAATCGCTTTTGTGCAGAAAACAGTAACACTTGTTCAGAACGAAAGAAAGCACAGAGCCCCAGATTTTATGTTGTCCTGGAGAGCTTGCAGAGCACTGGGGAAAAGCAGGCAGAGAATTCCCTGCTATCACCTTCTCTGTGCCTGGGAAACAGAAGTGTTCACATTGCTTCGCAGAATCGCTTTTGTGCAGAAAACAGTAACACTTGTTCAGAACGAAAGAAAGCACAGAGCCCCAGATTTTATGTTGTCCTGGAGAGCTTGCAGAGCACCGGGGAAAAGAAGGCAGAGAATTCCCTGCTAGCACCTTCTCTGTGCCTGGGAAGCAGAAGTGTTCCCATTGCTTCGCAGAATCGCTTTTGTGCAGAAGACAGTAACACTTGTTCAGAATGAAAGAAAGCACAGAGCCCCAGATTTGCTGTTGTCCTGGAGAGCTTGCAGAGCACTGGGGAAAGGCAGGCAGAGAATTCCCTGCTAGCACCTTCTTTGTGCCTGTTCACATTGCTTCGCAGAATCGCTTTTGTGCAGAAAACAGTAACACTTGTTCAGACGAAAGAAAGCACAGAGCCCCAGATTCTATGTTGTCCTGGAGAGCTTGCAGAGCACTGGGGAAAAGCAGGCAGAGAATTCCCTGCTAGCACCTTCTCTGTGCCTGGGAAGCAGAAGTGTTCACATTGCTTCGCAGAATCGCTTTTGTGCAGAAAACAGTAACACTTGTTCAGAACGAAAGAAAGCACAGAGCCCCAGATTTTATGTTGTCCTGGAGAGCTTGCAGAGCACTGGGGAAAAGCAGGCAGAGAATTCCCTGCTAGCACCTTCTCTGTGCCTGGGAAGCAGAAGTGTTCACATTGCTTGGCAGAATCGCTTTTGTGCAGAAAACAGTAACACTTGTTCAGAATGAAAGAAAGCACAGAGCCCCAGATTTTATGTTGTCCTGGAGAGCTTGCAGAGCACTGGGAAAAAGCAGGCAGAGAATTCCCTGCTATCACCTTCTCTGTGCCTGGGAAACAGAAGTGTTCACATTGCTTCGCAGAATCGCTTTTGTGCAGAAAACAGTAACACTTGTTCAGAACGAAAGAAAGCACAGAGCCCCAGATTTTATGTTGTCCTGGAGAGCTTGCAGAGCACTGGGGAAAGGCAGGCAGAGAATTCCCTGCTAGCACCTTCTCTGTGCCTGTTCACATTGCTTCGCAGAATCGCTTTTGTGCAGAAAACAGTAACACTTGTTCAGACGAAAGAAAGCACAGAGCCCCAGATTCTATGTTGTCCTGGAGAGCTTGCAGAGCACTGGGGAAAAGCAGGCAGAGAATTCCCTGCTAGCACCTTCTCTGTGCCTGGGAAGCAGAAGTGTTCACATTGCTTCGCAGAATCGCTTTTGTGCAGAAAACAGTAACACTTGTTCAGAACGAAAGAAAGCACAGAGCCCCAGATTTTATGTTGTCCTGGAGAGCTTGCAGAGCACTGGGGAAAAGCAGGCAGAGAATTCCCTGCTAGCACCTTCTCTGTGCCTGGGAAGCAGAAGTGTTCACATTGCTTCGCAGAATCGCTTTTGTGCAGAAAACAGTAACACTTGTTCAGACGAAAAAAAGCACAGAGCCCCAGATTTTATGTTGTCCTGGAGAGCTTGCAGAGCACTGGGGAAAAGCAGGCAGAGAATTCCCTGCTAGCACCTTCTCTGTGCCTGGGAAACAGAAGTGTTCCCATTGCTTCGCAGAATCGCTTTTGTGCAGAAAACAGTAACACTTGTTCAGAACGAAAGAAAGCACAGAGCCCCAGATTTGCTGTTGTCCTGGAGAGCTTGCAGAGCACTGGGGAAAAGCAGGCAGAGAATTCCCTGCTAGCACCTTCTCTGTGCCTGGGAAACAGAAGTGTTCCCATTGCTTCGCAGAATCGCTTTTGTGCAGAAAACAGTAACACTTGTTCAGAACGAAAGAAAGCACAGAGCCCCAGATTTGCTGTTGTCCTGGAGAGCTTGCAGAGCACTGGGGAAAGGCAGGCAGAGAATTCCCTGCTAGCACCTTCTTTGTGCCTGTTCACATTGCTTCGCAGAATCGCTTTTGTGCAGAAAACAGTAACACTTGTTCAGACGAAAGAAAGCACAGAGCCCCAGATTTTATGTTGTCCTGGAGAGCTTGCAGAGCACTGGGGAAAAGCAGGCAGAGAATTCCCTGCTAGCACCTTCTCTGTGCCTGGGAAGCAGAAGTGTTTACATTGCTTCGCAGAATCGCTTTTGTGGAGAAAACAGTAACACTTGTTCAGAACGAAAGAAAGCACAGAGCCCCAGATTTTATGTTGTCCTGGAGAGCTTGCAGAGCACTGGGGAAAAGCAGGCAGAGAATTCCCTGCTATCACCTTCTCTGTGCCTGGGAAACAGAAGTGTTCACATTGCTTCGCAGAATCGCTTTTGTGCAGAAAACAGTAACACTTGTTCAGAATGAAAGAAAGCACAGAGCCCCAGATTTTATGTTGTCCTGGAAAGCTTGCAGAGCACTGGGGAAAGGCAGGCAGAGAATTCCCTGCTAGCACCTTCTCTGTGCCTGTTCACATTGCTTCGCAGAATCGCTTTTGTGCAGAAAACAGTAACACTTGTTCAGACGAAAGAAAGCACAGAGCCCCAGATTCTATGTTGTCCTGGAGAGCTTGCAGAGCACTGGGGAAAAGCAGGCAGAGAATTCCCTGCTAGCACCTTCTCTGTGCCTGGGAAGCAGAAGTGTTCACATTGCTTCGCAGAATCGCTTTTGTGCAGAAAACAGTAACACTTGTTCAGAACGAAAGAAAGCACAGAGCCCCAGATTTTATGTTGTCCTGGAGAGCTTGCAGAGCACTGGGGAAAAGCAGGCAGAGAATTCCCTGCTAGCACCTTCTCTGTGCCTGGGAAACAGAAGTCTTCCCATTGCTTCGCAGAATCGCTTTTGTGCAGAAAACAGTAACACTTGTTCAGAACGAAAGAAAGCACAGAGCCCCAGATTTGCTGTTGTCCTGGAGAGCTTGCAGAGCACTGGGGAAAGGCAGGCAGAGAATTCCCTGCTAGCACCTTCTCTGTGCCTGTTCA
Organism: Strix uralensis; assembly: GCF_047716275.1. Lineage (NCBI taxonomy): Eukaryota > Metazoa > Chordata > Aves > Strigiformes > Strigidae > Strix > Strix uralensis. The sequence goes on from NC_133995.1 coordinate 1,332,149, forward strand.
CATTGCTTCGCAGAATCGCTTTTGTGCAGAAAACAGTAACACTTGTTCAGACGAAAAAAAGCACAGAGCCCCAGATTTTATGTTGTCCTGGAGAGCTTGCAGAGCACTGGGGAAAAGCAGGCAGAGAATTCCCTGCTAGCACCTTCTCTGTGCCTGGGAAACAGAAGTGTTCCCATTGCTTCGCAGAATCGCTTTTGTGCAGAAAACAGTAACACTTGTTCAGAACGAAAGAAAGCACAGAGCCCCAGATTTGCTGTTGTCCTGGAGAGCTTGCAGAGCACTGGGGAAAGGCAGGCAGAGAATTCCCTGCTAGCACCTTCTTTGTGCCTGTTCACATTGCTTCGCAGAATCGCTTTTGTGCAGAAAACAGTAACACTTGTTCAGACGAAAGAAAGCACAGAGCCCCAGATTTTATGTTGTCCTGGAGAGCTTGCAGAGCACTGGGGAAAAGCAGGCAGAGAATTCCCTGCTAGCACCTTCTCTGTGCCTGGGAAGCAGAAGTGTTCACATTGCTTCGCAGAATCGCTTTTGTGCAGAAAACAGTAACACTTGTTCAGAACGAAAGAAAGCACAGAGCCCCAGATTTTATGTTGTCCTGGAGAGCTTGCAGAGCACTGGGGAAAAGCAGGCAGAGAATTCCCTGCTATCACCTTCTCTGTGCCTGGGAAACAGAAGTGTTCACATTGCTTCGCAGAATCGCTTTTGTGCAGAAAACACTAACACTTGTTCAGAACGAAAGAAAGCACAGAGCCCCAGATTTTATGTTGTCCTGGAGAGCTTGCAGAGCACTGGGGAAAGGCAGGCAGAGAATTCCCTGCTAGCACCTTCTCTGTGCCTGGGAAGCAGAAGTCTTCACATTGCTTCGCAGAATCGCTTTTGTGCAGAAAACAGTAACACTTGTTCAGAACGAAAGAAAGCACAGAGCCCCAGATTTTATGTTGTCATGGAGAGCTTGCAGAGCACTGGGGAAAAGCAGGCAGAGAATTCCCTGCTAGCACCTTCTCTGTGCCTGGGAAACAGAAGTGTTCCCATTGCTTCGCAGAATCGCTTTTGTGCAGAAAACAGTAACACTTGTTCAGAACGAAAGAAAGCACAGAGCCCCAGATTTTATGTTGTCCTGGAGAGCTTGCAGAGCACTGGGGAAAAGCAGGCAGAGAATTCCCTGCTAGCACCTTCTCTGTGCCTGGGAAACAGAAGTGTTCCCATTGCTTCGCAGAATCGCTTTTGTGCAGAAAACAGTAACACTTGTTCAGAACGAAAGAAAGCACAGAGCCCCAGATTTTATGTTGTCCTGGAGAGCTTGCAGAGCACTGGGGAAAAGCAGGCAGAGAATTTCCTGCTAGCACCTTCTCTGTGCCTGGGAAGCAGAAGTGTTCACATTGCTTCGCAGAATCGCTTTTGTGCAGAAAACAGTAACACTTGTTCAGAACAAAAGAAAGCACAGAGCCCCAGATTTTATGTTGTCCTGGAGAGCTTGCAGAGCACTGGGGAAAAGCAGGCAGAGAATTCCCTGCTAGCACCTTCTCTGTGCCTGGGAAGCAGAAGTCTTCACATTGCTTCGCAGAATCGCTTTTGTGCAGAAAACAGTAACACTTGTTCAGAACGAAAGAAAGCACAGAGCCCCAGATTTTATGTTGTCCTGGAGAGCTTGCAGAGCACTGGGGAAAAGCAGGCAGAGAATTCCCTGCTAGCACCTTCTCTGTGCCTGGGAAACAGAAGTGTTCCCATTGCTTCGCAGAATCGCTTTTGTGCAGAAAACAGTAACACTTGTTCAGAACGAAAGAAAGCACAGAGCCCCAGATTTGCTGTTGTCCTGGAGAGCTTGCAGAGCACTGGGGAAAGGCAGGCAGAGAATTCCCTGCTAGCACCTTCTTTGTGCCTGTTCACATTGCTTCGCAGAATCGCTTTTGTGCAGAAAACAGTAACACTTGTTCAGACGAAAAAAAAGCACAGAGCCCCAGATTTTATGTTGTCCTGGAGAGCTTGCAGAGCACTGGGGAAAAGCAGGCAGAGAATTCCCTGCTAGCACCTTCTCTGTGCCTGGGAAGCAGAAGTGTTCACATTGCTTCGCAGAATCGCTTTTGTGCAGAAAACAGTAACACTTGTTCAGAACGAAAGAAAGCACAGAGCCCCAGATTTTATGTTGTCCTGGAGAGCTTGCAGAGCACTGGGGAAAAGCAGGCAGAGAATTCCCTGCTAGCACCTTCTCTGTGCCTGGGAAACAGAAGTGTTCACATTGCTTCGCAGAATCGCTTTTGTGCAGAAAACACTAACACTTGTTCAGAACGAAAGAAAGCACAGAGCCCCAGATTTTATGTTGTCCTGGAGAGCTTGCAGAGCACTGGGGAAAGGCAGGCAGAGAATTCCCTGCTAGCACCTTCTCTGTGCCTGTTCACATTGCTTCGCAGAAACGCTTTTGTGCAGAAAACAGTAACACTTGTTCAGACGAAAGAAAGCACAGAGCCCCAGATTTTATGTTGTCCTGGAGAGCTTGCAGAGCACTGGGGAAAGGCAGGCAGAGAATTCCCTGCTAGCACCTTCTCTGTGCCTGTTCACATTGCTTCGCAGAATCGCTTTTGTGCAGAAAACAGTAACACTTGTTCAGACGAAAGAAAGCACAGAGCCCCAGATTCTATGTTGTCCTGGAGAGCTTGCAGAGCACTGGGGAAAGGCAGGCAGAGAATTCCCTGCTAGCACCTTCTCTGTGCCTGGGAAACAGAAGTGTTCCCATTGCTTCGCAGAATCGCTTTTGTGCAGAAAACAGTAACACTTGTTCAGACGAAAAAAAGCACAGAGCCCCAGATTTTATGTTGTCCTGGAGAGCTTGCAGAGCACTGGGGAAAAGCAGGCAGAGAATTCCCTGCTAGCACCTTCTCTGTGCCTGGGAAACAGAAGTGTTCACATTGCTTCGCAGAATCGCTTTTGTGCAGAAAACAGTAACACTTGTTCAGAACGAAAGAAAGCACAGAGCCCCAGATTTTATGTTGTCCTGGAGAGCTTGCAGAGCACTGGGGAAAAGCAGGCAGAGAATTCCCTGCTAGCACCTTCTCTGTGCCTGGGAAACAGAAGTGTTCCCATTGCTTCGCAGAATCGCTTTTGTGCAGAAAACAGTAACACTTGTTCAGAACGAAAGAAAGCACAGAGCCCCAGATTTGCTGTTGTCCTGGAGAGCTTGCAGAGCACTGGGGAAAGGCAGGCAGAGAATTCCCTGCTAGCACCTTCTTTGTGCCTGTTCACATTGCTTCGCAGAATCGCTTTTGTGCAGAAAACAGTAACACTTGTTCAGACGAAAAAAAAGCACAGAGCCCCAGATTTTATGTTGTCCTGGAGAGCTTGCAGAGCACTGGGGAAAAGCAGGCAGAGAATTCCCTGCTAGCACCTTCTCTGTGCCTGGGAAGCAGAAGTGTTCACATTGCTTCGCAGAATCGCTTTTGTGCAGAAAACAGTAACACTTGTTCAGAACGAAAGAAAGCACAGAGCCCCAGATTTTATGTTGTCCTGGAGAGCTTGCAGAGCACTGGGGAAAAGCAGGCAGAGAATTCCCTGCTAGCACCTTCTCTGTGCCTGGGAAACAGAAGTGTTCACATTGCTTCGCAGAATCGCTTTTGTGCAGAAAACACTAACACTTGTTCAGAACGAAAGAAAGCACAGAGCCCCAGATTTTATGTTGTCCTGGAGAGCTTGCAGAGCACTGGGGAAAGGCAGGCAGAGAATTCCCTGCTAGCACCTTCTCTGTGCCTGTTCACATTGCTTCGCAGAATCGCTTTTGTGCAGAAAACAGTAACACTTGTTCAGACGAAAGAAAGCACAGAGCCCCAGATTCTATGTTGTCCTGGAGAGCTTGCAGAGCACTGGGGAAAGGCAGGCAGAGAATTCCCTGCTAGCACCTTCTCTGTGCCTGGGAAACAGAAGTGTTCCCATTGCTTCGCAGAATCGCTTTTGTGCAGAAAACAGTAACACTTGTTCAGAACGAAAGAAAGCACAGAGCCCCAGATTTTATGTTGTCCTGGAGAGCTTGCAGAGCACTGGGGAAAAGCAGGCAGAGAATTCCCTGCTAGCACCTTCTCTGTGCCTGGGAAGCAGAAGTGTTCACATTGCTTCGCAGAATCGCTTTTGTGCAGAAAACAGTAACACTTGTTCAGAACAAAAGAAAGCACAGAGCCCCAGATTTTATGTTGTCCTGGAGAGCTTGCAGAGCACTGGGGAAAAGCAGGCAGAGAATTCCCTGCTAGCACCTTCTCTGTGCCTGGGAAGCAGAAGTGTTCACATTGCTTCGCAGAATCGCTTTTGTGCAGAAAACAGTAACACTTGTTCAGAACGAAAGAAAGCACAGAGCCCCAGATTTTATGTTGTCCTGGAGAGCTTGCAGAGCACTTGGGAAAAGCAGGCAGAGAATTCCCTGCTAGCACCTTCTCTGTGCCTGGGAAACAGAAGTGTTCACATTGCTTCGCAGAATCGCTTTTGTGCAGAAAACAGTAACACTTGTTCAGAACGAAAGAAAGCACAGAGCCCCAGATTTTATGTTGTCCTGGAGAGCTTGCAGAGCACTGGGGAAAAGCAGGCAGAGAATTCCCTGCTAGCACCTTCTCTGTGCCTGGGAAACAGAAGTGTTCCCATTGCTTCGCAGAATCGCTTTTGTGCAGAAAACAGTAACACTTGTTCAGAACAAAAGAAAGCACAGAGCCCCAGATTTGCTGTTGTCCTGGAGAGCTTGCAGAGCACTGGGGAAAAGCAGGCAGAGAATTCCCTGCTAGCACCTTCTCTGTGCCTGGGAAGCAGAAGTCTTCACATTGCTTCGCAGAATCGCTTTTGTGCAGAAAACAGTAACACTTGTTCAGAACGAAAGAAAGCACAGAGCCCCAGATTTTATGTTGTCATGGAGAGCTTGCAGAGCACTGGGGAAAGGCAGGCAGAGAATTCCCTGCTAGCACCTTCTCTGTGCCTGTTCACATTGCTTCGCAGAATCGCTTTTGTGCAGAAAACAGTAACACTTGTTCAGACGAAAGAAAGCACAGAGCCCCAGATTTTATGTTGTCCTGGAGAGCTTGCAGAGCACTGGGGAAAAGCAGGCAGAGAATTCCCTGCTAGCACCTTCTCTGTGCCTGGGAAGCAGAAGTGTTCACATTGCTTCGCAGAATCGCTTTTGTGCAGAAAACAGTAACACTTGTTCAGAACGAAAGAAAGCACAGAGCCCCAGATTTTATGTTGTCCTGGAGAGCTTGCAGAGCACTGGGGAAAAGCAGGCAGAGAATTCCCTGCTAGCACCTTCTCTGTGCCTGGGAAACAGAAGTGTTCACATTGCTTCGCAGAATCGCTTTTGTGCAGAAAACAGTAACACTTGTTCAGAACGAAAGAAAGCACAGAGCCCCAGATTTTATGTTGTCCTGGAGAGCTTGCAGAGCACTGGGGAAAAGCAGGCAGAGAATTCCCTGCTAGCACCTTCTCTGTGCCTGGGAAGCAGAAGTGTTCACATTGCTTCGCAGAATCGCTTTTGTGCAGAAAACAGTAACACTTGTTCAGAACGAAAGAAAGCACAGAGCCCCAGATTTTATGTTGTCCTGGAGAGCTTGCAGAGCACTGGGGAAAAGCAGGCAGAGAATTCCCTGCTAGCACCTTCTCTGTGCCTGGGAAACAGAAGTGTTCCCATTGCTTCGCAGAATCGCTTTTGTGCAGAAAACAGTAACACTTGTTCAGAACAAAAGAAAGCACAGAGCCCCAGATTTGCTGTTGTCCTGGAGAGCTTGCAGAGCACTGGGGAAAAGCAGGCAGAGAATTCCCTGCTAGCACCTTCTCTGTGCCTGGGAAGCAGAAGTCTTCACATTGCTTCGCAGAATCGCTTTTGTGCAGAAAACAGTAACACTTGTTCAGAACGAAAGAAAGCACAGAGCCCCAGATTTTATGTTGTCATGGAGAGCTTGCAGAGCACTGGGGAAAGGCAGGCAGAGAATTCCCTGCTAGCACCTTCTCTGTGCCTGTTCACATTGCTTCGCAGAATCGCTTTTGTGCAGAAAACAGTAACACTTGTTCAGACGAAAGAAAGCACAGAGCCCCAGATTTTATGTTGTCCTGGAGAGCTTGCAGAGCACTGGGGAAAAGCAGGCAGAGAATTCCCTGCTAGCACCTTCTCTGTGCCTGGGAAGCAGAAGTGTTCACATTGCTTCGCAGAATCGCTTTTGTGCAGAAAACAGTAACACTTGTTCAGAACGAAAGAAAGCACAGAGCCCCAGATTTTATGTTGTCCTGGAGAGCTTGCAGAGCACTGGGGAAAAGCAGGCAGAGAATTCCCTGCTAGCACCTTCTCTGTGCCTGGGAAACAGAAGTGTTCACATTGCTTCGCAGAATCGCTTTTGTGCAGAAAACAGTAACACTTGTTCAGAACGAAAGAAAGCACAGAGCCCCAGATTTTATGTTGTCCTGGAGAGCTTGCAGAGCACTGGGGAAAAGCAGGCAGAGAATTCCCTGCTAGCACCTTCTCTGTGCCTGGGAAGCAGAAGTGTTCACATTGCTTCGCAGAATCGCTTTTGTGCAGAAAACAGTAACACTTGTTCAGAACGAAAGAAAGCACAGAGCCCCAGATTTTATGTTGTCCTGGAGAGCTTGCAGAGCACTGGGGAAAAGCAGGCAGAGAATTCCCTGCTAGCACCTTCTCTGTGCCTGGGAAACAGAAGTGTTCCCATTGCTTCGCAGAATCGCTTTTGTGCAGAAAACACTAACACTTGTTCAGAACGAAAGAAAGCACAGAGCCCCAGATTTTATGTTGTCCTGGAGAGCTTGCAGAGCACTGGGGAAAAGCAGGCAGAGAATTTCCTGCTAGCACCTTCTCTGTGCCTGGGAAGCAGAAGTGTTCCCATTGCTTCGCAGAATCGCTTTTGTGCAGAAAACAGTAACACTTGTTCAGAACAAAAGAAAGCACAGAGCCCCAGATTTTATGTTGTCCTGGAGAGCTTGCAGAGCACTGGGGAAAAGCAGGCAGAGAATTCCCTGCTAGCACCTTCTCTGTGCCTGGGAAGCAGAAGTCTTCACATTGCTTCGCAGAATCGCTTTTGTGCAGAAAACAGTAACACTTGTTCAGAACGAAAGAAAGCACAGAGCCCCAGATTTTATGTTGTCATGGAGAGCTTGCAGAGCACTGGGGAAAAGCAGGCAGAGAATTCCCTGCTAGCACCTTCTCTGTGCCTGGGAAACAGAAGTGTTCCCATTGCTTCGCAGAATCGCTTTTGTGCAGAAAACAGTAACACTTGTTCAGAACGAAAGAAAGCACAGAGCCCCAGATTTTATGTTGTCCTGGAGAGCTTGCAGAGCACTGGGGAAAAGCAGGCAGAGAATTCCCTGCTATCACCTTCTCTGTGCCTGGGAAACAGAAGTGTTCACATTGCTTCGCAGAATCGCTTTTGTGCAGAAAACACTAACACTTGTTCAGAACGAAAGAAAGCACAGAGCCCCAGATTTTATGTTGTCCTGGAGAGCTTGCAGAGCACTGGGGAAAGGCAGGCAGAGAATTCCCTGCTAGCACCTTCTCTGTGCCTGGGAAGCAGAAGTCTTCACATTGCTTCGCAGAATCGCTTTTGTGCAGAAAACAGTAACACTTGTTCAGAACGAAAGAAAGCACAGAGCCCCAGATTTTATGTTGTCCTGGAGAGCTTGCAGAGCACTGGGGAAAAGCAGGCAGAGAATTCCCTGCTAGCACCTTCTCTGTGCCTGGGAAACAGAAGTGTTCCCATTGCTTCGCAGAATCGCTTTTGTGCAGAAAACAGTAACACTTGTTCAGAACGAAAGAAAGCACAGAGCCCCAGATTTTATGTTGTCCTGGAGAGCTTGCAGAGCACTGGGGAAAGGCAGGCAGAGAATTCCCTGCTAGCACCTTCTCTGTGCCTGTTCACATTGCTTCGCAGAATCGCTTTTGTGCAGAAAACAGTAACACTTGTTCAGACGAAAGAAAGCACAGAGCCCCAGATTCTATGTTGTCCTGGAGAGCTTGCAGAGCACTGGGGAAAGGCAGGCAGAGAATTCCCTGCTAGCACCTTCTCTGTGCCTGGGAAACAGAAGTGTTCCCATTGCTTCGCAGAATCGCTTTTGTGCAGAAAACAGTAACACTTGTTCAGACGAAAAAAAGCACAGAGCCCCAGATTTTATGTTGTCCTGGAGAGCTTGCAGAGCACTGGGGAAAAGCAGGCAGAGAATTCCCTGCTAGCACGTTCTCTGTGCCTGGGAAGCAGAAGTCTTCACATTGCTTCGCAGAATCGCTTTTGTGCAGAAAACAGTAACACTTGTTCAGAACGAAAGAAAGCACAGAGCCCCAGATTTTATGTTGTCCTGGAGAGCTTGCAGAGCACTGGGGAAAAGCAGGCAGAGAATTCCCTGCTAGCACCTTCTCTGTGCCTGGGAAGCAGAAGTGTTCACATTGCTTGGCAGAATCGCTTTTGTGCAGAAAACAGTAACACTTGTTCAGAACGAAAGAAAGCACAGAGCCCCAGATTTTATGTTGTCCTGGAGAGCTTGCAGAGCACTGGGGAAAAGCAGGCAGAGAATTCCCTGCTAGCACCTTCTCTGTGCCTGGGAAACAGAAGTGTTCCCATTGCTTCGCAGAATCGCTTTCGTGCAGAAAACAGTAACACTTGTTCAGACGAAAAAAAGCACAGAGCCCCAGATTTTATGTTGTCCTGGAGAGCTTGCAGAGCACTGGGGAAAAGCAGGCAGAGAATTCCCTGCTAGCACCTTCTCTGTGCCTGGGAAGCAGAAGTGTTCCCATTGCTTCGCAGAATCGCTTTTGTGCAGAAAACAGTAACACTTGTTCAGAACGAAAGAAAGCACAGAGCCCCAGATTTGCTGTTGTCCTGGAGAGCTTGCAGAGCACTGGGGAAAGGCAGGCAGAGAATTCCCTGCTAGCACCTTCTTTGTGCCTGTTCACATTGCTTCGCAGAATCGCTTTTGTGCAGAAAACAGTAACACTTGTTCAGACGAAAAAAAGCACAGAGCCCCAGATTTTATGTTGTCCTGGAGAGCTTGCAGAGCACTGGGGAAAAGCAGGCAGAGAATTCCCTGCTAGCACCTTCTCTGTGCCTGGGAAGCAGAAGTGTTTACATTGCTTCGCAGAATCGCTTTTGTGGAGAAAACAGTAACACTTGTTCAGAACGAAAGAAAGCACAGAGCCCCAGATTTTATGTTGTCCTGGAGAGCTTGCAGAGCACTGGGGAAAAGCAGGCAGAGAATTCCCTGCTATCACCTTCTCTGTGCCTGGGAAACAGAAGTGTTCACATTGCTTCGCAGAATCGCTTTTGTGCAGAAAACAGTAACACTTGTTCAGAACGAAAGAAAGCACAGAGCCCCAGATTTTATGTTGTCCTGGAGAGCTTGCAGAGCACTGGGGAAAGGCAGGCAGAGAATTCCCTGCTAGCACCTTCTCTGTGCCTGTTCACATTGCTTCGCAGAATCGCTTTTGTGCAGAAAACAGTAACACTTGTTCAGACGAAAGAAAGCACAGAGCCCCAGATTCTATGTTGTCCTGGAGAGCTTGCAGAGCACTGGGGAAAAGCAGGCAGAGAATTCCCTGCTAGCACCTTCTCTGTGCCTGGGAAGCAGAAGTGTTCCCATTGCTTCGCAGAATCGCTTTTGTGCAGAAAACAGTAACACTTGTTCAGAACGAAAGAAAGCACAGAGCCCCAGATTTTATGTTGTCCTGGAGAGCTTGCAGAGCACTGCGGAGAAGCAGGCAGAGAATTCCCTGCTAGCACCTTCTCTGTGCCTGGGAAGCAGAAGTCTTCACATTGCTTCGCAGAATCGCTTTTGTGCAGAAAACAGTAACACTTGTTCAGAATGAAAGAAAGCACAGAGCCCCAGATTTTATGTTGTCCTGGAGAGCTTGCAGAGCACTGGGGAAAAGCAGGCAGAGAATTCCCTGCTAGCACGTTCTCTGTGCCTGGGAAGCAGAAGTGTTCACATTGCTTCGCAGAATCGCTTTTGTGCAGAAAACAGTAACACTTGTTCAGAACGAAAGAAAGCACAGAGCCCCAGATTTTATGTTGTCCTGGAGAGCTTGCAGAGCACTGGGGAAAAGCAGGCAGAGAATTCCCTGCTAGCACCTTCTCTGTGCCTGGGAAACAGAAGTGTTCCCATTGCTTCGCAGAATCGCTTTTGTGCAGAAAACAGTAACACTTGTTCAGAACGAAAGAAAGCACAGAGCCCCAGATTTTATGTTGTCCTGGAGAGCTTGCAGAGCACTGGGGAAAGGCAGGCAGAGAATTCCCTGCTAGCACCTTCTCTGTGCCTGTTCACATTGCTTCGCAGAATCGCTTTTGTGCAGAAAACAGTAACACTTGTTCAGACGAAAAAAAGCACAGAGCCCCAGATTTTATGTTGTCCTGGAGAGCTTGCAGAGCACTGGGGAAAAGCAGGCAGAGAATTCCCTGCTAGCACCTTCTCTGTGCCTGGGAAACAGAAGTGTTCCCATTGCTTCGCAGAATCGCTTTTGTGCAGAAAACAGTAACACTTGTTCAGAAGGAAAGAAAGCACAGAGCCCCAGATTTTATGTTGTCCTGGAGAGCTTGCAGAGCACTGGGGAAAGGCAGGCAGAGAATTCCCTGCTAGCACCTTCTCTGTGCCTGTTCACATTGCTTCGCAGAATCGCTTTTGTGCAGAAAACAGTAACACTTGTTCAGAACGAAAGAAAGCACAGAGCCCCAGATTTGCTGTTGTCCTGGAGAGCTTGCAGAGCACTGGGGAAAGGCAGGCAGAGAATTCCCTGCTAGCACCTTCTCTGTGCCTGTTCACATTGCTTCGCAGAATCGCTTTTGTGCAGAAAACAGTAACACTTGTTCAGAACGAAAGAAAGCACAGAGCCCCAGATTTTATGTTGTCCTGGAGAGCTTGCAGAGCACTGGGGAAAAGCAGGCAGAGAATTCCCTGCTAGCACCTTCTCTGTGCCTGGGAAACAGAAGTGTTCACATTGCTTCGCAGAATCGCTTTTGTGCAGAAAACACTAACACTTGTTCAGAACGAAAGAAAGCACAGAGCCCCAGATTTTATGTTGTCCTGGAGAGCTTGCAGAGCACCGGGGAAAAGAAGGCAGAGAATTCCCTGCTAGCACCTTCTTTGTGCCTGTTCACATTGCTTCGCAGAATCGCTTTTGTGCAGAAAACAGTAACACTTGTTCAGACGAAAAAAAGCACAGAGCCCCAGATTTTATGTTGTCCTGGAGAGCTTGCAGAGCACTGGGGAAAAGCAGGCAGAGAATTCCCTGCTATCACCTTCTCTGTGCCTGGGAAACAGAAGTGTTCCCATTGCTTCGCAGAATCGCTTTTGTGCAGAAAACACTAACACTTGTTCAGAACGAAAGAAAGCACAGAGCCCCAGATTTTATGTTGTCCTGGAGAGCTTGCAGAGCACTGGGGAAAAGCAGGCAGAGAATTCCCTGCTAGCACCTTCTCTGTGCCTGGGAAGCAGAAGTGTTCACATTGCTTGGCAGAATCGCTTTTGTGCAGAAAACAGTAACACTTGTTCAGAATGAAAGAAAGCACAGAGCCCCAGATTTTATGTTGTCCTGGAGAGCTTGCAGAGCACTGGGGAAAAGCAGGCAGAGAATTCCCTGCTAGCACCTTCTCTGTGCCTGGGAAACAGAAGTGTTCCCATTGCTTCGCAGAATCGCTTTTGTGCAGAAAACAGTAACACTTGTTCAGACGAAAAAAAGCACAGAGCCCCAGATTTTATGTTGTCCTGGAGAGCTTGCAGAGCACTGGGGAAAAGCAGGCAGAGAATTCCCTGCTAGCACCTTCTCTGTGCCTGGGAAGCAGAAGTGTTCACATTGCTTCGCAGAATCGCTTTTGTGCAGAAAACAGTCACACTTGTTCAGAACGAAAGAAAGCACAGAGCCCCAGATTTTATGTTGTCCTGGAGAGCTTGCAGAGCACTGGGGAAAAGCAGGCAGAGAATTCCCTGCTAGCACCTTCTCTGTGCCTGGGAAACAGAAGTGTTCCCATTGCTTCGCAGAATCGCTTTTGTGCAGAAAACAGTAACACTTGTTCAGAACGAAAGAAAGCACAGAGCCCCAGATTTTATGTTGTCCTGGAGAGCTTGCAGAGCACTGGGGAAAGGCAGGCAGAGAATTCCCTGCTAGCACCTTCTCTGTGCCTGTTCACATTGCTTCGCAAGAATCGCTTTTGTGCAGAAAACAGTAACACTTGTTCAGAACGAAAGAAAGCACAGAGCCCCAGATTTTATGTTGTCCTGGAGAGCTTGCAGAGCACTGGGGAAAGGCAGGCAGAGAATTCCCTGCTAGCACCTTCTCTGTGCCTGTTCACATTGCTTCGCAGAATCGCTTTTGTGCAGAAAACAGTAACACTTGTTCAGACGAAAGAAAGCACAGAGCCCCAGATTCTATGTTGTCCTGGAGAGCTTGCAGAGCACTGGGGAAAGGCAGGCAGAGAATTCCCTGCTAGCACCTTCTCTGTGCCTGGGAAACAGAAGTGTTCCCATTGCTTCGCAGAATCGCTTTTGTGCAGAAAACAGTAACACTTGTTCAGACGAAAAAAAGCACAGAGCCCCAGATTTTATGTTGTCCTGGAGAGCTTGCAGAGCACTGGGGAAAAGCAGGCAGAGAATTCCCTGCTAGCACCTTCTCTGTGCCTGGGAAACAGAAGTGTTCCCATTGCTTCGCAGAATCGCTTTTGTGCAGAAAACAGTAACACTTGTTCAGAACGAAAGAAAGCACAGAGCCCCAGATTTTATGTTGTCCTGGAGAGCTTGCAGAGCACTGGGGAAAAGCAGGCAGAGAATTCCCTGCTAGCACCTTCTCTGTGCCTGGGAAGCAGAAGTGTTCACATTGCTTCGCAGAATCGCTTTTGTGCAGAAAACAGTAACACTTGTTCAGAACGAAAGAAAGCACAGAGCCCCAGATTTTATGTTGTCCTGGAGAGCTTGCAGAGCACTGGGGAAAAGCAGGCAGAGAATTCCCTGCTAGCACCTTCTCTGTGCCTGGGAAACAGAAGTGTTCCCATTGCTTCGCAGAATCGCTTTTGTGCAGAAAACAGTAACACTTGTTCAGAACGAAAGAAAGCACAGAGCCCCAGATTTTATGTTGTCCTGGAGAGCTTGCAGAGCACTGGGGAAAAGCAGGCAGAGAATTTCCTGCTAGCACCTTCTCTGTGCCTGGGAAGCAGAAGTGTTCACATTGCTTCGCAGAATCGCTTTTGTGCAGAAAACAGTAACACTTGTTCAGAACGAAAGAAAGCACAGAGCCCCAGATTTTATGTTGTCCTGGAGAGCTTGCAGAGCACTGGGGAAAAGCAGGCAGAGAATTCCCTGCTAGCACCTTCTCTGTGCCTGGGAAGCAGAAGTCTTCACATTGCTTCGCAGAATCGCTTTTGTGCAGAAAACAGTAACACTTGTTCAGAACGAAAGAAAGCACAGAGCCCCAGATTTTATGTTGTCCTGGAGAGCTTGCAGAGCACTGGGGAAAAGCAGGCAGAGAATTCCCTGCTAGCACCTTCTCTGTGCCTGGGAAACAGAAGTGTTCCCATTGCTTCGCACAATCGCTTTTGTGCAGAAAACAGTAACACTTGTTCAGAACGAAAGAAAGCACAGAGCCCCAGATTTGCTGTTGTCCTGGAGAGCTTGCAGAGCACTGGGGAAAGGCAGGCAGAGAATTCCCTGCTAGCACCTTCTTTGTGCCTGTTCACATTGCTTGGCAGAATCGCTTTTGTGCAGAAAACAGTAACACTTGTTCAGAACGAAAGAAAGCACAGAGCCCCAGATTTTATGTTGTCCTGGAGAGCTTGCAGAGCACTGGGGAAAAGCAGGCAGAGAATTCCCTGCTATCACCTTCTCTGTGCCTGGGAAACAGAAGTGTTCACATTGCTTCGCAGAATCGCTTTTGTGCAGAAAACAGTAACACTTGTTCAGAACGAAAGAAAGCACAGAGCCCCAGATTTTATGTTGTCCTGGAGAGCTTGCAGAGCACCGGGGAAAAGAAGGCAGAGAATTCCCTGCTAGCACCTTCTCTGTGCCTGGGAAGCAGAAGTCTTCACATTGCTTCGCAGAATCGCTTTTGTGCAGAAAACAGTAACACTTGTTCAGAACGAAAGAAAGCACAGAGCCCCAGATTTTATGTTGTCCTGGAGAGCTTGCAGAGCACTGGGGAAAAGCAGGCAGAGAATTCCCTGCTAGCACCTTCTCTGTGCCTGGGAAACAGAAGTGTTCCCATTGCTTCGCAGAATCGCTTTTGTGCAGAAGACAGTAACACTTGTTCAGAATGAAAGAAAGCACAGAGCCCCAGATTTGCTGTTGTCCTGGAGAGCTTGCAGAGCACTGGGGAAAGGCAGGCAGAGAATTCCCTGCTAGCACCTTCTTTGTGCCTGTTCACATTGCTTCGCAGAATCGCTTTTGTGCAGAAAACAGTAACACTTGTTCAGACGAAAGAAAGCACAGAGCCCCAGATTCTATGTTGTCCTGGAGAGCTTGCAGAGCACTGGGGAAAAGCAGGCAGAGAATTCCCTGCTAGCACCTTCTCTGTGCCTGGGAAGCAGAAGTGTTCACATTGCTTCGCAGAATCGCTTTTGTGCAGAAAACAGTAACACTTGTTCAGAACGAAAGAAAGCACAGAGCCCCAGATTTTATGTTGTCCTGGAGAGCTTGCAGAGCACTGGGGAAAAGCAGGCAGAGAATTCCCTGCTAGCACCTTCTCTGTGCCTGGGAAGCAGAAGTGTTCACATTGCTTGGCAGAATCGCTTTTGTGCAGAAAACAGTAACACTTGTTCAGAATGAAAGAAAGCACAGAGCCCCAGATTTTATGTTGTCCTGGAGAGCTTGCAGAGCACTGGGAAAAAGCAGGCAGAGAATTCCCTGCTAGCACCTTCTCTGTGCCTGGGAAGCAGAAGTGTTCACATTGCTTCGCAGAATCGCTTTTGTGCAGAAAACAGTAACACTTGTTCAGAACGAAAGAAAGCACAGAGCCCCAGATTTTATGTTGTCCTGGAGAGCTTGCAGAGCACTGGGGAAAAGCAGGCAGAGAATTCCCTGCTAGCACCTTCTCTGTGCCTGGGAAACAGAAGTGTTCGCATTGCTTCGCAGAATCGCTTTTGTGCAGAAAACAGTAACACTTGTTCAGAACGAAAGAAAGCACAGAGCCCCAGATTTGCTGTTGTCCTGGAGAGCTTGCAGAGCACTGGGGAAAGGCAGGCAGAGAATTCCCTGCTAGTACCTTCTCTGTGCCTGTTCACATTGCTTCGCAGAATCGCTTTTGTGCAGAAAACAGTAACACTTGTTCAGACGAAAAAAAGCACAGAGCCCCAGATTTTATGTTGTCCTGGAGAGCTTGCAGAGCACTGGGGAAAAGCAGGCAGAGAATTCCCTGCTAGCACCTTCTCTGTGCCTGGGAAGCAGAAGTGTTCACATTGCTTCGCAGAATCGCTTTTGTGCAGAAAACAGTAACACTTGTTCAGAACGAAAGAAAGCACAGAGCCCCAGATTTTATGTTGTCCTGGAGAGCTTGCAGAGCACTGGGGAAAAGCAGGCAGAGAATTCCCTGCTAGCACCTTCTCTGTGCCTGGGAAACAGAAGTGTTCCCATTGCTTCGCAGAATCGCTTTTGTGCAGAAAACAGTAACACTTGTTCAGAACGAAAGAAAGCACAGAGCCCCAGATTTGCTGTTGTCCTGGAGAGCTTGCAGAGCACTGGGGAAAGGCAGGCAGAGAATTCCCTGCTAGCACCTTCTCTGTGCCTGGGAAGCAGAAGTGTTCACATTGCTTGGCAGAATCGCTTTTGTGCAGAAAACAGTAACACTTGTTCAGAATGAAAGAAAGCACAGAGCCCCAGATTTTATGTTGTCCTGGAGAGCTTGCAGAGCACTGGGGAAAAGCAGGCAGAGAATTCCCTGCTAGCACCTTCTCTGTGCCTGGGAAGCAGAAGTCTTCACATTGCTTCGCAGAATCGCTTTTGTGCAGAAAACAGTAACACTTGTTCAGAACGAAAGAAAGCACAGAGCCCCAGATTTTATGTTGTCCTGGAGAGCTTGCAGAGCACTGGGGAAAAGCAGGCAGAGAATTCCCTGCTAGCACCTTCTCTGTGCCTGGGAAACAGAAGTGTTCCCATTGCTTCGCAGAATCGCTTTTGTGCAGAAAACAGTAACACTTGTTCAGAACGAAAGAAAGCACAGAGCCCCAGATTTTATGTTGTCCTGGAGAGCTTGCAGAGCACTGGGGAAAAGCAGGCAGAGAATTCCCTGCTAGCACCTTCTCTGTGCCTGGGAAGCAGAAGTGTTCACATTGCTTGGCAGAATCGCTTTTGTGCAGAAAACAGTAACACTTGTTCAGAACGAAAGAAAGCACAGAGCCCCAGATTTTATGTTGTCCTGGAGAGCTTGCAGAGCACTGGGGAAAAGCAGGCAGAGAATTCCCTGCTAGCACCTTCTCTGTGCCTGGGAAACAGAAGTGTTCCCATTGCTTCGCAGAATCGCTTTTGTGCAGAAAACAGTAACACTTGTTCAGAACGAAAGAAAGCACAGAGCCCCAGATTTTATGTTGTCCTGGAGAGCTTGCAGAGCACTGGGGAAAAGCAGGCAGAGAATTTCCTGCTAGCACCTTCTCTGTGCCTGGGAAGCAGAAGTGTTCACATTGCTTCGCAGAATCGCTTTTGTGCAGAAAACAGTAACACTTGTTCAGAACGAAAGAAAGCACAGAGCCCCAGATTTTATGTTGTCCTGGAGAGCTTGCAGAGCACTGGGGAAAAGCAGGCAGAGAATTCCCTGCTAGCACCTTCTCTGTGCCTGGGAAGCAGAAGTCTTCACATTGCTTCGCAGAATCGCTTTTGTGCAGAAAACAGTAACACTTGTTCAGAACGAAAGAAAGCACAGAGCCCCAGATTTTATGTTGTCCTGGAGAGCTTGCAGAGCACTGGGGAAAAGCAGGCAGAGAATTCCCTGCTAGCACCTTCTCTGTGCCTGGGAAACAGAAGTGTTCCCATTGCTTCGCACAATCGCTTTTGTGCAGAAAACAGTAACACTTGTTCAGAACGAAAGAAAGCACAGAGCCCCAGATTTGCTGTTGTCCTGGAGAGCTTGCAGAGCACTGGGGAAAGGCAGGCAGAGAATTCCCTGCTAGCACCTTCTTTGTGCCTGTTCACATTGCTTCGCAGAATCGCTTTTGTGCAGAAAACAGTAACACTTGTTCAGACGAAAAAAAGCACAGAGCCCCAGATTTTATGTTGTCCTGGAGAGCTTGCAGAGCACTGGGGAAAAGCAGGCAGAGAATTCCCTGCTAGCACCTTCTCTGTGCCTGGGAAGCAGAAGTGTTCACATTGCTTGGCAGAATCGCTTTTGTGCAGAAAACAGTAACACTTGTTCAGAACGAAAGAAAGCACAGAGCCCCAGATTTTATGTTGTCCTGGAGAGCTTGCAGAGCACTGGGGAAAAGCAGGCAGAGAATTCCCTGCTATCACCTTCTCTGTGCCTGGGAAACAGAAGTGTTCACATTGCTTCGCAGAATCGCTTTTGTGCAGAAAACAGTAACACTTGTTCAGAACGAAAGAAAGCACAGAGCCCCAGATTTTATGTTGTCCTGGAGAGCTTGCAGAGCACCGGGGAAAAGAAGGCAGAGAATTCCCTGCTAGCACCTTCTCTGTGCCTGGGAAGCAGAAGTCTTCACATTGCTTCGCAGAATCGCTTTTGTGCAGAAAACAGTAACACTTGTTCAGAACGAAAGAAAGCACAGAGCCCCAGATTTTATGTTGTCCTGGAGAGCTTGCAGAGCACTGGGGAAAAGCAGGCAGAGAATTCCCTGCTAGCACCTTCTCTGTGCCTGGGAAACAGAAGTGTTCCCATTGCTTCGCAGAATCGCTTTTGTGCAGAAGACAGTAACACTTGTTCAGAATGAAAGAAAGCACAGAGCCCCAGATTTGCTGTTGTCCTGGAGAGCTTGCAGAGCACTGGGGAAAGGCAGGCAGAGAATTCCCTGCTAGCACCTTCTTTGTGCCTGTTCACATTGCTTCGCAGAATCGCTTTTGTGCAGAAAACAGTAACACTTGTTCAGACGAAAGAAAGCACAGAGCCCCAGATTCTATGTTGTCCTGGAGAGCTTGCAGAGCACTGGGGAAAAGCAGGCAGAGAATTCCCTGCTAGCACCTTCTCTGTGCCTGGGAAGCAGAAGTGTTCACATTGCTTCGCAGAATCGCTTTTGTGCAGAAAACAGTAACACTTGTTCAGAACGAAAGAAAGCACAGAGCCCCAGATTTTATGTTGTCCTGGAGAGCTTGCAGAGCACTGGGGAAAAGCAGGCAGAGAATTCCCTGCTAGCACCTTCTCTGTGCCTGGGAAGCAGAAGTGTTCACATTGCTTGGCAGAATCGCTTTTGTGCAGAAAACAGTAACACTTGTTCAGAATGAAAGAAAGCACAGAGCCCCAGATTTTATGTTGTCCTGGAGAGCTTGCAGAGCACTGGGAAAAAGCAGGCAGAGAATTCCCTGCTAGCACCTTCTCTGTGCCTGGGAAGCAGAAGTGTTCACATTGCTTCGCAGAATCGCTTTTGTGCAGAAAACAGTAACACTTGTTCAGAACGAAAGAAAGCACAGAGCCCCAGATTTTATGTTGTCCTGGAGAGCTTGCAGAGCACTGGGGAAAGGCAGGCAGAGAATTCCCTGCTAGCACCTTCTCTGTGCCTGGGAAACAGAAGTGTTCCCATTGCTTCGCAGAATCGCTTTTGTGCAGAAAACAGTAACACTTGTTCAGAACGAAAGAAAGCACAGAGCCCCAGATTTTATGTTGTCCTGGAGAGCTTGCAGAGCACTGGGGAAAAGCAGGCAGAGAATTCCCTGCTAGCACCTTCTCTGTGCCTGGGAAGCAGAAGTCTTCACATTGCTTCGCAGAATCGCTTTTGTGCCGAAAACAGTAACACTTGTTCAGAACGAAAGAAAGCACAGAGCCCCAGATTTTATGTTGTCCTGGAGAGCTTGCAGAGCACTGGGGAAAAGCAGGCAGAGAATTCCCTGCTAGCACCTTCTCTGTGCCTGGGAAACAGAAGTGTTCCCATTGCTTCGCACAATCGCTTTTGTGCAGAAAACAGTAACACTTGTTCAGAACGAAAGAAAGCACAGAGCCCCAGATTTGCTGTTGTCCTGGAGAGCTTGCAGAGCACTGGGGAAAGGCAGGCAGAGAATTCCCTGCTAGCACCTTCTTTGTGCCTGTTCACATTGCTTCGCAGAATCGCTTTTGTGCAGAAAACAGTAACACTTGTTCAGACGAAAAAAAGCACAGAGCCCCAGATTTTATGTTGTCCTGGAGAGCTTGCAGAGCACTGGGGAAAAGCAGGCAGAGAATTCCCTGCTAGCACCTTCTCTGTGCCTGGGAAGCAGAAGTGTTCACATTGCTTCGCAGAATCGCTTTTGTGCAGAAAACAGTAACACTTGTTCAGAACGAAAGAAAGCACAGAGCCCCAGATTTTATGTTGTCCTGGAGAGCTTGCAGAGCACTGGGGAAAAGCAGGCAGAGAATTCCCTGCTATCACCTTCTCTGTGCCTGGGAAACAGAAGTGTTCACATTGCTTCGCAGAATCGCTTTTGTGCAGAAAACAGTAACACTTGTTCAGAACGAAAGAAAGCACAGAGCCCCAGATTTTATGTTGTCCTGGAGAGCTTGCAGAGCACTGGGGAAAAGCAGGCAGAGAATTCCCTGCTAGCACCTTCTCTGTGCCTGTTCACATTGCTTCGCAGAATCGCTTTTGTGCAGAAAACAGTAACACTTGTTCAGACGAAAGAAAGCACAGAGCCCCAGATTCTATGTTGTCCTGGAGAGCTTGCAGAGCACTGGGGAAAGGCAGGCAGAGAATTCCCTGCTAGCACCTTCTCTGTGCCTGGGAAACAGAAGTGTTCCCATTGCTTCGCAGAATCGCTTTTGTGCAGAAAACAGTAACACTTGTTCAGAACGAAAGAAAGCACAGAGCCCCAGATTTTATGTTGTCCTGGAGAGCTTGCAGAGCACTGGGGAAAAGCAGGCAGAGAATTCCCTGCTAGCACCTTCTCTGTGCCTGGGAAACAGAAGTGTTCCCATTGCTTCGCAGAATCGCTTTTGTGCAGAAAACAGTAACACTTGTTCAGAATGAAAGAAAGCACAGAGCCCCAGATTTGCTGTTGTCCTGGAGAGCTTGCAGAGCACTGGGGAAAGGCAGGCAGAGAATTCCCTGCTAGCACCTTCTTTGTGCCTGTTCACATTGCTTCGCAGAATCGCTTTTGTGCAGAAAACAGTAACACTTGTTCAGACGAAAGAAAGCACAGAGCCCCAGATTCTATGTTGTCCTGGAGAGCTTGCAGAGCACTGGGGAAAAGCAGGCAGAGAATTCCCTGCTAGCACCTTCTCTGTGCCTGGGAAGCAGAAGTCTTCACATTGCTTCGCAGAATCGCTTTTGTGCAGAAAACAGTAACACTTGTTCAGAACGAAAGAAAGCACAGAGCCCCAGATTTTATGTTGTCCTGGAGAGCTTGCAGAGCACTGGGGAAAAGCAGGCAGAGAATTCCCTGCTAGCACCTTCTCTGTGCCTGGGAAGCAGAAGTGTTCACATTGCTTGGCAGAATCGCTTTTGTGCAGAAAACAGTAACACTTGTTCAGAATGAAAGAAAGCACAGAGCCCCAGATTTTATGTTGTCCTGGAGAGCTTGCAGAGCACTGGGAAAAAGCAGGCAGAGAATTCCCTGCTAGCACCTTCTCTGTGCCTGGGAAGCAGAAGTGTTCACATTGCTTCGCAGAATCGCTTTTGTGCAGAAAACAGTAACACTTGTTCAGAACGAAAGAAAGCACAGAGCCCCAGATTTTATGTTGTCCTGGAGAGCTTGCAGAGCACTGGGGAAAAGCAGGCAGAGAATTCCCTGCTAGCACCTTCTCTGTGCCTGGGAAACAGAAGTGTTCGCATTGCTTCGCAGAATCGCTTTTGTGCAGAAAACAGTAACACTTGTTCAGAACGAAAGAAAGCACAGAGCCCCAGATTTGCTGTTGTCCTGGAGAGCTTGCAGAGCACTGGGGAAAGGCAGGCAGAGAATTCCCTGCTAGTACCTTCTCTGTGCCTGTTCACATTGCTTCGCAGAATCGCTTTTGTGCAGAAAACAGTAACACTTGTTCAGACGAAAAAAAGCACAGAGCCCCAGATTTTATGTTGTCCTGGAGAGCTTGCAGAGCACTGGGGAAAAGCAGGCAGAGAATTCCCTGCTAGCACCTTCTCTGTGCCTGGGAAGCAGAAGTGTTCACATTGCTTCGCAGAATCGCTTTTGTGCAGAAAACAGTAACACTTGTTCAGAACGAAAGAAAGCACAGAGCCCCAGATTTTATGTTGTCCTGGAGAGCTTGCAGAGCACTGGGGAAAAGCAGGCAGAGAATTCCCTGCTAGCACCTTCTCTGTGCCTGGGAAGCAGAAGTGTTCACATTGCTTCGCAGAATCGCTTTTGTGCAGAAAACAGTCACACTTGTTCAGAACGAAAGAAAGCACAGAGCCCCAGATTTTATGTTGTCCTGGAGAGCTTGCAGAGCACTGGGGAAAAGCAGGCAGAGAATTCCCTGCTAGCACCTTCTCTGTGCCTGGGAAACAGAAGTGTTCCCATTGCTTCGCAGAATCGCTTTTGTGCAGAAAACAGTAACACTTGTTCAGAACGAAAGAAAGCACAGAGCCCCAGATTTTATGTTGTCCTGGAGAGCTTGCAGAGCACTGGGGAAAGGCAGGCAGAGAATTCCCTGCTAGCACCTTCTTTGTGCCTGTTCACATTGCTTCGCAGAATCGCTTTTGTGCAGAAAACAGTAACACTTGTTCAGAACGAAAGAAAGCACAGAGCCCCAGATTTTATGTTGTCCTGGAGAGCTTGCAGAGCACTGGGGAAAAGCAGGCAGAGAATTCCCTGCTAGCACCTTCTCTGTGCCTGGGAAACAGAAGTGTTCACATTGCTTCGCAGAATCGCTTTTGTGCAGAAAACAGTAACACTTGTTCAGAACGAAAGAAAGCACAGAGCCCCAGATTTTATGTTGTCCTGGAGAGCTTGCAGAGCACTGGGGAAAGGCAGGCAGAGAATTCCCTGCTAGCACCTTCTCTGTGCCTGTTCACATTGCTTCGCAAGAATCGCTTTTGTGCAGAAAACAGTAACACTTGTTCAGAACGAAAGAAAGCACAGAGCCCCAGATTTTATGTTGTCCTGGAGAGCTTGCAGAGCACTGGGGAAAGGCAGGCAGAGAATTCCCTGCTAGCACCTTCTCTGTGCCTGTTCACATTGCTTCGCAGAATCGCTTTTGTGCAGAAAACAGTAACACTTGTTCAGACGAAAGAAAGCACAGAGCCCCAGATTCTATGTTGTCCTGGAGAGCTTGCAGAGCACTGGGGAAAGGCAGGCAGAGAATTCCCTGCTAGCACCTTCTCTGTGCCTGGGAAACAGAAGTGTTCCCATTGCTTCGCAGAATCGCTTTTGTGCAGAAAACAGTAACACTTGTTCAGACGAAAAAAAGCACAGAGCCCCAGATTTTATGTTGTCCTGGAGAGCTTGCAGAGCACTGGGGAAAAGCAGGCAGAGAATTCCCTGCTAGCACCTTCTCTGTGCCTGGGAAACAGAAGTGTTCCCATTGCTTCGCAGAATCGCTTTTGTGCAGAAAACAGTAACACTTGTTCAGAACGAAAGAAAGCACAGAGCCCCAGATTTTATGTTGTCCTGGAGAGCTTGCAGAGCACTGGTGAAAAGCAGGCAGAGAATTCCCTGCTAGCACCTTCTCTGTGCCTGCGAAGCAGAAGTGTTCACATTGCTTCGCAGAATCGCTTTTGTGCAGAAAACAGTAACACTTGTTCAGAACGAAAGAAAGCACAGAGCCCCAGATTTTATGTTGTCCTGGAGAGCTTGCAGAGCACTGGGGAAAAGCAGGCAGAGAATTCCCTGCTAGCACCTTCTCTGTGCCTGGGAAACAGAAGTGTTCCCATTGCTTCGCAGAATCGCTTTTGTGCAGAAAACAGTAACACTTGTTCAGAACGAAAGAAAGCACAGAGCCCCAGATTTTATGTTGTCCTGGAGAGCTTGCAGAGCACTGGGGAAAAGCAGGCAGAGAATTTCCTGCTAGCACCTTCTCTGTGCCTGGGAAGCAGAAGTGTTCACATTGCTTCGCAGAATCGCTTTTGTGCAGAAAACAGTAACACTTGTTCAGAACGAAAGAAAGCACAGAGCCCCAGATTTTATGTTGTCCTGGAGAGCTTGCAGAGCACTGGGGAAAAGCAGGCAGAGAATTCCCTGCTAGCACCTTCTCTGTGCCTGGGAAGCAGAAGTCTTCACATTGCTTCGCAGAATCGCTTTTGTGCAGAAAACAGTAACACTTGTTCAGAACGAAAGAAAGCACAGAGCCCCAGATTTTATGTTGTCCTGGAGAGCTTGCAGAGCACTGGGGAAAAGCAGGCAGAGAATTCCCTGCTAGCACCTTCTCTGTGCCTGGGAAACAGAAGTGTTCACATTGCTTCGCAGAATCGCTTTTGTGCAGAAAACAGTAACACTTGTTCAGAACGAAAGAAAGCACAGAGCCCCAGATTTTATGTTGTCCTGGAGAGCTTGCAGAGCACTGGGGAAAGGCAGGCAGAGAATTCCCTGCTAGCACCTTCTCTGTGCCTGTTCACATTGCTTCGCAAGAATCGCTTTTGTGCAGAAAACAGTAACACTTGTTCAGAACGAAAGAAAGCACAGAGCCCCAGATTTTATGTTGTCCTGGAGAGCTTGCAGAGCACTGGGGAAAGGCAGGCAGAGAATTCCCTGCTAGCACCTTCTCTGTGCCTGTTCACATTGCTTCGCAGAATCGCTTTTGTGCAGAAAACAGTAACACTTGTTCAGACGAAAGAAAGCACAGAGCCCCAGATTCTATGTTGTCCTGGAGAGCTTGCAGAGCACTGGGGAAAGGCAGGCAGAGAATTCCCTGCTAGCACCTTCTCTGTGCCTGGGAAACAGAAGTGTTCCCATTGCTTCGCAGAATCGCTTTTGTGCAGAAAACAGTAACACTTGTTCAGACGAAAAAAAGCACAGAGCCCCAGATTTTATGTTGTCCTGGAGAGCTTGCAGAGCACTGGGGAAAAGCAGGCAGAGAATTCCCTGCTAGCACCTTCTCTGTGCCTGGGAAACAGAAGTGTTCCCATTGCTTCGCAGAATCGCTTTTGTGCAGAAAACAGTAACACTTGTTCAGAACGAAAGAAAGCACAGAGCCCCAGATTTTATGTTGTCCTGGAGAGCTTGCAGAGCACTGGTGAAAAGCAGGCAGAGAATTCCCTGCTAGCACCTTCTCTGTGCCTGCGAAGCAGAAGTGTTCACATTGCTTCGCAGAATCGCTTTTGTGCAGAAAACAGTAACACTTGTTCAGAACGAAAGAAAGCACAGAGCCCCAGATTTTATGTTGTCCTGGAGAGCTTGCAGAGCACTGGGGAAAAGCAGGCAGAGAATTCCCTGCTAGCACCTTCTCTGTGCCTGGGAAACAGAAGTGTTCCCATTGCTTCGCAGAATCGCTTTTGTGCAGAAAACAGTAACACTTGTTCAGAACGAAAGAAAGCACAGAGCCCCAGATTTTATGTTGTCCTGGAGAGCTTGCAGAGCACTGGGGAAAAGCAGGCAGAGAATTTCCTGCTAGCACCTTCTCTGTGCCTGGGAAGCAGAAGTGTTCACATTGCTTCGCAGAATCGCTTTTGTGCAGAAAACAGTAACACTTGTTCAGAACGAAAGAAAGCACAGAGCCCCAGATTTTATGTTGTCCTGGAGAGCTTGCAGAGCACTGGGGAAAAGCAGGCAGAGAATTCCCTGCTAGCACCTTCTCTGTGCCTGGGAAGCAGAAGTCTTCACATTGCTTCGCAGAATCGCTTTTGTGCAGAAAACAGTAACACTTGTTCAGAACGAAAGAAAGCACAGAGCCCCAGATTTTATGTTGTCCTGGAGAGCTTGCAGAGCACTGGGGAAAAGCAGGCAGAGAATTCCCTGCTAGCACCTTCTCTGTGCCTGGGAAACAGAAGTGTTCCCATTGCTTCGCACAATCGCTTTTGTGCAGAAAACAGTAACACTTGTTCAGAACGAAAGAAAGCACAGAGCCCCAGATTTGCTGTTGTCCTGGAGAGCTTGCAGAGCACTGGGGAAAGGCAGGCAGAGAATTCCCTGCTAGCACCTTCTTTGTGCCTGTTCACATTGCTTCGCAGAATCGCTTTTGTGCAGAAAACAGTAACACTTGTTCAGACGAAAAAAAGCACAGAGCCCCAGATTTTATGTTGTCCTGGAGAGCTTGCAGAGCACTGGGGAAAAGCAGGCAGAGAATTCCCTGCTAGCACCTTCTCTGTGCCTGGGAAGCAGAAGTGTTCACATTGCTTGGCAGAATCGCTTTTGTGCAGAAAACAGTAACACTTGTTCAGAACGAAAGAAAGCACAGAGCCCCAGATTTTATGTTGTCCTGGAGAGCTTGCAGAGCACTGGGGAAAAGCAGGCAGAGAATTCCCTGCTATCACCTTCTCTGTGCCTGGGAAACAGAAGTGTTCACATTGCTTCGCAGAATCGCTTTTGTGCAGAAAACAGTAACACTTGTTCAGAACGAAAGAAAGCACAGAGCCCCAGATTTTATGTTGTCCTGGAGAGCTTGCAGAGCACCGGGGAAAAGAAGGCAGAGAATTCCCTGCTAGCACCTTCTCTGTGCCTGGGAAGCAGAAGTCTTCACATTGCTTCGCAGAATCGCTTTTGTGCAGAAAACAGTAACACTTGTTCAGAACGAAAGAAAGCACAGAGCCCCAGATTTTATGTTGTCCTGGAGAGCTTGCAGAGCACTGGGGAAAAGCAGGCAGAGAATTCCCTGCTAGCACCTTCTCTGTGCCTGGGAAACAGAAGTGTTCCCATTGCTTCGCAGAATCGCTTTTGTGCAGAAGACAGTAACACTTGTTCAGAATGAAAGAAAGCACAGAGCCCCAGATTTGCTGTTGTCCTGGAGAGCTTGCAGAGCACTGGGGAAAGGCAGGCAGAGAATTCCCTGCTAGCACCTTCTTTGTGCCTGTTCACATTGCTTCGCAGAATCGCTTTTGTGCAGAAAACAGTAACACTTGTTCAGACGAAAGAAAGCACAGAGCCCCAGATTCTATGTTGTCCTGGAGAGCTTGCAGAGCACTGGGGAAAAGCAGGCAGAGAATTCCCTGCTAGCACCTTCTCTGTGCCTGGGAAACAGAAGTGTTCCCATTGCTTCGCAGAATCGCTTTTGTGCAGAAAACAGTAACACTTGTTCAGAACGAAAGAAAGCACAGAGCCCCAGATTTGCTGTTGTCCTGGAGAGCTTGCAGAGCACTGGGGAAAGGCAGGCAGAGAATTCCCTGCTAGCACCTTCTCTGTGCCTGGGAAGCAGAAGTCTTCACATTGCTTCGCAGAATCGCTTTTGTGCAGAAAACAGTAACACTTGTTCAGAATGAAAGAAAGCACAGAGCCCCAGATTTTATGTTGTCCTGGAGAGCTTGCAGAGCACTGGGGAAAAGCAGGCAGAGAATTCCCTGCTAGCACCTTCTCTGTGCCTGGGAAGCAGAAGTCTTCACATTGCTTCGCAGAATCGCTTTTGTGCAGAAAACAGTAACACTTGTTCAGAACGAAAGAAAGCACAGAGCCCCAGATTTTATGTTGTCCTGGAGAGCTTGCAGAGCACTGGGGAAAAGCAGGCAGAGAATTCCCTGCTAGCACCTTCTCTGTGCCTGGGAAACAGAAGTGTTCCCATTGCTTCGCAGAATCGCTTTTGTGCAGAAAACAGTAACACTTGTTCAGAACGAAAGAAAGCACAGAGCCCCAGATTTTCTGTTGTCCTGGAGAGCTTGCAGAGCACTGGGGAAAGGCAGGCAGAGAATTCCCTGCTAGCACCTTCTCTGTGCCTGGGAAGCAGAAGTCTTCACATTGCTTCGCAGAATCGCTTTTGTGCAGAAAACAGTAACACTTGTTCAGAATGAAAGAAAGCACAGAGCCCCAGATTTTATGTTGTCCTGGAGAGCTTGCAGAGCACTGGGGAAAAGCAGGCAGAGAATTCCCTGCTAGCACCTTCTCTGTGCCTGGGAAGCAGAAGTGTTCACATTGCTTCGCAGAATCGCTTTTGTGCAGAAAACAGTAACACTTGTTCAGAACGAAAGAAAGCACAGAGCCCCAGATTTTATGTTGTCCTGGAGAGCTTGCAGAGCACTGGGGAAAAGCAGGCAGAGAATTCCCTGCTAGCACCTTCTCTGTGCCTGGGAAACAGAAGTGTTCCCATTGCTTCGCAGAATCGCTTTTGTGCAGAAAACAGTAACACTTGTTCAGAACGAAAGAAAGCACAGAGCCCCAGATTTGCTGTTGTCCTGGAGAGCTTGCAGAGCACTGGGGAAAGGCAGGCAGAGAATTCCCTGCTAGCACCTTCTTTGTGCCTGTTCACATTGCTTCGCAGAATCGCTTTCGTGCAGAAAACAGTAACACTTGTTCAGAACGAAAGAAAGCACAGAGCCCCAGATTTTATGTTGTCCTGGAGAGCTTGCAGAGCACTGGGGAAAAGCAGGCAGAGAATTCCCTGCTAGCACCTTCTCTGTGCCTGGGAAACAGAAGTGTTCCCATTGCTTCGCAGAATCGCTTTTGTGCAGAAAACAGTAACACTTGTTCAGAACGAAAGAAAGCACAGAGCCCCAGATTTGCTGTTGTCCTGGAGAGCTTGCAGAGCACTGGGGAAAGGCAGGCAGAGAATTCCCTGCTAGCACCTTCTCTGTGCCTGGGAAGCAGAAGTCTTCACATTGCTTCGCAGAATCGCTTTTGTGCAGAAAACAGTAACACTTGTTCAGAATGAAAGAAAGCACAGAGCCCCAGATTTTATGTTGTCCTGGAGAGCTTGCAGAGCACTGGGGAAAAGCAGGCAGAGAATTCCCTGCTAGCACCTTCTCTGTGCCTGGGAAGCAGAAGTCTTCACATTGCTTCGCAGAATCGCTTTTGTGCAGAAAACAGTAACACTTGTTCAGAACGAAAGAAAGCACAGAGCCCCAGATTTTATGTTGTCCTGGAGAGCTTGCAGAGCACTGGGGAAAAGCAGGCAGAGAATTCCCTGCTAGCACCTTCTCTGTGCCTGGGAAACAGAAGTGTTCCCATTGCTTCGCAGAATCGCTTTTGTGCAGAAAACAGTAACACTTGTTCAGAACGAAAGAAAGCACAGAGCCCCAGATTTTATGTTGTCCTGGAGAGCTTGCAGAGCACTGGGGAAAAGCAGGCAGAGAATTCCCTGCTAGCACCTTCTCTGTGCCTGGGAAACAGAAGTGTTCCCATTGCTTCGCAGAATCGCTTTTGTGCAGAAAACAGTAACACTTGTTCAGAACGAAAGAAAGCACAGAGCCCCAGATTTTATGTTGTCCTGGAGAGCTTGCAGAGCACTGGGGAAAAGCAGGCAGAGAATTCCCTGCTAGCACCTTCTCTGTGCCTGGGAAACAGAAGTGTTCCCATTGCTTCGCAGAATCGCTTTTGTGCAGAAAACAGTAACACTTGTTCAGAACGAAAGAAAGCACAGAGCCCCAGATTTGCTGTTGTCCTGGAGAGCTTGCAGAGCACTGGGGAAAGGCAGGCAGAGAATTCCCTGCTAGCACCTTCTCTGTGCCTGGGAAGCAGAAGTCTTCACATTGCTTCGCAGAATCGCTTTTGTGCAGAAAACAGTAACACTTGTTCAGAATGAAAGAAAGCACAGAGCCCCAGATTTTATGTTGTCCTGGAGAGCTTGCACAGCACTGGGGAAAAGCAGGCAGAGAATTCCCTGCTAGCACCTTCTCTGTGCCTGGGAAGCAGAAGTCTTCACATTGCTTCGCAGAATCGCTTTTGTGCAGAAAACAGTAACACTTGTTCAGAACGAAAGAAAGCACAGAGCCCCAGATTTTATGTTGTCCTGGAGAGCTTGCAGAGCACTGGGGAAAAGCAGGCAGAGAATTCCCTGCTAGCACCTTCTCTGTGCCTGGGAAACAGAAGTGTTCCCATTGCTTCGCAGAATCGCTTTTGTGCAGAAAACAGTAACACTTGTTCAGAACGAAAGAAAGCACAGAGCCCCAGATTTGCTGTTGTCCTGGAGAGCTTGCAGAGCACTGGGGAAAGGCAGGCAGAGAATTCCCTGCTAGCACCTTCTCTGTGCCTGGGAAGCAGAAGTCTTCACATTGCTTCGCAGAATCGCTTTTGTGCAGAAAACAGTAACACTTGTTCAGAATGAAAGAAAGCACAGAGCCCCAGATTTTATGTTGTCCTGGAGAGCTTGCAGAGCACTGGGGAAAAGCAGGCAGAGAATTCCCTGCTAGCACCTTCTCTGTGCCTGGGAAGCAGAAGTGTTCACATTGCTTCGCAGAATCGCTTTTGTGCAGAAAACAGTAACACTTGTTCAGAACGAAAGAAAGCACAGAGCCCCAGATTTTATGTTGTCCTGGAGAGCTTGCAGAGCACTGGGGAAAAGCAGGCAGAGAATTCCCTGCTAGCACCTTCTCTGTGCCTGGGAAACAGAAGTGTTCCCATTGCTTCGCAGAATCGCTTTTGTGCAGAAAACAGTAACACTTGTTCAGAACGAAAGAAAGCACAGAGCCCCAGATTTGCTGTTGTCCTGGAGAGCTTGCAGAGCACTGGGGAAAGGCAGGCAGAGAATTCCCTGCTAGCACCTTCTTTGTGCCTGTTCACATTGCTTCGCAGAATCGCTTTCGTGCAGAAAACAGTAACACTTGTTCAGAACGAAAGAAAGCACAGAGCCCCAGATTTTATGTTGTCCTGGAGAGCTTGCAGAGCACTGGGGAAAAGCAGGCAGAGAATTCCCTGCTAGCACCTTCTCTGTGCCTGGGAAACAGAAGTGTTCCCATTGCTTCGCAGAATCGCTTTTGTGCAGAAAACAGTAACACTTGTTCAGAACGAAAGAAAGCACAGAGCCCCAGATTTGCTGTTGTCCTGGAGAGCTTGCAGAGCACTGGGGAAAGGCAGGCAGAGAATTCCCTGCTAGCACCTTCTCTGTGCCTGGGAAGCAGAAGTCTTCACATTGCTTCGCAGAATCGCTTTTGTGCAGAAAACAGTAACACTTGTTCAGAATGAAAGAAAGCACAGAGCCCCAGATTTTATGTTGTCCTGGAGAGCTTGCAGAGCACTGGGGAAAAGCAGGCAGAGAATTCCCTGCTAGCACCTTCTCTGTGCCTGGGAAGCAGAAGTCTTCACATTGCTTCGCAGAATCGCTTTTGTGCAGAAAACAGTAACACTTGTTCAGAACGAAAGAAAGCACAGAGCCCCAGATTTTATGTTGTCCTGGAGAGCTTGCAGAGCACTGGGGAAAAGCAGGCAGAGAATTCCCTGCTAGCACCTTCTCTGTGCCTGGGAAACAGAAGTGTTCCCATTGCTTCGCACAATCGCTTTTGTGCAGAAAACAGTAACACTTGTTCAGAACGAAAGAAAGCACAGAGCCCCAGATTTGCTGTTGTCCTGGAGAGCTTGCAGAGCACTGGGGAAAGGCAGGCAGAGAATTCCCTGCTAGCACCTTCTTTGTGCCTGTTCCCATTGCTTCGCAGAATCGCTTTTGTGCAGAAAACAGTAACACTTGTTCAGAACGAAAGAAAGCACAGAGCCCCAGATTTTATGTTGTCCTGGAGAGCTTGCAGAGCACTGGGGAAAGGCAGGCAGAGAATTCCCTGCTAGCACCTTCTTTGTGCCTATTCACATTGCTTCGCAGAATCGCTTTTGTGCAGAAAACAGTAACACTTGTTCAGAACGAAAGAAAGCACAGAGCCCCAGATTTTATGTTGTCCTGGAGAGCTTGCAGAGCACTGGGGAAAAGCAGGCAGAGAATTCCCTGCTAGCACCTTCTCTGTGCCTGGGAAACAGAAGTGTTCACATTGCTTCGCAGAATCGCTTTTGTGCAGAAAACAGTAACACTTGTTCAGAACGAAAGAAAGCACAGAGCCCCAGATTTTATGTTGTCCTGGAGAGCTTGCAGAGCACTGGGGAAAGGCAGGCAGAGAATTCCCTGCTAGCACCTTCTCTGTGCCTGTTCACATTGCTTCGCAGAATCGCTTTTGTGCAGAAAACAGTAACACTTGTTCAGACGAAAGAAAGCACAGAGCCCCAGATTCTATGTTGTCCTGGAGAGCTTGCAGAGCACTGGGGAAAGGCAGGCAGAGAATTCCCTGCTAGCACCTTCTCTGTGCCTGGGAAACAGAAGTGTTCCCATTGCTTCGCAGAATCGCTTTTGTGCAGAAAACAGTAACACTTGTTCAGACGAAAAAAAGCACAGAGCCCCAGATTTTATGTTGTCCTGGAGAGCTTGCAGAGCACTGGGGAAAAGCAGGCAGAGAATTCCCTGCTAGCACCTTCTCTGTGCCTGGGAAACAGAAGTGTTCCCATTGCTTCGCAGAATCGCTTTTGTGCAGAAAACAGTAACACTTGTTCAGAACGAAAGAAAGCACAGAGCCCCAGATTTTATGTTGTCCTGGAGAGCTTGCAGAGCACTGGGGAAAAGCAGGCAGAGAATTCCCTGCTAGCACCTTCTCTGTGCCTGGGAAGCAGAAGTGTTCACATTGCTTCGCAGAATCGCTTTTGTGCAGAAAACAGTAACACTTGTTCAGAACGAAAGAAAGCACAGAGCCCCAGATTTTATGTTGTCCTGGAGAGCTTGCAGAGCACTGGGGAAAAGCAGGCAGAGAATTCCCTGCTAGCACCTTCTCTGTGCCTGGGAAACAGAAGTGTTCCCATTGCTTCGCAGAATCGCTTTTGTGCAGAAAACAGTAACACTTGTTCAGAACGAAAGAAAGCACAGAGCCCCAGATTTTATGTTGTCCTGGAGAGCTTGCAGAGCACTGGGGAAAAGCAGGCAGAGAATTTCCTGCTAGCACCTTCTCTGTGCCTGGGAAGCAGAAGTGTTCACATTGCTTCGCAGAATCGCTTTTGTGCAGAAAACAGTAACACTTGTTCAGAACGAAAGAAAGCACAGAGCCCCAGATTTTATGTTGTCCTGGAGAGCTTGCAGAGCACTGGGGAAAAGCAGGCAGAGAATTCCCTGCTAGCACCTTCTCTGTGCCTGGGAAGCAGAAGTCTTCACATTGCTTCGCAGAATCGCTTTTGTGCAGAAAACAGTAACACTTGTTCAGAACGAAAGAAAGCACAGAGCCCCAGATTTTATGTTGTCCTGGAGAGCTTGCAGAGCACTGGGGAAAAGCAGGCAGAGAATTCCCTGCTAGCACCTTCTCTGTGCCTGGGAAACAGAAGTGTTCCCATTGCTTCGCACAATCGCTTTTGTGCAGAAAACAGTAACACTTGTTCAGAACGAAAGAAAGCACAGAGCCCCAGATTTGCTGTTGTCCTGGAGAGCTTGCAGAGCACTGGGGAAAGGCAGGCAGAGAATTCCCTGCTAGCACCTTCTTTGTGCCTGTTCACATTGCTTCGCAGAATCGCTTTTGTGCAGAAAACAGTAACACTTGTTCAGACGAAAAAAAGCACAGAGCCCCAGATTTTATGTTGTCCTGGAGAGCTTGCAGAGCACTGGGGAAAAGCAGGCAGAGAATTCCCTGCTAGCACCTTCTCTGTGCCTGGGAAGCAGAAGTGTTCACATTGCTTCGCAGAATCGCTTTTGTGCAGAAAACAGTAACACTTGTTCAGAACGAAAGAAAGCACAGAGCCCCAGATTTTATGTTGTCCTGGAGAGCTTGCAGAGCACTGGGGAAAAGCAGGCAGAGAATTCCCTGCTATCACCTTCTCTGTGCCTGGGAAACAGAAGTGTTCACATTGCTTCGCAGAATCGCTTTTGTGCAGAAAACAGTAACACTTGTTCAGAACGAAAGAAAGCACAGAGCCCCAGATTTTATGTTGTCCTGGAGAGCTTGCAGAGCACCGGGGAAAAGAAGGCAGAGAATTCCCTGCTAGCACCTTCTCTGTGCCTGGGAAGCAGAAGTCTTCACATTGCTTCGCAGAATCGCTTTTGTGCAGAAAACAGTAACACTTGTTCAGAACGAAAGAAAGCACAGAGCCCCAGATTTTATGTTGTCCTGGAGAGCTTGCAGAGCACTGGGGAAAAGCAGGCAGAGAATTCCCTGCTAGCACCTTCTCTGTGCCTGGGAAACAGAAGTGTTCCCATTGCTTCGCAGAATCGCTTTTGTGCAGAAGACAGTAACACTTGTTCAGAATGAAAGAAAGCACAGAGCCCCAGATTTGCTGTTGTCCTGGAGAGCTTGCAGAGCACTGGGGAAAGGCAGGCAGAGAATTCCCTGCTAGCACCTTCTTTGTGCCTGTTCACATTGCTTCGCAGAATCGCTTTTGTGCAGAAAACAGTAACACTTGTTCAGACGAAAGAAAGCACAGAGCCCCAGATTCTATGTTGTCCTGGAGAGCTTGCAGAGCACTGGGGAAAAGCAGGCAGAGAATTCCCTGCTAGCACCTTCTCTGTGCCTGGGAAGCAGAAGTGTTCACATTGCTTCGCAGAATCGCTTTTGTGCAGAAAACAGTAACACTTGTTCAGAACGAAAGAAAGCACAGAGCCCCAGATTTTATGTTGTCCTGGAGAGCTTGCAGAGCACTGGGGAAAAGCAGGCAGAGAATTCCCTGCTAGCACCTTCTCTGTGCCTGGGAAACAGAAGTGTTCCCATTGCTTCGCAGAATCGCTTTTGTGCAGAAAACAGTAACACTTGTTCAGAACGAAAGAAAGCACAGAGCCCCAGATTTGCTGTTGTCCTGGAGAGCTTGCAGAGCACTGGGGAAAGGCAGGCAGAGAATTCCCTGCTAGCACCTTCTTTGTGCCTGTTCACATTGCTTCGCAGAATCGCTTTCGTGCAGAAAACAGTAACACTTGTTCAGAACGAAAGAAAGCACAGAGCCCCAGATTTTATGTTGTCCTGGAGAGCTTGCAGAGCACTGGGGAAAAGCAGGCAGAGAATTCCCTGCTAGCACCTTCTCTGTGCCTGGGAAACAGAAGTGTTCCCATTGCTTCGCAGAATCGCTTTTGTGCAGAAAACAGTAACACTTGTTCAGAACGAAAGAAAGCACAGAGCCCCAGATTTGCTGTTGTCCTGGAGAGCTTGCAGAGCACTGGGGAAAGGCAGGCAGAGAATTCCCTGCTAGCACCTTCTCTGTGCCTGGGAAGCAGAAGTCTTCACATTGCTTCGCAGAATCGCTTTTGTGCAGAAAACAGTAACACTTGTTCAGAATGAAAGAAAGCACAGAGCCCCAGATTTTATGTTGTCCTGGAGAGCTTGCAGAGCACTGGGGAAAAGCAGGCAGAGAATTCCCTGCTAGCACCTTCTCTGTGCCTGGGAAGCAGAAGTCTTCACATTGCTTCGCAGAATCGCTTTTGTGCAGAAAACAGTAACACTTGTTCAGAACGAAAGAAAGCACAGAGCCCCAGATTTTATGTTGTCCTGGAGAGCTTGCAGAGCACTGGGGAAAAGCAGGCAGAGAATTCCCTGCTAGCACCTTCTCTGTGCCTGGGAAACAGAAGTGTTCCCATTGCTTCGCAGAATCGCTTTTGTGCAGAAAACAGTAACACTTGTTCAGAACGAAAGAAAGCACAGAGCCCCAGATTTTATGTTGTCCTGGAGAGCTTGCAGAGCACTGGGGAAAAGCAGGCAGAGAATTCCCTGCTAGCACCTTCTCTGTGCCTGGGAAGCAGAAGTCTTCACATTGCTTCGCAGAATCGCTTTTGTGCCGAAAACAGTAACACTTGTTCAGAACGAAAGAAAGCACAGAGCCCCAGATTTTATGTTGTCCTGGAGAGCTTGCAGAGCACTGGGGAAAAGCAGGCAGAGAATTCCCTGCTAGCACCTTCTCTGTGCCTGGGAAACAGAAGTGTTCCCATTGCTTCGCACAATCGCTTTTGTGCAGAAAACAGTAACACTTGTTCAGAACGAAAGAAAGCACAGAGCCCCAGATTTGCTGTTGTCCTGGAGAGCTTGCAGAGCACTGGGGAAAGGCAGGCAGAGAATTCCCTGCTAGCACCTTCTTTGTGCCTGTTCCCATTGCTTCGCAGAATCGCTTTTGTGCAGAAAACAGTAACACTTGTTCAGAACGAAAGAAAGCACAGAGCCCCAGATTTTATGTTGTCCTGGAGAGCTTGCAGAGCACCGGGGAAAAGAAGGCAGAGAATTCCCTGCTAGCACCTTCTCTGTGCCTGGGAAGCAGAAGTCTTCACATTGCTTCGCAGAATCGCTTTTGTGCAGAAAACAGTAACACTTGTTCAGAACGAAAGAAAGCACAGAGCCCCAGATTTTATGTTGTCCTGGAGAGCTTGCAGAGCACTGGGGAAAAGCAGGCAGAGAATTCCCTGCTAGCACCTTCTCTGTGCCTGGGAAACAGAAGTGTTCCCATTGCTTCGCAGAATCGCTTTTGTGCAGAAGACAGTAACACTTGTTCAGAATGAAAGAAAGCACAGAGCCCCAGATTTGCTGTTGTCCTGGAGAGCTTGCAGAGCACTGGGGAAAGGCAGGCAGAGAATTCCCTGCTAGCACCTTCTTTGTGCCTGTTCACATTGCTTCGCAGAATCGCTTTTGTGCAGAAAACAGTAACACTTGTTCAGACGAAAGAAAGCACAGAGCCCCAGATTCTATGTTGTCCTGGAGAGCTTGCAGAGCACTGGGGAAAAGCAGGCAGAGAATTCCCTGCTAGCACCTTCTCTGTGCCTGGGAAGCAGAAGTGTTCACATTGCTTCGCAGAATCGCTTTTGTGCAGAAAACAGTAACACTTGTTCAGAACGAAAGAAAGCACAGAGCCCCAGATTTTATGTTGTCCTGGAGAGCTTGCAGAGCACTGGGGAAAAGCAGGCAGAGAATTCCCTGCTAGCACCTTCTCTGTGCCTGGGAAACAGAAGTGTTCCCATTGCTTCGCAGAATCGCTTTTGTGCAGAAAACAGTAACACTTGTTCAGAACGAAAGAAAGCACAGAGCCCCAGATTTGCTGTTGTCCTGGAGAGCTTGCAGAGCACTGGGGAAAGGCAGGCAGAGAATTCCCTGCTAGCACCTTCT
The DNA here is from genome assembly GCF_047716275.1 of Strix uralensis. Classification (NCBI taxonomy): domain Eukaryota; kingdom Metazoa; phylum Chordata; class Aves; order Strigiformes; family Strigidae; genus Strix; species Strix uralensis. The sequence continues at coordinate 1,368,070 of NC_133995.1, forward strand.
TTGTGCCTGTTCACATTGCTTCGCAGAATCGCTTTCGTGCAGAAAACAGTAACACTTGTTCAGAACGAAAGAAAGCACAGAGCCCCAGATTTTATGTTGTCCTGGAGAGCTTGCAGAGCACTGGGGAAAAGCAGGCAGAGAATTCCCTGCTAGCACCTTCTCTGTGCCTGGGAAACAGAAGTGTTCCCATTGCTTCGCAGAATCGCTTTTGTGCAGAAAACAGTAACACTTGTTCAGAACGAAAGAAAGCACAGAGCCCCAGATTTGCTGTTGTCCTGGAGAGCTTGCAGAGCACTGGGGAAAGGCAGGCAGAGAATTCCCTGCTAGCACCTTCTCTGTGCCTGGGAAGCAGAAGTCTTCACATTGCTTCGCAGAATCGCTTTTGTGCAGAAAACAGTAACACTTGTTCAGAATGAAAGAAAGCACAGAGCCCCAGATTTTATGTTGTCCTGGAGAGCTTGCAGAGCACTGGGGAAAAGCAGGCAGAGAATTCCCTGCTAGCACCTTCTCTGTGCCTGGGAAGCAGAAGTCTTCACATTGCTTCGCAGAATCGCTTTTGTGCAGAAAACAGTAACACTTGTTCAGAACGAAAGAAAGCACAGAGCCCCAGATTTTATGTTGTCCTGGAGAGCTTGCAGAGCACTGGGGAAAAGCAGGCAGAGAATTCCCTGCTAGCACCTTCTCTGTGCCTGGGAAACAGAAGTGTTCCCATTGCTTCGCAGAATCGCTTTTGTGCAGAAAACAGTAACACTTGTTCAGAACGAAAGAAAGCACAGAGCCCCAGATTTTATGTTGTCCTGGAGAGCTTGCAGAGCACTGGGGAAAAGCAGGCAGAGAATTCCCTGCTAGCACCTTCTCTGTGCCTGGGAAGCAGAAGTCTTCACATTGCTTCGCAGAATCGCTTTTGTGCCGAAAACAGTAACACTTGTTCAGAACGAAAGAAAGCACAGAGCCCCAGATTTTATGTTGTCCTGGAGAGCTTGCAGAGCACTGGGGAAAAGCAGGCAGAGAATTCCCTGCTAGCACCTTCTCTGTGCCTGGGAAACAGAAGTGTTCCCATTGCTTCGCACAATCGCTTTTGTGCAGAAAACAGTAACACTTGTTCAGAACGAAAGAAAGCACAGAGCCCCAGATTTGCTGTTGTCCTGGAGAGCTTGCAGAGCACTGGGGAAAGGCAGGCAGAGAATTCCCTGCTAGCACCTTCTTTGTGCCTGTTCACATTGCTTCGCAGAATCGCTTTTGTGCAGAAAACAGTAACACTTGTTCAGACGAAAAAAAGCACAGAGCCCCAGATTTTATGTTGTCCTGGAGAGCTTGCAGAGCACTGGGGAAAAGCAGGCAGAGAATTCCCTGCTAGCACCTTCTCTGTGCCTGGGAAGCAGAAGTGTTCACATTGCTTCGCAGAATCGCTTTTGTGCAGAAAACAGTAACACTTGTTCAGAACGAAAGAAAGGACAGAGCCCCAGATTTTATGTTGTCCTGGAGAGCTTGCAGAGCACTGGGGAAAAGCAGGCAGAGAATTCCCTGCTATCACCTTCTCTGTGCCTGGGAAACAGAAGTGTTCACATTGCTTCGCAGAATCGCTTTTGTGCAGAAAACAGTAACACTTGTTCAGAACGAAAGAAAGCACAGAGCCCCAGATTTTATGTTGTCCTGGAGAGCTTGCAGAGCACTGGGGAAAAGCAGGCAGAGAATTCCCTGCTAGCACCTTCTCTGTGCCTGGGAAACAGAAGTGTTCCCATTGCTTCGCAGAATCGCTTTTGTGCAGAAAACAGTAACACTTGTTCAGAATGAAAGAAAGCACAGAGCCCCAGATTTGCTGTTGTCCTGGAGAGCTTGCAGAGCACTGGGGAAAGGCAGGCAGAGAATTCCCTGCTAGCACCTTCTTTGTGCCTGTTCACATTGCTTCGCAGAATCGCTTTTGTGCAGAAAACAGTAACACTTGTTCAGACGAAAGAAAGCACAGAGCCCCAGATTCTATGTTGTCCTGGAGAGCTTGCAGAGCACTGGGGAAAAGCAGGCAGAGAATTCCCTGCTAGCACCTTCTCTGTGCCTGGGAAGCAGAAGTGTTCACATTGCTTCGCAGAATCGCTTTTGTGCAGAAAACAGTAACACTTGTTCAGAACGAAAGAAAGCACAGAGCCCCAGATTTTATGTTGTCCTGGAGAGCTTGCAGAGCACTGGGGAAAAGCAGGCAGAGAATTCCCTGCTAGCACCTTCTCTGTGCCTGGGAAGCAGAAGTGTTCACATTGCTTGGCAGAATCGCTTTTGTGCAGAAAACAGTAACACTTGTTCAGAATGAAAGAAAGCACAGAGCCCCAGATTTTATGTTGTCCTGGAGAGCTTGCAGAGCACTGGGAAAAAGCAGGCAGAGAATTCCCTGCTAGCACCTTCTCTGTGCCTGGGAAGCAGAAGTCTTCACATTGCTTCGCAGAATCGCTTTTGTGCAGAAAACAGTAACACTTGTTCAGAACGAAAGAAAGCACAGAGCCCCAGATTTTATGTTGTCCTGGAGAGCTTGCAGAGCACTGGGGAAAAGCAGGCAGAGAATTCCCTGCTAGCACCTTCTCTGTGCCTGGGAAACAGAAGTGTTCCCATTGCTTCGCAGAATCGCTTTTGTGCAGAAAACAGTAACACTTGTTCAGAACGAAAGAAAGCACAGAGCCCCAGATTTGCTGTTGTCCTGGAGAGCTTGCAGAGCACTGGGGAAAAGCAGGCAGAGAATTCCCTGCTAGCACCTTCTCTGTGCCTGGGAAGCAGAAGTGTTCACATTGCTTCGCAGAATCGCTTTTGTGCAGAAAACAGTAACACTTGTTCAGAATGAAAGAAAGCACAGAGCCCCAGATTTTATGTTGTCCTGGAGAGCTTGCAGAGCACTGGGAAAAAGCAGGCAGAGAATTCCCTGCTATCACCTTCTCTGTGCCTGGGAAACAGAAGTGTTCACATTGCTTCGCAGAATCGCTTTTGTGCAGAAAACAGTAACACTTGTTCAGAACGAAAGAAAGCACAGAGCCCCAGATTTTATGTTGTCCTGGAGAGCTTGCAGAGCACTGGGGAAAAGCAGGCAGAGAATTCCCTGCTAGCACCTTCTCTGTGCCTGGGAAACAGAAGTGTTCCCATTGCTTCGCAGAATCGCTTTTGTGCAGAAAACAGTAACACTTGTTCAGAATGAAAGAAAGCACAGAGCCCCAGATTTGCTGTTGTCCTGGAGAGCTTGCAGAGCACTGGGGAAAGGCAGGCAGAGAATTCCCTGCTAGCACCTTCTTTGTGCCTGTTCACATTGCTTCGCAGAATCGCTTTTGTGCAGAAAACAGTAACACTTGTTCAGACGAAAGAAAGCACAGAGCCCCAGATTCTATGTTGTCCTGGAGAGCTTGCAGAGCACTGGGGAAAAGCAGGCAGAGAATTCCCTGCTAGCACCTTCTCTGTGCCTGGGAAGCAGAAGTGTTCCCATTGCTTCGCAGAATCGCTTTTGTGCAGAAAACAGTAACACTTGTTCAGAACGAAAGAAAGCACAGAGCCCCAGATTTTATGTTGTCCTGGAGAGCTTGCAGAGCACTGGGGAAAAGCAGGCAGAGAATTCCCTGCTAGCACCTTCTCTGTGCCTGGGAAGCAGAAGTCTTCACATTGCTTGGCAGAATCGCTTTTGTGCAGAAAACAGTAACACTTGTTCAGAATGAAAGAAAGCACAGAGCCCCAGATTTTATGTTGTCCTGGAGAGCTTGCAGAGCACTGGGAAAAAGCAGGCAGAGAATTCCCTGCTAGCACCTTCTCTGTGCCTGGGAAGCAGAAGTGTTCACATTGCTTCGCAGAATCGCTTTTGTGCAGAAAACAGTAACACTTGTTCAGAACGAAAGAAAGCACAGAGCCCCAGATTTTATGTTGTCCTGGAGAGCTTGCAGAGCACTGGGGAAAAGCAGGCAGAGAATTCCCTGCTAGCACCTTCTCTGTGCCTGGGAAACAGAAGTGTTCCCATTGCTTCGCAGAATCGCTTTTGTGCAGAAAACAGTAACACTTGTTCAGAACGAAAGAAAGCACAGAGCCCCAGATTTGCTGTTGTCCTGGAGAGCTTGCAGAGCACTGGGGAAAGGCAGGCAGAGAATTCCCTGCTAGTACCTTCTCTGTGCCTGTTCACATTGCTTCGCAGAATCGCTTTTGTGCAGAAAACAGTAACACTTGTTCAGACGAAAAAAAGCACAGAGCCCCAGATTTTATGTTGTCCTGGAGAGCTTGCAGAGCACTGGGGAAAAGCAGGCAGAGAATTCCCTGCTAGCACCTTCTCTGTGCCTGGGAAGCAGAAGTGTTCACATTGCTTCGCAGAATCGCTTTTGTGCAGAAAACAGTAACACTTGTTCAGAACGAAAGAAAGCACAGAGCCCCAGATTTTATGTTGTCCTGGAGAGCTTGCAGAGCACTGGGGAAAAGCAGGCAGAGAATTCCCTGCTAGCACCTTCTCTGTGCCTGGGAAACAGAAGTGTTCCCATTGCTTCGCAGAATCGCTTTTGTGCAGAAAACAGTAACACTTGTTCAGAACGAAAGAAAGCACAGAGCCCCAGATTTTATGTTGTCCTGGAGAGCTTGCAGAGCACTGGGGAAAAGCAGGCAGAGAATTCCCTGCTAGCACCTTCTCTGTGCCTGGGAAGCAGAAGTGTTCACATTGCTTCGCAGAATCGCTTTTGTGCAGAAAACAGTAACACTTGTTCAGAACGAAAGAAAGCACAGAGCCCCAGATTTTATGTTGTCCTGGAGAGCTTGCAGAGCACTGGGGAAAAGCAGGCAGAGAATTTCCTGCTAGCACCTTCTCTGTGCCTGGGAAGCAGAAGTGTTCACATTGCTTCGCAGAATCGCTTTTGTGCAGAAAACAGTAACACTTGTTCAGAACGAAAGAAAGCACAGAGCCCCAGATTTTATGTTGTCCTGGAGAGCTTGCAGAGCACTGGGGAAAAGCAGGCAGAGAATTCCCTGCTAGCACCTTCTCTGTGCCTGGGAAGCAGAAGTCTTCACATTGCTTCGCAGAATCGCTTTTGTGCAGAAAACAGTAACACTTGTTCAGAACGAAAGAAAGCACAGAGCCCCAGATTTTATGTTGTCCTGGAGAGCTTGCAGAGCACTGGGGAAAAGCAGGCAGAGAATTCCCTGCTAGCACCTTCTCTGTGCCTGGGAAACAGAAGTGTTCCCATTGCTTCGCACAATCGCTTTTGTGCAGAAAACAGTAACACTTGTTCAGAACGAAAGAAAGCACAGAGCCCCAGATTTGCTGTTGTCCTGGAGAGCTTGCAGAGCACTGGGGAAAGGCAGGCAGAGAATTCCCTGCTAGCACCTTCTTTGTGCCTGTTCACATTGCTTCGCAGAATCGTTTTTGTGCAGAAAACAGTAACACTTGTTCAGACGAAAAAAAGCACAGAGCCCCAGATTTTATGTTGTCCTGGAGAGCTTGCAGAGCACTGGGGAAAAGCAGGCAGAGAATTCCCTGCTAGCACCTTCTCTGTGCCTGGGAAGCAGAAGTGTTCACATTGCTTCGCAGAATCGCTTTTGTGCAGAAAACAGTAACACTTGTTCAGAACGAAAGAAAGCACAGAGCCCCAGATTTTATGTTGTCCTGGAGAGCTTGCAGAGCACTGGGGAAAAGCAGGCAGAGAATTCCCTGCTATCACCTTCTCTGTGCCTGGGAAACAGAAGTGTTCACATTGCTTCGCAGAATCGCTTTTGTGCAGAAAACAGTAACACTTGTTCAGAACGAAAGAAAGCACAGAGCCCCAGATTTTATGTTGTCCTGGAGAGCTTGCAGAGCACCGGGGAAAAGAAGGCAGAGAATTCCCTGCTAGCACCTTCTCTGTGCCTGGGAAGCAGAAGTCTTCACATTGCTTCGCAGAATCGCTTTTGTGCAGAAAACAGTAACACTTGTTCAGAACGAAAGAAAGCACAGAGCCCCAGATTTTATGTTGTCCTGGAGAGCTTGCAGAGCACTGGGGAAAAGCAGGCAGAGAATTCCCTGCTAGCACCTTCTCTGTGCCTGGGAAACAGAAGTGTTCCCATTGCTTCGCAGAATCGCTTTTGTGCAGAAGACAGTAACACTTGTTCAGAATGAAAGAAAGCACAGAGCCCCAGATTTGCTGTTGTCCTGGAGAGCTTGCAGAGCACTGGGGAAAGGCAGGCAGAGAATTCCCTGCTAGCACCTTCTTTGTGCCTGTTCACATTGCTTCGCAGAATCGCTTTTGTGCAGAAAACAGTAACACTTGTTCAGACGAAAGAAAGCACAGAGCCCCAGATTCTATGTTGTCCTGGAGAGCTTGCAGAGCACTGGGGAAAAGCAGGCAGAGAATTCCCTGCTAGCACCTTCTCTGTGCCTGGGAAGCAGAAGTGTTCCCATTGCTTCGCAGAATCGCTTTTGTGCAGAAAACAGTAACACTTGTTCAGAACGAAAGAAAGCACAGAGCCCCAGATTTTATGTTGTCCTGGAGAGCTTGCAGAGCACTGGGGAAAAGCAGGCAGAGAATTCCCTGCTAGCACCTTCTCTGTGCCTGGGAAGCAGAAGTGTTCACATTGCTTGGCAGAATCGCTTTTGTGCAGAAAACAGTAACACTTGTTCAGAACGAAAGAAAGCACAGAGCCCCAGATTTTATGTTGTCCTGGAGAGCTTGCAGAGCACTGGGGAAAAGCAGGCAGAGAATTCCCTGCTATCACCTTCTCTGTGCCTGGGAAACAGAAGTGTTCACATTGCTTCGCAGAATCGCTTTTGTGCAGAAAACAGTAACACTTGTTCAGAACGAAAGAAAGCACAGAGCCCCAGATTTTATGTTGTCCTGGAGAGCTTGCAGAGCACTGGGGAAAAGCAGGCAGAGAATTCCCTGCTAGCACCTTCTCTGTGCCTGGGAAACAGAAGTGTTCCCATTGCTTCGCAGAATCGCTTTTGTGCAGAAAACAGTAACACTTGTTCAGAATGAAAGAAAGCACAGAGCCCCAGATTTGCTGTTGTCCTGGAGAGCTTGCAGAGCACTGGGGAAAGGCAGGCAGAGAATTCCCTGCTAGCACCTTCTTTGTGCCTGTTCACATTGCTTCGCAGAATCGCTTTTGTGCAGAAAACAGTAACACTTGTTCAGACGAAAGAAAGCACAGAGCCCCAGATTCTATGTTGTCCTGGAGAGCTTGCAGAGCACTGGGGAAAAGCAGGCAGAGAATTCCCTGCTAGCACCTTCTCTGTGCCTGGGAAGCAGAAGTGTTCACATTGCTTCGCAGAATCGCTTTTGTGCAGAAAACAGTAACACTTGTTCAGAACGAAAGAAAGCACAGAGCCCCAGATTTTATGTTGTCCTGGAGAGCTTGCAGAGCACTGGGGAAAAGCAGGCAGAGAATTCCCTGCTAGCACCTTCTCTGTGCCTGGGAAGCAGAAGTCTTCACATTGCTTCGCAGAATCGCTTTTGTGCAGAAAACAGTAACACTTGTTCAGAATGAAAGAAAGCACAGAGCCCCAGATTTTATGTTGTCCTGGAGAGCTTGCAGAGCACTGGGAAAAAGCAGGCAGAGAATTCCCTGCTAGCACCTTCTCTGTGCCTGGGAAGCAGAAGTGTTCACATTGCTTCGCAGAATCGCTTTTGTGCAGAAAACAGTAACACTTGTTCAGAACGAAAGAAAGCACAGAGCCCCAGATTTTATGTTGTCCTGGAGAGCTTGCAGAGCACTGGGGAAAAGCAGGCAGAGAATTCCCTGCTATCACCTTCTCTGTGCCTGGGAAACAGAAGTGTTCACATTGCTTCGCAGAATCGCTTTTGTGCAGAAAACAGTAACACTTGTTCAGAACGAAAGAAAGCACAGAGCCCCAGATTTTATGTTGTCCTGGAGAGCTTGCAGAGCACTGGGGAAAGGCAGGCAGAGAATTCCCTGCTAGCACCTTCTCTGTGCCTGGGAAACAGAAGTGTTCCCATTGCTTCGCAGAATCGCTTTTGTGCAGAAAACAGTAACACTTGTTCAGAACGAAAGAAAGCACAGAGCCCCAGATTTTATGTTGTCCTGGAGAGCTTGCAGAGCACTGGGGAAAAGCAGGCAGAGAATTCCCTGCTAGCACCTTCTCTGTGCCTGGGAAACAGAAGTGTTCCCATTGCTTCGCAGAATCGCTTTTGTGCAGAAAACAGTAACACTTGTTCAGAATGAAAGAAAGCACAGAGCCCCAGATTTGCTGTTGTCCTGGAGAGCTTGCAGAGCACTGGGGAAAGGCAGGCAGAGAATTCCCTGCTAGCACCTTCTTTGTGCCTGTTCACATTGCTTCGCAGAATCGCTTTTGTGCAGAAAACAGTAACACTTGTTCAGACGAAAGAAAGCACAGAGCCCCAGATTCTATGTTGTCCTGGAGAGCTTGCAGAGCACTGGGGAAAAGCAGGCAGAGAATTCCCTGCTAGCACCTTCTCTGTGCCTGGGAAGCAGAAGTGTTCACATTGCTTCGCAGAATCGCTTTTGTGCAGAAAACAGTAACACTTGTTCAGAACGAAAGAAAGCACAGAGCCCCAGATTTTATGTTGTCCTGGAGAGCTTGCAGAGCACTGGGGAAAAGCAGGCAGAGAATTCCCTGCTAGCACCTTCTCTGTGCCTGGGAAGCAGAAGTGTTCACATTGCTTGGCAGAATCGCTTTTGTGCAGAAAACAGTAACACTTGTTCAGAATGAAAGAAAGCACAGAGCCCCAGATTTTATGTTGTCCTGGAGAGCTTGCAGAGCACTGGGAAAAAGCAGGCAGAGAATTCCCTGCTAGCACCTTCTCTGTGCCTGGGAAGCAGAAGTGTTCACATTGCTTCGCAGAATCGCTTTTGTGCAGAAAACAGTAACACTTGTTCAGAACGAAAGAAAGCACAGAGCCCCAGATTTTATGTTGTCCTGGAGAGCTTGCAGAGCACTGGGGAAAAGCAGGCAGAGAATTCCCTGCTAGCACCTTCTCTGTGCCTGGGAAACAGAAGTGTTCGCATTGCTTCGCAGAATCGCTTTTGTGCAGAAAACAGTAACACTTGTTCAGAACGAAAGAAAGCACAGAGCCCCAGATTTGCTGTTGTCCTGGAGAGCTTGCAGAGCACTGGGGAAAGGCAGGCAGAGAATTCCCTGCTAGTACCTTCTCTGTGCCTGTTCACATTGCTTCGCAGAATCGCTTTTGTGCAGAAAACAGTAACACTTGTTCAGACGAAAAAAAGCACAGAGCCCCAGATTTTATGTTGTCCTGGAGAGCTTGCAGAGCACTGGGGAAAAGCAGGCAGAGAATTCCCTGCTAGCACCTTCTCTGTGCCTGGGAAGCAGAAGTGTTCACATTGCTTCGCAGAATCGCTTTTGTGCAGAAAACAGTAACACTTGTTCAGAACGAAAGAAAGCACAGAGCCCCAGATTTTATGTTGTCCTGGAGAGCTTGCAGAGCACTGGGGAAAAGCAGGCAGGGAATTCCCTGCTAGCACCTTCTCTGTGCCTGGGAAGCAGAAGTGTTCACATTGCTTCGCAGAATCGCTTTTGTGCAGAAAACAGTCACACTTGTTCAGAACGAAAGAAAGCACAGAGCCCCAGATTTTATGTTGTCCTGGAGAGCTTGCAGAGCACTGGGGAAAAGCAGGCAGAGAATTCCCTGCTAGCACCTTCTCTGTGCCTGGGAAACAGAAGTGTTCCCATTGCTTCGCAGAATCGCTTTTGTGCAGAAAACAGTAACACTTGTTCAGAACGAAAGAAAGCACAGAGCCCCAGATTTTATGTTGTCCTGGAGAGCTTGCAGAGCACTGGGGAAAGGCAGGCAGAGAATTCCCTGCTAGCACCTTCTTTGTGCCTGTTCACATTGCTTCGCAGAATCGCTTTTGTGCAGAAAACAGTAACACTTGTTCAGAACGAAAGAAAGCACAGAGCCCCAGATTTTATGTTGTCCTGGAGAGCTTGCAGAGCAGTGGGGAAAAGCAGGCAGAGAATTCCCTGCTAGCACCTTCTCTGTGCCTGGGAAACAGAAGTGTTCACATTGCTTCGCAGAATCGCTTTTGTGCAGAAAACAGTAACACTTGTTCAGAACGAAATAAAGCACAGAGCCCCAGATTTTATGTTGTCCTGGAGAGCTTGCAGAGCACTGGGGAAAGGCAGGCAGAGAATTCCCTGCTAGCACCTTCTCTGTGCCTGTTCACATTGCTTCGCAAGAATCGCTTTTGTGCAGAAAACAGTAACACTTGTTCAGAACGAAAGAAAGCACAGAGCCCCAGATTTTATGTTGTCCTGGAGAGCTTGCAGAGCACTGGGGAAAGGCAGGCAGAGAATTCCCTGCTAGCACCTTCTCTGTGCCTGTTCACATTGCTTCGCAGAATCGCTTTTGTGCAGAAAACAGTAACACTTGTTCAGACGAAAGAAAGCACAGAGCCCCAGATTCTATGTTGTCCTGGAGAGCTTGCAGAGCACTGGGGAAAGGCAGGCAGAGAATTCCCTGCTAGCACCTTCTCTGTGCCTGGGAAACAGAAGTGTTCCCATTGCTTCGCAGAATCGCTTTTGTGCAGAAAACAGTAACACTTGTTCAGACGAAAAAAAGCACAGAGCCCCAGATTTTATGTTGTCCTGGAGAGCTTGCAGAGCACTGGGGAAAAGCAGGCAGAGAATTCCCTGCTAGCACCTTCTCTGTGCCTGGGAAACAGAAGTGTTCCCATTGCTTCGCAGAATCGCTTTTGTGCAGAAAACAGTAACACTTGTTCAGAACGAAAGAAAGCACAGAGCCCCAGATTTTATGTTGTCCTGGAGAGCTTGCAGAGCACTGGGGAAAAGCAGGCAGAGAATTCCCTGCTAGCACCTTCTCTGTGCCTGGGAAGCAGAAGTGTTCACATTGCTTCGCAGAATCGCTTTTGTGCAGAAAACAGTAACACTTGTTCAGAACGAAAGAAAGCACAGAGCCCCAGATTTTATGTTGTCCTGGAGAGCTTGCAGAGCACTGGGGAAAAGCAGGCAGAGAATTCCCTGCTAGCACCTTCTCTGTGCCTGGGAAACAGAAGTGTTCCCATTGCTTCGCAGAATCGCTTTTGTGCAGAAAACAGTAACACTTGTTCAGAACGAAAGAAAGCACAGAGCCCCAGATTTTATGTTGTCCTGGAGAGCTTGCAGAGCACTGGGGAAAAGCAGGCAGAGAATTTCCTGCTAGCACCTTCTCTGTGCCTGGGAAGCAGAAGTGTTCACATTGCTTCGCAGAATCGCTTTTGTGCAGAAAACAGTAACACTTGTTCAGAACGAAAGAAAGCACAGAGCCCCAGATTTTATGTTGTCCTGGAGAGCTTGCAGAGCACTGGGGAAAAGCAGGCAGAGAATTCCCTGCTAGCACCTTCTCTGTGCCTGGGAAGCAGAAGTCTTCACATTGCTTCGCAGAATCGCTTTTGTGCAGAAAACAGTAACACTTGTTCAGAACGAAAGAAAGCACAGAGCCCCAGATTTTATGTTGTCCTGGAGAGCTTGCAGAGCACTGGGGAAAAGCAGGCAGAGAATTCCCTGCTAGCACCTTCTCTGTGCCTGGGAAACAGAAGTGTTCCCATTGCTTCGCACAATCGCTTTTGTGCAGAAAACAGTAACACTTGTTCAGAACGAAAGAAAGCACAGAGCCCCAGATTTGCTGTTGTCCTGGAGAGCTTGCAGAGCACTGGGGAAAGGCAGGCAGAGAATTCCCTGCTAGCACCTTCTTTGTGCCTGTTCACATTGCTTCGCAGAATCGCTTTTGTGCAGAAAACAGTAACACTTGTTCAGACGAAAAAAAGCACAGAGCCCCAGATTTTATGTTGTCCTGGAGAGCTTGCAGAGCACTGGGGAAAAGCAGGCAGAGAATTCCCTGCTAGCACCTTCTCTGTGCCTGGGAAGCAGAAGTGTTCACATTGCTTCGCAGAATCGCTTTTGTGCAGAAAACAGTAACACTTGTTCAGAACGAAAGAAAGCACAGAGCCCCAGATTTTATGTTGTCCTGGAGAGCTTGCAGAGCACTGGGGAAAAGCAGGCAGAGAATTCCCTGCTATCACCTTCTCTGTGCCTGGGAAACAGAAGTGTTCACATTGCTTCGCAGAATCGCTTTTGTGCAGAAAACAGTAACACTTGTTCAGAACGAAAGAAAGCACAGAGCCCCAGATTTTATGTTGTCCTGGAGAGCTTGCAGAGCACCGGGGAAAAGAAGGCAGAGAATTCCCTGCTAGCACCTTCTCTGTGCCTGGGAAGCAGAAGTCTTCACATTGCTTCGCAGAATCGCTTTTGTGCAGAAAACAGTAACACTTGTTCAGAACGAAAGAAAGCACAGAGCCCCAGATTTTATGTTGTCCTGGAGAGCTTGCAGAGCACTGGGGAAAAGCAGGCAGAGAATTCCCTGCTAGCACCTTCTCTGTGCCTGGGAAACAGAAGTGTTCCCATTGCTTCGCAGAATCGCTTTTGTGCAGAAGACAGTAACACTTGTTCAGAATGAAAGAAAGCACAGAGCCCCAGATTTGCTGTTGTCCTGGAGAGCTTGCAGAGCACTGGGGAAAGGCAGGCAGAGAATTCCCTGCTAGCACCTTCTTTGTGCCTGTTCACATTGCTTCGCAGAATCGCTTTTGTGCAGAAAACAGTAACACTTGTTCAGACGAAAGAAAGCACAGAGCCCCAGATTCTATGTTGTCCTGGAGAGCTTGCAGAGCACTGGGGAAAAGCAGGCAGAGAATTCCCTGCTAGCACCTTCTCTGTGCCTGGGAAGCAGAAGTGTTCACATTGCTTCGCAGAATCGCTTTTGTGCAGAAAACAGTAACACTTGTTCAGACGAAAAAAAGCACAGAGCCCCAGATTTTATGTTGTCCTGGAGAGCTTGCAGAGCACTGGGGAAAAGCAGGCAGAGAATTCCCTGCTAGCACCTTCTCTGTGCCTGGGAAGCAGAAGTGTTCACATTGCTTCGCAGAATCGCTTTTGTGCAGAAAACAGTAACACTTGTTCAGAACGAAAGAAAGCACAGAGCCCCAGATTTTATGTTGTCCTGGAGAGCTTGCAGAGCACTGGGGAAAAGCAGGCAGGGAATTCCCTGCTAGCACCTTCTCTGTGCCTGGGAAGCAGAAGTGTTCACATTGCTTCGCAGAATCGCTTTTGTGCAGAAAACAGTCACACTTGTTCAGAACGAAAGAAAGCACAGAGCCCCAGATTTTATGTTGTCCTGGAGAGCTTGCAGAGCACTGGGGAAAAGCAGGCAGAGAATTCCCTGCTAGCACCTTCTCTGTGCCTGGGAAACAGAAGTGTTCCCATTGCTTCGCAGAATCGCTTTTGTGCAGAAAACAGTAACACTTGTTCAGAACGAAAGAAAGCACAGAGCCCCAGATTTTATGTTGTCCTGGAGAGCTTGCAGAGCACTGGGGAAAGGCAGGCAGAGAATTCCCTGCTAGCACCTTCTTTGTGCCTGTTCACATTGCTTCGCAGAATCGCTTTTGTGCAGAAAACAGTAACACTTGTTCAGAACGAAAGAAAGCACAGAGCCCCAGATTTTATGTTGTCCTGGAGAGCTTGCAGAGCAGTGGGGAAAAGCAGGCAGAGAATTCCCTGCTAGCACCTTCTCTGTGCCTGGGAAACAGAAGTGTTCACATTGCTTCGCAGAATCGCTTTTGTGCAGAAAACAGTAACACTTGTTCAGAACGAAATAAAGCACAGAGCCCCAGATTTTATGTTGTCCTGGAGAGCTTGCAGAGCACTGGGGAAAGGCAGGCAGAGAATTCCCTGCTAGCACCTTCTCTGTGCCTGTTCACATTGCTTCGCAAGAATCGCTTTTGTGCAGAAAACAGTAACACTTGTTCAGAACGAAAGAAAGCACAGAGCCCCAGATTTTATGTTGTCCTGGAGAGCTTGCAGAGCACTGGGGAAAGGCAGGCAGAGAATTCCCTGCTAGCACCTTCTCTGTGCCTGTTCACATTGCTTCGCAGAATCGCTTTTGTGCAGAAAACAGTAACACTTGTTCAGACGAAAGAAAGCACAGAGCCCCAGATTCTATGTTGTCCTGGAGAGCTTGCAGAGCACTGGGGAAAGGCAGGCAGAGAATTCCCTGCTAGCACCTTCTCTGTGCCTGGGAAACAGAAGTGTTCCCATTGCTTCGCAGAATCGCTTTTGTGCAGAAAACAGTAACACTTGTTCAGACGAAAAAAAGCACAGAGCCCCAGATTTTATGTTGTCCTGGAGAGCTTGCAGAGCACTGGGGAAAAGCAGGCAGAGAATTCCCTGCTAGCACCTTCTCTGTGCCTGGGAAACAGAAGTGTTCCCATTGCTTCGCAGAATCGCTTTTGTGCAGAAAACAGTAACACTTGTTCAGAACGAAAGAAAGCACAGAGCCCCAGATTTTATGTTGTCCTGGAGAGCTTGCAGAGCACTGGGGAAAAGCAGGCAGAGAATTCCCTGCTAGCACCTTCTCTGTGCCTGGGAAGCAGAAGTGTTCACATTGCTTCGCAGAATCGCTTTTGTGCAGAAAACAGTAACACTTGTTCAGAACGAAAGAAAGCACAGAGCCCCAGATTTTATGTTGTCCTGGAGAGCTTGCAGAGCACTGGGGAAAAGCAGGCAGAGAATTCCCTGCTAGCACCTTCTCTGTGCCTGGGAAACAGAAGTGTTCCCATTGCTTCGCAGAATCGCTTTTGTGCAGAAAACAGTAACACTTGTTCAGAACGAAAGAAAGCACAGAGCCCCAGATTTTATGTTGTCCTGGAGAGCTTGCAGAGCACTGGGGAAAAGCAGGCAGAGAATTTCCTGCTAGCACCTTCTCTGTGCCTGGGAAGCAGAAGTGTTCACATTGCTTCGCAGAATCGCTTTTGTGCAGAAAACAGTAACACTTGTTCAGAACGAAAGAAAGCACAGAGCCCCAGATTTTATGTTGTCCTGGAGAGCTTGCAGAGCACTGGGGAAAAGCAGGCAGAGAATTCCCTGCTAGCACCTTCTCTGTGCCTGGGAAGCAGAAGTCTTCACATTGCTTCGCAGAATCGCTTTTGTGCAGAAAACAGTAACACTTGTTCAGAACGAAAGAAAGCACAGAGCCCCAGATTTTATGTTGTCCTGGAGAGCTTGCAGAGCACTGGGGAAAAGCAGGCAGAGAATTCCCTGCTAGCACCTTCTCTGTGCCTGGGAAACAGAAGTGTTCCCATTGCTTCGCACAATCGCTTTTGTGCAGAAAACAGTAACACTTGTTCAGAACGAAAGAAAGCACAGAGCCCCAGATTTGCTGTTGTCCTGGAGAGCTTGCAGAGCACTGGGGAAAGGCAGGCAGAGAATTCCCTGCTAGCACCTTCTTTGTGCCTGTTCACATTGCTTCGCAGAATCGCTTTTGTGCAGAAAACAGTAACACTTGTTCAGACGAAAAAAAGCACAGAGCCCCAGATTTTATGTTGTCCTGGAGAGCTTGCAGAGCACTGGGGAAAAGCAGGCAGAGAATTCCCTGCTAGCACCTTCTCTGTGCCTGGGAAGCAGAAGTGTTCACATTGCTTCGCAGAATCGCTTTTGTGCAGAAAACAGTAACACTTGTTCAGAACGAAAGAAAGCACAGAGCCCCAGATTTTATGTTGTCCTGGAGAGCTTGCAGAGCACTGGGGAAAAGCAGGCAGAGAATTCCCTGCTATCACCTTCTCTGTGCCTGGGAAACAGAAGTGTTCACATTGCTTCGCAGAATCGCTTTTGTGCAGAAAACAGTAACACTTGTTCAGAACGAAAGAAAGCACAGAGCCCCAGATTTTATGTTGTCCTGGAGAGCTTGCAGAGCACCGGGGAAAAGAAGGCAGAGAATTCCCTGCTAGCACCTTCTCTGTGCCTGGGAAGCAGAAGTCTTCACATTGCTTCGCAGAATCGCTTTTGTGCAGAAAACAGTAACACTTGTTCAGAACGAAAGAAAGCACAGAGCCCCAGATTTTATGTTGTCCTGGAGAGCTTGCAGAGCACTGGGGAAAAGCAGGCAGAGAATTCCCTGCTAGCACCTTCTCTGTGCCTGGGAAACAGAAGTGTTCCCATTGCTTCGCAGAATCGCTTTTGTGCAGAAGACAGTAACACTTGTTCAGAATGAAAGAAAGCACAGAGCCCCAGATTTGCTGTTGTCCTGGAGAGCTTGCAGAGCACTGGGGAAAGGCAGGCAGAGAATTCCCTGCTAGCACCTTCTTTGTGCCTGTTCACATTGCTTCGCAGAATCGCTTTTGTGCAGAAAACAGTAACACTTGTTCAGACGAAAGAAAGCACAGAGCCCCAGATTCTATGTTGTCCTGGAGAGCTTGCAGAGCACTGGGGAAAAGCAGGCAGAGAATTCCCTGCTAGCACCTTCTCTGTGCCTGGGAAGCAGAAGTGTTCACATTGCTTCGCAGAATCGCTTTTGTGCAGAAAACAGTAACACTTGTTCAGAACGAAAGAAAGCACAGAGCCCCAGATTTTATGTTGTCCTGGAGAGCTTGCAGAGCACTGGGGAAAAGCAGGCAGAGAATTCCCTGCTAGCACCTTCTCTGTGCCTGGGAAACAGAAGTGTTCCCATTGCTTCGCAGAATCGCTTTTGTGCAGAAAACAGTAACACTTGTTCAGAACGAAAGAAAGCACAGAGCCCCAGATTTGCTGTTGTCCTGGAGAGCTTGCAGAGCACTGGGGAAAGGCAGGCAGAGAATTCCCTGCTAGCACCTTCTTTGTGCCTGTTCACATTGCTTCGCAGAATCGCTTTCGTGCAGAAAACAGTAACACTTGTTCAGAACGAAAGAAAGCACAGAGCCCCAGATTTTATGTTGTCCTGGAGAGCTTGCAGAGCACTGGGGAAAAGCAGGCAGAGAATTCCCTGCTAGCACCTTCTCTGTGCCTGGGAAACAGAAGTGTTCCCATTGCTTCGCAGAATCGCTTTTGTGCAGAAAACAGTAACACTTGTTCAGAACGAAAGAAAGCACAGAGCCCCAGATTTGCTGTTGTCCTGGAGAGCTTGCAGAGCACTGGGGAAAGGCAGGCAGAGAATTCCCTGCTAGCACCTTCTCTGTGCCTGGGAAGCAGAAGTCTTCACATTGCTTCGCAGAATCGCTTTTGTGCAGAAAACAGTAACACTTGTTCAGAATGAAAGAAAGCACAGAGCCCCAGATTTTATGTTGTCCTGGAGAGCTTGCAGAGCACTGGGGAAAAGCAGGCAGAGAATTCCCTGCTAGCACCTTCTCTGTGCCTGGGAAGCAGAAGTCTTCACATTGCTTCGCAGAATCGCTTTTGTGCAGAAAACAGTAACACTTGTTCAGAACGAAAGAAAGCACAGAGCCCCAGATTTTATGTTGTCCTGGAGAGCTTGCAGAGCACTGGGGAAAAGCAGGCAGAGAATTCCCTGCTAGCACCTTCTCTGTGCCTGGGAAACAGAAGTGTTCCCATTGCTTCGCAGAATCGCTTTTGTGCAGAAAACAGTAACACTTGTTCAGAACGAAAGAAAGCACAGAGCCCCAGATTTTATGTTGTCCTGGAGAGCTTGCAGAGCACTGGGGAAAAGCAGGCAGAGAATTCCCTGCTAGCACCTTCTCTGTGCCTGGGAAGCAGAAGTCTTCACATTGCTTCGCAGAATCGCTTTTGTGCCGAAAACAGTAACACTTGTTCAGAACGAAAGAAAGCACAGAGCCCCAGATTTTATGTTGTCCTGGAGAGCTTGCAGAGCACTGGGGAAAAGCAGGCAGAGAATTCCCTGCTAGCACCTTCTCTGTGCCTGGGAAACAGAAGTGTTCCCATTGCTTCGCACAATCGCTTTTGTGCAGAAAACAGTAACACTTGTTCAGAACGAAAGAAAGCACAGAGCCCCAGATTTGCTGTTGTCCTGGAGAGCTTGCAGAGCACTGGGGAAAGGCAGGCAGAGAATTCCCTGCTAGCACCTTCTTTGTGCCTGTTCCCATTGCTTCGCAGAATCGCTTTTGTGCAGAAAACAGTAACACTTGTTCAGAACGAAAGAAAGCACAGAGCCCCAGATTTTATGTTGTCCTGGAGAGCTTGCAGAGCACTGGGGAAAGGCAGGCAGAGAATTCCCTGCTAGCACCTTCTTTGTGCCTGTTCACATTGCTTCGCAGAATCGCTTTTGTGCAGAAAACAGTAACACTTGTTCAGAACGAAAGAAAGCACAGAGCCCCAGATTTTATGTTGTCCTGGAGAGCTTGCAGAGCACTGGGGAAAAGCAGGCAGAGAATTCCCTGCTAGCACCTTCTCTGTGCCTGGGAAACAGAAGTGTTCACATTGCTTCGCAGAATCGCTTTTGTGCAGAAAACAGTAACACTTGTTCAGAACGAAAGAAAGCACAGAGCCCCAGATTTTATGTTGTCCTGGAGAGCTTGCAGAGCACTGGGGAAAGGCAGGCAGAGAATTCCCTGCTAGCACCTTCTCTGTGCCTGTTCACATTGCTTCGCAAGAATCGCTTTTGTGCAGAAAACAGTAACACTTGTTCAGAACGAAAGAAAGCACAGAGCCCCAGATTTTATGTTGTCCTGGAGAGCTTGCAGAGCACTGGGGAAAGGCAGGCAGAGAATTCCCTGCTAGCACCTTCTCTGTGCCTGTTCACATTGCTTCGCAGAATCGCTTTTGTGCAGAAAACAGTAACACTTGTTCAGACGAAAGAAAGCACAGAGCCCCAGATTCTATGTTGTCCTGGAGAGCTTGCAGAGCACTGGGGAAAGGCAGGCAGAGAATTCCCTGCTAGCACCTTCTCTGTGCCTGGGAAACAGAAGTGTTCCCATTGCTTCGCAGAATCGCTTTTGTGCAGAAAACAGTAACACTTGTTCAGACGAAAAAAAGCACAGAGCCCCAGATTTTATGTTGTCCTGGAGAGCTTGCAGAGCACTGGGGAAAAGCAGGCAGAGAATTCCCTGCTAGCACCTTCTCTGTGCCTGGGAAACAGAAGTGTTCACATTGCTTCGCAGAATCGCTTTTGTGCAGAAAACAGTAACACTTGTTCAGAACGAAAGAAAGCACAGAGCCCCAGATTTTATGTTGTCCTGGAGAGCTTGCAGAGCACTGGGGAAAAGCAGGCAGAGAATTCCCTGCTAGCACCTTCTCTGTGCCTGGGAAGCAGAAGTGTTCACATTGCTTCGCAGAATCGCTTTTGTGCAGAAAACAGTAACACTTGTTCAGAACGAAAGAAAGCACAGAGCCCCAGATTTTATGTTGTCCTGGAGAGCTTGCAGAGCACTGGGGAAAAGCAGGCAGAGAATTCCCTGCTAGCACCTTCTCTGTGCCTGGGAAACAGAAGTGTTCCCATTGCTTCGCAGAATCGCTTTTGTGCAGAAAACAGTAACACTTGTTCAGAACGAAAGAAAGCGCAGAGCCCCAGATTTTATGTTGTCCTGGAGAGCTTGCAGAGCACTGGGGAAAAGCAGGCAGAGAATTTCCTGCTAGCACCTTCTCTGTGCCTGGGAAGCAGAAGTGTTCACATTGCTTCGCAGAATCGCTTTTGTGCAGAAAACAGTAACACTTGTTCAGAACGAAAGAAAGCACAGAGCCCCAGATTTTATGTTGTCCTGGAGAGCTTGCAGAGCACTGGGGAAAAGCAGGCAGAGAATTCCCTGCTAGCACCTTCTCTGTGCCTGGGAAGCAGAAGTCTTCACATTGCTTCGCAGAATCGCTTTTGTGCAGAAAACAGTAACACTTGTTCAGAACGAAAGAAAGCACAGAGCCCCAGATTTTATGTTGTCCTGGAGAGCTTGCAGAGCACTGGGGAAAAGCAGGCAGAGAATTCCCTGCTAGCACCTTCTCTGTGCCTGGGAAACAGAAGTGTTCCCATTGCTTCGCACAATCGCTTTTGTGCAGAAAACAGTAACACTTGTTCAGAACGAAAGAAAGCACAGAGCCCCAGATTTGCTGTTGTCCTGGAGAGCTTGCAGAGCACTGGGGAAAGGCAGGCAGAGAATTCCCTGCTAGCACCTTCTTTGTGCCTGTTCACATTGCTTCGCAGAATCGCTTTTGTGCAGAAAACAGTAACACTTGTTCAGACGAAAAAAAGCACAGAGCCCCAGATTTTATGTTGTCCTGGAGAGCTTGCAGAGCACTGGGGAAAAGCAGGCAGAGAATTCCCTGCTAGCACCTTCTCTGTGCCTGGGAAGCAGAAGTGTTCACATTGCTTCGCAGAATCGCTTTTGTGCAGAAAACAGTAACACTTGTTCAGAACGAAAGAAAGCACAGAGCCCCAGATTTTATGTTGTCCTGGAGAGCTTGCAGAGCACTGGGGAAAAGCAGGCAGAGAATTCCCTGCTATCACCTTCTCTGTGCCTGGGAAACAGAAGTGTTCACATTGCTTCGCAGAATCGCTTTTGTGCAGAAAACAGTAACACTTGTTCAGAACGAAAGAAAGCACAGAGCCCCAGATTTTATGTTGTCCTGGAGAGCTTGCAGAGCACCGGGGAAAAGAAGGCAGAGAATTCCCTGCTAGCACCTTCTCTGTGCCTGGGAAGCAGAAGTCTTCACATTGCTTCGCAGAATCGCTTTTGTGCAGAAAACAGTAACACTTGTTCAGAACGAAAGAAAGCACAGAGCCCCAGATTTTATGTTGTCCTGGAGAGCTTGCAGAGCACTGGGGAAAAGCAGGCAGAGAATTCCCTGCTAGCACCTTCTCTGTGCCTGGGAAACAGAAGTGTTCCCATTGCTTCGCAGAATCGCTTTTGTGCAGAAGACAGTAACACTTGTTCAGAATGAAAGAAAGCACAGAGCCCCAGATTTGCTGTTGTCCTGGAGAGCTTGCAGAGCACTGGGGAAAGGCAGGCAGAGAATTCCCTGCTAGCACCTTCTTTGTGCCTGTTCACATTGCTTCGCAGAATCGCTTTTGTGCAGAAAACAGTAACACTTGTTCAGACGAAAGAAAGCACAGAGCCCCAGATTCTATGTTGTCCTGGAGAGCTTGCAGAGCACTGGGGAAAAGCAGGCAGAGAATTCCCTGCTAGCACCTTCTCTGTGCCTGGGAAGCAGAAGTGTTCACATTGCTTCGCAGAATCGCTTTTGTGCAGAAAACAGTAACACTTGTTCAGAACGAAAGAAAGCACAGAGCCCCAGATTTTATGTTGTCCTGGAGAGCTTGCAGAGCACTGGGGAAAAGCAGGCAGAGAATTCCCTGCTAGCACCTTCTCTGTGCCTGGGAAACAGAAGTGTTCCCATTGCTTCGCAGAATCGCTTTTGTGCAGAAAACAGTAACACTTGTTCAGAACGAAAGAAAGCACAGAGCCCCAGATTTGCTGTTGTCCTGGAGAGCTTGCAGAGCACTGGGGAAAGGCAGGCAGAGAATTCCCTGCTAGCACCTTCTTTGTGCCTGTTCACATTGCTTCGCAGAATCGCTTTCGTGCAGAAAACAGTAACACTTGTTCAGAACGAAAGAAAGCACAGAGCCCCAGATTTTATGTTGTCCTGGAGAGCTTGCAGAGCACTGGGGAAAAGCAGGCAGAGAATTCCCTGCTAGCACCTTCTCTGTGCCTGGGAAACAGAAGTGTTCCCATTGCTTCGCAGAATCGCTTTTGTGCAGAAAACAGTAACACTTGTTCAGAACGAAAGAAAGCACAGAGCCCCAGATTTGCTGTTGTCCTGGAGAGCTTGCAGAGCACTGGGGAAAGGCAGGCAGAGAATTCCCTGCTAGCACCTTCTCTGTGCCTGGGAAGCAGAAGTCTTCACATTGCTTCGCAGAATCGCTTTTGTGCAGAAAACAGTAACACTTGTTCAGAATGAAAGAAAGCACAGAGCCCCAGATTTTATGTTGTCCTGGAGAGCTTGCAGAGCACTGGGGAAAAGCAGGCAGAGAATTCCCTGCTAGCACCTTCTCTGTGCCTGGGAAGCAGAAGTCTTCACATTGCTTCGCAGAATCGCTTTTGTGCAGAAAACAGTAACACTTGTTCAGAACGAAAGAAAGCACAGAGCCCCAGATTTTATGTTGTCCTGGAGAGCTTGCAGAGCACTGGGGAAAAGCAGGCAGAGAATTCCCTGCTAGCACCTTCTCTGTGCCTGGGAAACAGAAGTGTTCCCATTGCTTCGCAGAATCGCTTTTGTGCAGAAAACAGTAACACTTGTTCAGAACGAAAGAAAGCACAGAGCCCCAGATTTTATGTTGTCCTGGAGAGCTTGCAGAGCACTGGGGAAAAGCAGGCAGAGAATTCCCTGCTAGCACCTTCTCTGTGCCTGGGAAGCAGAAGTCTTCACATTGCTTCGCAGAATCGCTTTTGTGCAGAAAACAGTAACACTTGTTCAGAACGAAAGAAAGCACAGAGCCCCAGATTTTATGTTGTCCTGGAGAGCTTGCAGAGCACTGGGGAAAAGCAGGCAGAGAATTCCCTGCTAGCACCTTCTCTGTGCCTGGGAAACAGAAGTGTTCCCATTGCTTCGCAGAATCGCTTTTGTGCAGAAAACAGTAACACTTGTTCAGAACGAAAGAAAGCACAGAGCCCCAGATTTGCTGTTGTCCTGGAGAGCTTGCAGAGCACTGGGGAAAGGCAGGCAGAGAATTCCCTGCTAGCACCTTCTTTGTGCCTGTTCACATTGCTTCGCAGAATCGCTTTTGTGCAGAAAACAGTAACACTTGTTCAGACGAAAAAAAGCACAGAGCCCCAGATTTTATGTTGTCCTGGAGAGCTTGCAGAGCACTGGGGAAAAGCAGGCAGAGAATTCCCTGCTAGCACCTTCTCTGTGCCTGGGAAGCAGAAGTGTTCACATTGCTTCGCAGAATCGCTTTTGTGCAGAAAACAGTAACACTTGTTCAGAACGAAAGAAAGCACAGAGCCCCAGATTTTATGTTGTCCTGGAGAGCTTGCAGAGCACTGGGGAAAAGCAGGCAGAGAATTCCCTGCTATCACCTTCTCTGTGCCTGGGAAACAGAAGTGTTCACATTGCTTCGCAGAATCGCTTTTGTGCAGAAAACAGTAACACTTGTTCAGAACGAAAGAAAGCACAGAGCCCCAGATTTTATGTTGTCCTGGAGAGCTTGCAGAGCACTGGGGAAAAGCAGGCAGAGAATTCCCTGCTAGCACCTTCTCTGTGCCTGGGAAACAGAAGTGTTCCCATTGCTTCGCAGAATCGCTTTTGTGCAGAAAACAGTAACACTTGTTCAGAATGAAAGAAAGCACAGAGCCCCAGATTTGCTGTTGTCCTGGAGAGCTTGCAGAGCACTGGGGAAAGGCAGGCAGAGAATTCCCTGCTAGCACCTTCTTTGTGCCTGTTCACATTGCTTCGCAGAATCGCTTTTGTGCAGAAAACAGTAACACTTGTTCAGACGAAAGAAAGCACAGAGCCCCAGATTCTATGTTGTCCTGGAGAGCTTGCAGAGCACTGGGGAAAAGCAGGCAGAGAATTCCCTGCTAGCACCTTCTCTGTGCCTGGGAAGCAGAAGTGTTCACATTGCTTCGCAGAATCGCTTTTGTGCAGAAAACAGTAACACTTGTTCAGAACGAAAGAAAGCACAGAGCCCCAGATTTGCTGTTGTCCTGGAGAGCTTGCAGAGCACTGGGGAAAGGCAGGCAGAGAATTCCCTGCTAGCACCTTCTTTGTGCCTGTTCACATTGCTTCGCAGAATCGCTTTCGTGCAGAAAACAGTAACACTTGTTCAGAACGAAAGAAAGCACAGAGCCCCAGATTTTATGTTGTCCTGGAGAGCTTGCAGAGCACTGGGGAAAAGCAGGCAGAGAATTCCCTGCTAGCACCTTCTCTGTGCCTGGGAAACAGAAGTGTTCCCATTGCTTCGCAGAATCGCTTTTGTGCAGAAAACAGTAACACTTGTTCAGAACGAAAGAAAGCACAGAGCCCCAGATTTGCTGTTGTCCTGGAGAGCTTGCAGAGCACTGGGGAAAGGCAGGCAGAGAATTCCCTGCTAGCACCTTCTCTGTGCCTGGGAAGCAGAAGTCTTCACATTGCTTCGCAGAATCGCTTTTGTGCAGAAAACAGTAACACTTGTTCAGAATGAAAGAAAGCACAGAGCCCCAGATTTTATGTTGTCCTGGAGAGCTTGCAGAGCACTGGGGAAAAGCAGGCAGAGAATTCCCTGCTAGCACCTTCTCTGTGCCTGGGAAGCAGAAGTCTTCACATTGCTTCGCAGAATCGCTTTTGTGCAGAAAACAGTAACACTTGTTCAGAACGAAAGAAAGCACAGAGCCCCAGATTTTATGTTGTCCTGGAGAGCTTGCAGAGCACTGGGGAAAAGCAGGCAGAGAATTCCCTGCTAGCACCTTCTCTGTGCCTGGGAAACAGAAGTGTTCCCATTGCTTCGCAGAATCGCTTTTGTGCAGAAAACAGTAACACTTGTTCAGAACGAAAGAAAGCACAGAGCCCCAGATTTTATGTTGTCCTGGAGAGCTTGCAGAGCACTGGGGAAAAGCAGGCAGAGAATTCCCTGCTAGCACCTTCTCTGTGCCTGGGAAGCAGAAGTCTTCACATTGCTTCGCAGAATCGCTTTTGTGCAGAAAACAGTAACACTTGTTCAGAACGAAAGAAAGCACAGAGCCCCAGATTTTATGTTGTCCTGGAGAGCTTGCAGAGCACTGGGGAAAAGCAGGCAGAGAATTCCCTGCTAGCACCTTCTCTGTGCCTGGGAAACAGAAGTGTTCCCATTGCTTCGCACAATCGCTTTTGTGCAGAAAACAGTAACACTTGTTCAGAACGAAAGAAAGCACAGAGCCCCAGATTTGCTGTTGTCCTGGAGAGCTTGCAGAGCACTGGGGAAAGGCAGGCAGAGAATTCCCTGCTAGCACCTTCTTTGTGCCTGTTCACATTGCTTCGCAGAATCGCTTTTGTGCAGAAAACAGTAACACTTGTTCAGACGAAAAAAAGCACAGAGCCCCAGATTTTATGTTGTCCTGGAGAGCTTGCAGAGCACTGGGGAAAAGCAGGCAGAGAATTCCCTGCTAGCACCTTCTCTGTGCCTGGGAAGCAGAAGTGTTCACATTGCTTCGCAGAATCGCTTTTGTGCAGAAAACAGTAACACTTGTTCAGAACGAAAGAAAGCACAGAGCCCCAGATTTTATGTTGTCCTGGAGAGCTTGCAGAGCACTGGGGAAAAGCAGGCAGAGAATTCCCTGCTATCACCTTCTCTGTGCCTGGGAAACAGAAGTGTTCACATTGCTTCGCAGAATCGCTTTTGTGCAGAAAACAGTAACACTTGTTCAGAACGAAAGAAAGCACAGAGCCCCAGATTTTATGTTGTCCTGGAGAGCTTGCAGAGCACTGGGGAAAAGCAGGCAGAGAATTCCCTGCTAGCACCTTCTCTGTGCCTGGGAAACAGAAGTGTTCCCATTGCTTCGCAGAATCGCTTTTGTGCAGAAAACAGTAACACTTGTTCAGAATGAAAGAAAGCACAGAGCCCCAGATTTGCTGTTGTCCTGGAGAGCTTGCAGAGCACTGGGGAAAGGCAGGCAGAGAATTCCCTGCTAGCACCTTCTTTGTGCCTGTTCACATTGCTTCGCAGAATCGCTTTTGTGCAGAAAACAGTAACACTTGTTCAGACGAAAGAAAGCACAGAGCCCCAGATTCTATGTTGTCCTGGAGAGCTTGCAGAGCACTGGGGAAAAGCAGGCAGAGAATTCCCTGCTAGCACCTTCTCTGTGCCTGGGAAGCAGAAGTGTTCACATTGCTTCGCAGAATCGCTTTTGTGCAGAAAACAGTAACACTTGTTCAGAACGAAAGAAAGCACAGAGCCCCAGATTTTATGTTGTCCTGGAGAGCTTGCAGAGCACTGGGGAAAAGCAGGCAGAGAATTCCCTGCTAGCACCTTCTCTGTGCCTGGGAAGCAGAAGTGTTCACATTGCTTGGCAGAATCGCTTTTGTGCAGAAAACAGTAACACTTGTTCAGAATGAAAGAAAGCACAGAGCCCCAGATTTTATGTTGTCCTGGAGAGCTTGCAGAGCACTGGGAAAAAGCAGGCAGAGAATTCCCTGCTAGCACCTTCTCTGTGCCTGGGAAGCAGAAGTGTTCACATTGCTTCGCAGAATCGCTTTTGTGCAGAAAACAGTAACACTTGTTCAGAACGAAAGAAAGCACAGAGCCCCAGATTTTATGTTGTCCTGGAGAGCTTGCAGAGCACTGGGGAAAAGCAGGCAGAGAATTCCCTGCTAGCACCTTCTCTGTGCCTGGGAAACAGAAGTGTTCCCATTGCTTCGCAGAATCGCTTTTGTGCAGAAAACAGTAACACTTGTTCAGAACGAAAGAAAGCACAGAGCCCCAGATTTGCTGTTGTCCTGGAGAGCTTGCAGAGCACTGGGGAAAGGCAGGCAGAGAATTCCCTGCTAGTACCTTCTCTGTGCCTGTTCACATTGCTTCGCAGAATCGCTTTTGTGCAGAAAACAGTAACACTTGTTCAGACGAAAAAAAGCACAGAGCCCCAGATTTTATGTTGTCCTGGAGAGCTTGCAGAGCACTGGGGAAAAGCAGGCAGAGAATTCCCTGCTAGCACCTTCTCTGTGCCTGGGAAGCAGAAGTGTTCACATTGCTTCGCAGAATCGCTTTTGTGCAGAAAACAGTAACACTTGTTCAGAACGAAAGAAAGCACAGAGCCCCAGATTTTATGTTGTCCTGGAGAGCTTGCAGAGCACTGGGGAAAAGCAGGCAGAGAATTCCCTGCTAGCACCTTCTCTGTGCCTGGGAAGCAGAAGTGTTCACATTGCTTCGCAGAATCGCTTTTGTGCAGAAAACAGTAACACTTGTTCAGAACGAAAGAAAGCACAGAGCCCCAGATTTTATGTTGTCCTGGAGAGCTTGCAGAGCACTGGGGAAAAGCAGGCAGAGAATTCCCTGCTATCACCTTCTCTGTGCCTGGGAAACAGAAGTGTTCACATTGCTTCGCAGAATCGCTTTTGTGCAGAAAACAGTAACACTTGTTCAGAACGAAAGAAAGCACAGAGCCCCAGATTTTATGTTGTCCTGGAGAGCTTGCAGAGCACTGGGGAAAAGCAGGCAGAGAATTCCCTGCTAGCACCTTCTCTGTGCCTGGGAAGCAGAAGTGTTCACATTGCTTGGCAGAATCGCTTTTGTGCAGAAAACAGTAACACTTGTTCAGAATGAAAGAAAGCACAGAGCCCCAGATTTTATGTTGTCCTGGAGAGCTTGCAGAGCACTGGGAAAAAGCAGGCAGAGAATTCCCTGCTAGCACCTTCTCTGTGCCTGGGAAGCAGAAGTGTTCACATTGCTTCGCAGAATCGCTTTTGTGCAGAAAACAGTAACACTTGTTCAGAACGAAAGAAAGCACAGAGCCCCAGATTTTATGTTGTCCTGGAGAGCTTGCAGAGCACTGGGGAAAAGCAGGCAGAGAATTCCCTGCTAGCACCTTCTCTGTGCCTGGGAAACAGAAGTGTTCCCATTGCTTCGCAGAATCGCTTTTGTGCAGAAAACAGTAACACTTGTTCAGAACGAAAGAAAGCACAGAGCCCCAGATTTGCTGTTGTCCTGGAGAGCTTGCAGAGCACTGGGGAAAGGCAGGCAGAGAATTCCCTGCTAGTACCTTCTCTGTGCCTGTTCACATTGCTTCGCAGAATCGCTTTTGTGCAGAAAACAGTAACACTTGTTCAGACGAAAAAAAGCACAGAGCCCCAGATTTTATGTTGTCCTGGAGAGCTTGCAGAGCACTGGGGAAAAGCAGGCAGAGAATTCCCTGCTAGCACCTTCTCTGTGCCTGGGAAGCAGAAGTGTTCACATTGCTTCGCAGAATCGCTTTTGTGCAGAAAACAGTAACACTTGTTCAGAACGAAAGAAAGCACAGAGCCCCAGATTTTATGTTGTCCTGGAGAGCTTGCAGAGCACTGGGGAAAAGCAGGCAGAGAATTTCCTGCTAGCACCTTCTCTGTGCCTGGGAAGCAGAAGTGTTCACATTGCTTCGCAGAATCGCTTTTGTGCAGAAAACAGTAACACTTGTTCAGAACGAAAGAAAGCACAGAGCCCCAGATTTTATGTTGTCCTGGAGAGCTTGCAGAGCACTGGGGAAAAGCAGGCAGAGAATTCCCTGCTAGCACCTTCTCTGTGCCTGGGAAGCAGAAGTCTTCACATTGCTTCGCAGAATCGCTTTTGTGCAGAAAACAGTAACACTTGTTCAGAACGAAAGAAAGCACAGAGCCCCAAATTTTATGTTGTCCTGGAGAGCTTGCAGAGCACTGGGGAAAAGCAGGCAGAGAATTCCCTGCTAGCACCTTCTCTGTGCCTGGGAAACAGAAGTGTTCCCATTGCTTCGCACAATCGCTTTTGTGCAGAAAACAGTAACACTTGTTCAGAACGAAAGAAAGCACAGAGCCCCAGATTTGCTGTTGTCCTGGAGAGCTTGCAGAGCACTGGGGAAAGGCAGGCAGAGAATTCCCTGCTAGCACCTTCTTTGTGCCTGTTCACATTGCTTCGCAGAATCGCTTTTGTGCAGAAAACAGTAACACTTGTTCAGACGAAAAAAAGCACAGAGCCCCAGATTTTATGTTGTCCTGGAGAGCTTGCAGAGCACTGGGGAAAAGCAGGCAGAGAATTCCCTGCTAGCACCTTCTCTGTGCCTGGGAAGCAGAAGTGTTCACATTGCTTCGCAGAATCGCTTTTGTGCAGAAAACAGTAACACTTGTTCAGAACGAAAGAAAGCACAGAGCCCCAGATTTTATGTTGTCCTGGAGAGCTTGCAGAGCACTGGGGAAAAGCAGGCAGAGAATTCCCTGCTATCACCTTCTCTGTGCCTGGGAAACAGAAGTGTTCACATTGCTTCGCAGAATCGCTTTTGTGCAGAAAACAGTAACACTTGTTCAGAACGAAAGAAAGCACAGAGCCCCAGATTTTATGTTGTCCTGGAGAGCTTGCAGAGCACCGGGGAAAAGAAGGCAGAGAATTCCCTGCTAGCACCTTCTCTGTGCCTGGGAAGCAGAAGTGTTCACATTGCTTCGCAGAATCGCTTTTGTGCAGAAAACAGTAACACTTGTTCAGAACGAAAGAAAGCACAGAGCCCCAGATTTTATGTTGTCCTGGAGAGCTTGCAGAGCACTGGGGAAAAGCAGGCAGAGAATTCCCTGCTAGCACCTTCTCTGTGCCTGGGAAACAGAAGTGTTCCCATTGCTTCGCAGAATCGCTTTTGTGCAGAAAACAGTAACACTTGTTCAGAATGAAAGAAAGCACAGAGCCCCAGATTTGCTGTTGTCCTGGAGAGCTTGCAGAGCACTGGGGAAAGGCAGGCAGAGAATTCCCTGCTAGCACCTTCTTTGTGCCTGTTCACATTGCTTCGCAGAATCGCTTTTGTGCAGAAAACAGTAACACTTGTTCAGACGAAAGAAAGCACAGAGCCCCAGATTCTATGTTGTCCTGGAGAGCTTGCAGAGCACTGGGGAAAAGCAGGCAGAGAATTCCCTGCTAGCACCTTCTCTGTGCCTGGGAAGCAGAAGTGTTCACATTGCTTCGCAGAATCGCTTTTGTGCAGAAAACAGTAACACTTGTTCAGAACGAAAGAAAGCACAGAGCCCCAGATTTTATGTTGTCCTGGAGAGCTTGCAGAGCACTGGGGAAAAGCAGGCAGAGAATTCCCTGCTAGCACCTTCTCTGTGCCTGGGAAGCAGAAGTGTTCACATTGCTTGGCAGAATCGCTTTTGTGCAGAAAACAGTAACACTTGTTCAGAACGAAAGAAAGCACAGAGCCCCAGATTTTATGTTGTCCTGGAGAGCTTGCAGAGCACTGGGGAAAAGCAGGCAGAGAATTCCCTGCTAGCACCTTCTCTGTGCCTGGGAAACAGAAGTGTTCACATTGCTTCGCAGAATCGCTTTTGTGCAGAAAACAGTAACACTTGTTCAGAACGAAAGAAAGCACAGAGCCCCAGATTTTATGTTGTCCTGGAGAGCTTGCAGAGCACCGGGGAAAAGAAGGCAGAGAATTCCCTGCTAGCACCTTCTCTGTGCCTGGGAAGCAGAAGTCTTCACATTGCTTCGCAGAATCGCTTTTGTGCAGAAAACAGTAACACTTGTTCAGAACGAAAGAAAGCACAGAGCCCCAGATTTTATGTTGTCCTGGAGAGCTTGCAGAGCACTGGGGAAAAGCAGGCAGAGAATTCCCTGCTAGCACCTTCTCTGTGCCTGGGAAACAGAAGTGTTCCCATTGCTTCGCAGAATCGCTTTTGTGCAGAAGACAGTAACACTTGTTCAGAATGAAAGAAAGCACAGAGCCCCAGATTTGCTGTTGTCCTGGAGAGCTTGCAGAGCACTGGGGAAAGGCAGGCAGAGAATTCCCTGCTAGCACCTTCTTTGTGCCTGTTCACATTGCTTCGCAGAATCGCTTTTGTGCAGAAAACAGTAACACTTGTTCAGACGAAAGAAAGCACAGAGCCCCAGATTCTATGTTGTCCTGGAGAGCTTGCAGAGCACTGGGGAAAAGCAGGCAGAGAATTCCCTTCTAGCACCTTCTCTGTGCCTGGGAAACAGAAGTGTTCCCATTGCTTCGCAGAATCGCTTTTGTGCAGAAAACAGTAACACTTGTTCAGAACGAAAGAAAGCACAGAGCCCCAGATTTTATGTTGTCCTGGAGAGCTTGCAGAGCACTGGGGAAAAGCAGGCAGAGAATTCCCTGCTATCACCTTCTCTGTGCCTGGGAAACAGAAGTGTTCACATTGCTTGGCAGAATCGCTTTTGTGCAGAAAACAGTAACACTTGTTCAGAACGAAAGAAAGCACAGAGCCCCAGATTTTATGTTGTCCTGGAGAGCTTGCAGAGCACTGGGGAAAAGCAGGCAGAGAATTCCCTGCTAGCACCTTCTCTGTGCCTGGGAAGCAGAAGTCTTCACATTGCTTCGCAGAATCGCTTTTGTGCAGAAAACAGTAACACTTGTTCAGAACGAAAGAAAGCACAGAGCCCCAGATTTTATGTTGTCCTGGAGAGCTTGCAGAGCACTGGGGAAAAGCAGGCAGAGAATTCCCTGCTAGCACCTTCTCTGTGCCTGGGAAACAGAAGTGTTCCCATTGCTTCGCAGAATCGCTTTTGTGCAGAAGACAGTAACACTTGTTCAGAATGAAAGAAAGCACAGAGCCCCAGATTTGCTGTTGTCCTGGAGAGCTTGCAGAGCACTGGGGAAAGGCAGGCAGAGAATTCCCTGCTAGCACCTTCTTTGTGCCTGTTCACATTGCTTCGCAGAATCGCTTTTGTGCAGAAAACAGTAACACTTGTTCAGACGAAAGAAAGCACAGAGCCCCAGATTCTATGTTGTCCTGGAGAGCTTGCAGAGCACTGGGGAAAAGCAGGCAGAGAATTCCCTTCTAGCACCTTCTCTGTGCCTGGGAAACAGAAGTGTTCCCATTGCTTCGCAGAATCGCTTTTGTGCAGAAAACAGTAACACTTGTTCAGAACGAAAGAAAGCACAGAGCCCCAGATTTTATGTTGTCCTGGAGAGCTTGCAGAGCACTGGGGAAAAGCAGGCAGAGAATTCCCTGCTATCACCTTCTCTGTGCCTGGGAAACAGAAGTGTTCACATTGCTTCGCAGAATCGCTTTTGTGCAGAAAACAGTAACACTTGTTCAGAACGAAAGAAAGCACAGAGCCCCAGATTTTATGTTGTCCTGGAGAGCTTGCAGAGCACTGGGGAAAAGCAGGCAGAGAATTCCCTGCTAGCACCTTCTCTGTGCCTGGGAAGCAGAAGTGTTCACATTGCTTGGCAGAATCGCTTTTGTGCAGAAAACAGTAACACTTGTTCAGACGAAAGAAAGCACAGAGCCCCAGATTTTATGTTGTCCTGGAGAGCTTGCAGAGCACTGGGAAAAAGCAGGCAGAGAATTCCCTGCTAGCACCTTCTCTGTGCCTGGGAAGCAGAAGTGTTCACATTGCTTCGCAGAATCGCTTTTGTGCAGAAAACAGTAACACTTGTTCAGAACGAAAGAAAGCACAGAGCCCCAGATTTTA
Organism: Strix uralensis; assembly: GCF_047716275.1. Lineage (NCBI taxonomy): Eukaryota > Metazoa > Chordata > Aves > Strigiformes > Strigidae > Strix > Strix uralensis. The sequence goes on from NC_133995.1 coordinate 1,399,830, forward strand.
TGTTGTCCTGGAGAGCTTGCAGAGCACTGGGGAAAAGCAGGCAGAGAATTCCCTGCTAGCACCTTCTCTGTGCCTGGGAAACAGAAGTGTTCCCATTGCTTCGCAGAATCGCTTTTGTGCAGAAAACAGTAACACTTGTTCAGAACGAAAGAAAGCACAGAGCCCCAGATTTGCTGTTGTCCTGGAGAGCTTGCAGAGCACTGGGGAAAGGCAGGCAGAGAATTCCCTGCTAGTACCTTCTCTGTGCCTGTTCACATTGCTTCGCAGAATCGCTTTTGTGCAGAAAACAGTAACACTTGTTCAGAACGAAAGAAAGCACAGAGCCCCAGATTTTATGTTGTCCTGGAGAGCTTGCAGAGCACTGGGGAAAAGCAGGCAGAGAATTCCCTGCTAGCACCTTCTCTGTGCCTGGGAAACAGAAGTGTTCCCATTGCTTCGCAGAATCGCTTTTGTGCAGAAAACAGTAACACTTGTTCAGAACGAAAGAAAGCACAGAGCCCCAGATTTTATGTTGTCCTGGAGAGCTTGCAGAGCACTGGGGAAAAGCAGGCAGAGAATTCCCTGCTAGCACCTTCTCTGTGCCTGGGAAGCAGAAGTGTTCACATTGCTTCGCAGAATCGCTTTTGTGCAGAAAACAGTAACACTTGTTCAGAACGAAAGAAAGCACAGAGCCCCAGATTTTATGTTGTCCTGGAGAGCTTGCAGAGCACTGGGGAAAAGCAGGCAGAGAATTTCCTGCTAGCACCTTCTCTGTGCCTGGGAAGCAGAAGTGTTCACATTGCTTCGCAGAATCGCTTTTGTGCAGAAAACAGTAACACTTGTTCAGAACGAAAGAAAGCACAGAGCCCCAGATTTTATGTTGTCCTGGAGAGCTTGCAGAGCACTGGGGAAAAGCAGGCAGAGAATTCCCTGCTAGCACCTTCTCTGTGCCTGGGAAGCAGAAGTCTTCACATTGCTTCGCAGAATCGCTTTTGTGCAGAAAACAGTAACACTTGTTCAGAACGAAAGAAAGCACAGAGCCCCAGATTTTATGTTGTCCTGGAGAGCTTGCAGAGCACTGGGGAAAAGCAGGCAGAGAATTCCCTGCTAGCACCTTCTCTGTGCCTGGGAAACAGAAGTGTTCCCATTGCTTCGCAGAATCGCTTTTGTGCAGAAGACAGTAACACTTGTTCAGAATGAAAGAAAGCACAGAGCCCCAGATTTGCTGTTGTCCTGGAGAGCTTGCAGAGCACTGGGGAAAGGCAGGCAGAGAATTCCCTGCTAGCACCTTCTTTGTGCCTGTTCACATTGCTTCGCAGAATCGCTTTTGTGCAGAAAACAGTAACACTTGTTCAGACGAAAGAAAGCACAGAGCCCCAGATTCTATGTTGTCCTGGAGAGCTTGCAGAGCACTGGGGAAAAGCAGGCAGAGAATTCCCTGCTAGCACCTTCTCTGTGCCTGGGAAGCAGAAGTGTTCACATTGCTTCGCAGAATCGCTTTTGTGCAGAAAACAGTAACACTTGTTCAGAACGAAAGAAAGCACAGAGCCCCAGATTTTATGTTGTCCTGGAGAGCTTGCAGAGCACTGGGGAAAAGCAGGCAGAGAATTCCCTGCTAGCACCTTCTCTGTGCCTGGGAAACAGAAGTGTTCCCATTGCTTCGCAGAATCGCTTTTGTGCAGAAAACAGTAACACTTGTTCAGAACGAAAGAAAGCACAGAGCCCCAGATTTGCTGTTGTCCTGGAGAGCTTGCAGAGCACTGGGGAAAGGCAGGCAGAGAATTCCCTGCTAGCACCTTCTTTGTGCCTGTTCACATTGCTTCGCAGAATCGCTTTTGTGCAGAAAACAGTAACACTTGTTCAGAACGAAAGAAAGCACAGAGCCCCAGATTTTATGTTGTCCTGGAGAGCTTGCAGAGCACTGGGGAAAAGCAGGCAGAGAATTCCCTGCTAGCACCTTCTCTGTGCCTGGGAAACAGAAGTGTTCCCATTGCTTCGCAGAATCGCTTTTGTGCAGAAAACAGTAACACTTGTTCAGAACGAAAGAAAGCACAGAGCCCCAGATTTTATGTTGTCCTGGAGAGCTTGCAGAGCACTGGGGAAAAGCAGGCAGAGAATTCCCTGCTAGCACCTTCTCTGTGCCTGGGAAGCAGAAGTCTTCACATTGCTTCGCAGAATCGCTTTTGTGCCGAAAACAGTAACACTTGTTCAGAACGAAAGAAAGCACAGAGCCCCAGATTTTATGTTGTCCTGGAGAGCTTGCAGAGCACTGGGGAAAAGCAGGCAGAGAATTCCCTGCTAGCACCTTCTCTGTGCCTGGGAAACAGAAGTGTTCCCATTGCTTCGCACAATCGCTTTTGTGCAGAAAACAGTAACACTTGTTCAGAACGAAAGAAAGCACAGAGCCCCAGATTTGCTGTTGTCCTGGAGAGCTTGCAGAGCACTGGGGAAAGGCAGGCAGAGAATTCCCTGCTAGCACCTTCTTTGTGCCTGTTCACATTGCTTCGCAGAATCGCTTTTGTGCAGAAAACAGTAACACTTGTTCAGACGAAAAAAAGCACAGAGCCCCAGATTTTATGTTGTCCTGGAGAGCTTGCAGAGCACTGGGGAAAAGCAGGCAGAGAATTCCCTGCTAGCACCTTCTCTGTGCCTGGGAAGCAGAAGTGTTCACATTGCTTCGCAGAATCGCTTTTGTGCAGAAAACAGTAACACTTGTTCAGAACGAAAGAAAGCACAGAGCCCCAGATTTTATGTTGTCCTGGAGAGCTTGCAGAGCACTGGGGAAAAGCAGGCAGAGAATTCCCTGCTATCACCTTCTCTGTGCCTGGGAAACAGAAGTGTTCACATTGCTTCGCAGAATCGCTTTTGTGCAGAAAACAGTAACACTTGTTCAGAACGAAAGAAAGCACAGAGCCCCAGATTTTATGTTGTCCTGGAGAGCTTGCAGAGCACTGGGGAAAGGCAGGCAGAGAATTCCCTGCTAGCACCTTCTCTGTGCCTGTTCACATTGCTTCGCAGAATCGCTTTTGTGCAGAAAACAGTAACACTTGTTCAGACGAAAGAAAGCACAGAGCCCCAGATTCTATGTTGTCCTGGAGAGCTTGCAGAGCACTGGGGAAAGGCAGGCAGAGAATTCCCTGCTAGCACCTTCTCTGTGCCTGGGAAACAGAAGTGTTCCCATTGCTTCGCAGAATCGCTTTTGTGCAGAAAACAGTAACACTTGTTCAGAACGAAAGAAAGCACAGAGCCCCAGATTTTATGTTGTCCTGGAGAGCTTGCAGAGCACCGGGGAAAAGAAGGCAGAGAATTCCCTGCTAGCACCTTCTCTGTGCCTGGGAAGCAGAAGTCTTCACATTGCTTCGCAGAATCGCTTTTGTGCAGAAAACAGTAACACTTGTTCAGAACGAAAGAAAGCACAGAGCCCCAGATTTTATGTTGTCCTGGAGAGCTTGCAGAGCACTGGGGAAAAGCAGGCAGAGAATTCCCTGCTAGCACCTTCTCTGTGCCTGGGAAACAGAAGTGTTCCCATTGCTTCGCAGAATCGCTTTTGTGCAGAAAACAGTAACACTTGTTCAGAATGAAAGAAAGCACAGAGCCCCAGATTTGCTGTTGTCCTGGAGAGCTTGCAGAGCACTGGGGAAAGGCAGGCAGAGAATTCCCTGCTAGCACCTTCTTTGTGCCTGTTCACATTGCTTCGCAGAATCGCTTTTGTGCAGAAAACAGTAACACTTGTTCAGACGAAAGAAAGCACAGAGCCCCAGATTCTATGTTGTCCTGGAGAGCTTGCAGAGCACTGGGGAAAAGCAGGCAGAGAATTCCCTGCTAGCACCTTCTCTGTGCCTGGGAAGCAGAAGTGTTCACATTGCTTCGCAGAATCGCTTTTGTGCAGAAAACAGTAACACTTGTTCAGAACGAAAGAAAGCACAGAGCCCCAGATTTTATGTTGTCCTGGAGAGCTTGCAGAGCACTGGGGAAAAGCAGGCAGAGAATTCCCTGCTAGCACCTTCTCTGTGCCTGGGAAGCAGAAGTGTTCACATTGCTTGGCAGAATCGCTTTTGTGCAGAAAACAGTAACACTTGTTCAGAATGAAAGAAAGCACAGAGCCCCAGATTTTATGTTGTCCTGGAGAGCTTGCAGAGCACTGGGAAAAAGCAGGCAGAGAATTCCCTGCTAGCACCTTCTCTGTGCCTGGGAAGCAGAAGTGTTCACATTGCTTCGCAGAATCGCTTTTGTGCAGAAAACAGTAACACTTGTTCAGACGAAAAAAAGCACAGAGCCCCAGATTTTATGTTGTCCTGGAGAGCTTGCAGAGCACTGGGGAAAAGCAGGCAGAGAATTCCCTGCTAGCACCTTCTCTGTGCCTGGGAAGCAGAAGTGTTCACATTGCTTCGCAGAATCGCTTTTGTGCAGAAAACAGTAACACTTGTTCAGAACGAAAGAAAGCACAGAGCCCCAGATTTTATGTTGTCCTGGAGAGCTTGCAGAGCACTGGGGAAAAGCAGGCAGAGAATTCCCTGCTAGCACCTTCTCTGTGCCTGGGAAACAGAAGTGTTCCCATTGCTTCGCAGAATCGCTTTTGTGCAGAAAACAGTAACACTTGTTCAGAACGAAAGAAAGCACAGAGCCCCAGATTTGCTGTTGTCCTGGAGAGCTTGCAGAGCACTGGGGAAAGGCAGGCAGAGAATTCCCTGCTAGCACCTTCTCTGTGCCTGGGAAGCAGAAGTGTTCACATTGCTTGGCAGAATCGCTTTTGTGCAGAAAACAGTAACACTTGTTCAGAATGAAAGAAAGCACAGAGCCCCAGATTTTATGTTGTCCTGGAGAGCTTGCAGAGCACTGGGGAAAAGCAGGCAGAGAATTCCCTGCTAGCACCTTCTCTGTGCCTGGGAAGCAGAAGTGTTCACATTGCTTCGCAGAATCGCTTTTGTGCAGAAAACAGTAACACTTGTTCAGAACGAAAGAAAGCACAGAGCCCCAGATTTTATGTTGTCCTGGAGAGCTTGCAGAGCACTGGGGAAAAGCAGGCAGAGAATTCCCTGCTAGCACCTTCTCTGTGCCTGGGAAACAGAAGTGTTCCCATTGCTTCGCAGAATCGCTTTTGTGCAGAAAACAGTAACACTTGTTCAGAACGAAAGAAAGCACAGAGCCCCAGATTTGCTGTTGTCCTGGAGAGCTTGCAGAGCACTGGGGAAAGGCAGGCAGAGAATTCCCTGCTAGCACCTTCTCTGTGCCTGTTCACATTGCTTCGCAGAATCGCTTTTGTGCAGAAAACAGTAACACTTGTTCAGACGAAAAAAAGCACAGAGCCCCAGATTTTATGTTGTCCTGGAGAGCTTGCAGAGCACTGGGGAAAAGCAGGCAGAGAATTCCCTGCTAGCACCTTCTCTGTGTCTGGGAAGCAGAAGTGTTCCCATTGCTTCGCAGAATCGCTTTTGTGCAGAAAACAGTAACACTTGTTCAGAACGAAAGAAAGCACAGAGCCCCAGATTTTATGTTGTCCTGGAGAGCTTGCAGAGCACTGGGGAAAAGCAGGCAGAGAATTCCCTGCTAGCACCTTCTCTGTGCCTGGGAAACAGAAGTGTTCACATTGCTTCGCAGAATCGCTTTTGTGCAGAAAACACTAACACTTGTTCAGAACGAAAGAAAGCACAGAGCCCCAGATTTGCTGTTGTCCTGGAGAGCTTGCAGAGCACTGGGGAAAGGCAGGCAGAGAATTCCCTGCTAGCACCTTCTTTGTGCCTGTTCACATTGCTTCGCAGAATCGCTTTTGTGCAGAAAACAGTAACACTTGTTCAGAACGAAAGAAAGCACAGAGCCCCAGATTTTATGTTGTCCTGTTGAGCTTGCAGAGCACTGGGGAAAAGCAGGCAGAGAATTCCCTGCTAGCACCTTCTCTGTGCCTGGGAAACAGAAGTGTTCCCATTGCTTCGCAGAATCGCTTTTGTGCAGAAAACAGTAACACTTGTTCAGAACGAAAGAAAGCACAGAGCCCCAGATTTGCTGTTGTCCTGGAGAGCTTGCAGAGCACTGGGGAAAGGCAGGCAGAGAATTCCCTGCTAGCACCTTCTCTGTGCCTGTTCACATTGCTTCGCAGAATCGCTTTTGTGCAGAAAACAGTAACACTTGTTCAGACGAAAAAAAGCACAGAGCCCCAGATTCTATGTTGTCCTGGAGAGCTTGCAGAGCACTGGGGAAAAGCAGGCAGAGAATTCCGTGCTAGCACCTTCTCTGTGCCTGGGAAGCAGAAGTGTTCACATTGCTTCGCAGAATCGCTTTTGTGCAGAAAACAGTAACACTTGTTCAGAACGAAAGAAAGCACAGAGCCCCAGATTTTATGTTGTCCTGGAGAGCTTGCAGAGCACTGGGGAAAAGCAGGCAGAGAATTCCCTGCTAGCACCTTCTCTGTGCCTGGGAAACAGAAGTGTTCACATTGCTTCGCAGAATCGCTTTTGTGCAGAAAACAGTAACACTTGTTCAGAACGAAAGAAAGCACAGAGCCCCAGATTTTATGTTGTCCTGGAGAGCTTGCAGAGCACTGGGGAAAGGCAGGCAGAGAATTCCCTGCTAGCACCTTCTCTGTGCCTGTTCACATTGCTTCGCAAGAATCGCTTTTGTGCAGAAAACAGTAACACTTGTTCAGAACGAAAGAAAGCACAGAGCCCCAGATTTTATGTTGTCCTGGAGAGCTTGCAGAGCACTGGGGAAAGGCAGGCAGAGAATTCCCTGCTAGCACCTTCTCTGTGCCTGGGAAGCAGAAGTGTTCACATTGCTTCGCAGAATCGCTTTTGTGCAGAAAACAGTAACACTTGTTCAGAACGAAAGAAAGCACAGAGCCCCAGATTTTATGTTGTGCTGGAGAGCTTGCAGAGCACTGGGGAAAAGCAGGCAGAGAATTCCCTGCTATCACCTTCTCTGTGCCTGGGAAACAGAAGTGTTCCCATTGCTTCGCAGAATCGCTTTTGTGCAGAAAACACTAACACTTGTTCAGAACGAAAGAAAGCACAGAGCCCCAGATTTTATGTTGTCCTGGAGAGCTTGCAGAGCACTGGGGAAAGGCAGGCAGAGAATTCCCTGCTAGCACCTTCTCTGTGCCTGTTCACATTGCTTCGCAGAATCGCTTTTGTGCAGAAAACAGTAACACTTGTTCAGACGAAAGAAAGCACAGAGCCCCAGATTCTATGTTGTCCTGGAGAGCTTGCAGAGCACTGGGGAAAGGCAGGCAGAGAATTCCCTGCTAGCACCTTCTCTGTGCCTGGGAAACAGAAGTGTTCCCATTGCTTCGCAGAATCGCTTTTGTGCAGAAAACAATAACACTTGTTCAGAACGAAAGAAAGCACAGAGCCCCAGATTTGCTGTTGTCCTGGAGAGCTTGCAGAGCACTGGGGAAAGGCAGGCAGAGAATTCCCTGCTAGCACCTTCTTTGTGCCTGTTCACATTGCTTGGCAGAATCGCTTTTGTGCAGAAAACAGTAACACTTGTTCAGACGAAAAAAAGCACAGAGCCCCAGATTTTATGTTGTCCTGGAGAGCTTGCAGAGCACTGGGGAAAAGCAGGCAGAGAATTCCCTGCTAGCACCTTCTCTGTGCCTGGGAAGCAGAAGTGTTCCCATTGCTTCGCAGAATCGCTTTTGTGCAGAAAACAGTAACACTTGTTCAGAACGAAAGAAAGCACAGAGCCCCAGATTTGCTGTTGTCCTGGAGAGCTTGCAGAGCACTGGGGAAAGGCAGGCAGAGAATTCCCTGCTAGCACCTTCTTTGTGCCTGTTCACATTGCTTCGCAGAATCGCTTTTGTGCAGAAAACAGTAACACTTGTTCAGACGAAAGAAAGCACAGAGCCCCAGATTTTATGTTGTCCTGGAGAGCTTGCAGAGCACTGGGGAAAAGCAGGCAGAGAATTCCCTGCTAGCACCTTCTCTGTGCCTGGGAAGCAGAAGTGTTTACATTGCTTCGCAGAATCGCTTTTGTGCAGAAAACAGTAACACTTGTTCAGAACGAAAGAAAGCACAGAGCCCCAGATTTTATGTTGTCCTGGAGAGCTTGCAGAGCACTGGGGAAAGGCAGGCAGAGAATTCCCTGCTAGCACCTTCTCTGTGCCTGGGAAGCAGAAGTGTTCACATTGCTTCGCAGAATCGCTTTTGTGCAGAAAACAGTAACACTTGTTCAGAACGAAAGAAAGCACAGAGCCCCAGATTCTATGTTGTCCTGGAGAGCTTGCAGAGCACTGGGGAAAAGCAGGCAGAGAATTCCCTGCTAGCACCTTCTCTGTGCCTGGGAAACAGAAGTGTTCCCATTGCTTCGCAGAATCGCTTTTGTGCAGAAAACAGTAACACTTGTTCAGAACGAAAGAAAGCACAGAGCCCCAGACTTTATGTTGTCCTGGAGAGCTTGCAGAGCACTGGGGAAAGGCAGGCAGAGAATTCCCTGCTAGCACCTTCTTTGTGCCTGTTCACATTGCTTCGCAGAATCGCTTTTGTGCAGAAAACAGTAACACTTGTTCAGACGAAAAAAAGCACAGAGCCCCAGATTTTATGTTGTCCTGGAGAGCTTGCAGAGCACTGGGGAAAAGCAGGCAGAGAATTCCCTGCTAGCACCTTCTCTGTGCCTGGGAAGCAGAAGTGTTCACATTGCTTCGCAGAATCGCTTTTGTGCAGAAAACAGTAACACTTGTTCAGAACGAAAGAAAGCACAGAGCCCCAGATTTTATGTTGTCCTGGAGAGCTTGCAGAGCACTGGGGAAAAGCAGGCAGAGAATTCCCTGCTAGCACCTTCTCTGTGCCTGGGAAACAGAAGTGTTCACATTGCTTCGCAGAATCGCTTTTGTGCAGAAAACACTAACACTTGTTCAGAACGAAAGAAAGCACAGAGCTCCAGATTTTATGTTGTCCTGGAGAGCTTGCAGAGCACTGGGGAAAGGCAGGCAGAGAATTCCCTGCTAGCACCTTCTCTGTGCCTGTTCACATTGCTTCACAAGAATCGCTTTTGTGCACAAAACAGTAACACTTGTTCAGAACGAAAGAAAGCACAGAGCCCCAGATTTTATGTTGTCCTGGAGAGCTTGCAGAGCACTGGGGAAAGGCAGGCAGAGAATTCCCTGCTAGCACCTTCTCTGTGCCTGGGAAGCAGAAGTGTTCACATTGCTTCGCAGAATCGCTTTTGTGCAGAAAACAGTAACACTTGTTCAGAACGAAAGAAAGCACAGAGCCCCAGATTTTATGTTGTGCTGGAGAGCTTGCAGAGCACTGGGGAAAAGCAGGCAGAGAATTCCCTGCTAGCACCTTCTCTGTGCCTGTTCACATTGCTTCGCAGAATCGCTTTTGTGCAGAAAACAGTAACACTTGTTCAGACGAAAGAAAGCACAGAGCCCCAGATTCTATGTTGTCCTGGAGAGCTTGCAGAGCACTGGGGAAAGGCAGGCAGAGAATTCCCTGCTAGCACCTTCTCTGTGCCTGGGAAACAGAAGTGTTCCCATTGCTTCGCAGAATCGCTTTTGTGCAGAAAACAGTAACACTTGTTCAGACGAAAAAAAGCACAGAGCCCCAGATTTTATGTTGTCCTGGAGAGCTTGCAGAGCACTGGGGAAAAGCAGGCAGAGAATTCCCTGCTAGCACCTTCTCTGTGCCTGGGAAACAGAAGTGTTCCCATTGCTTCGCAGAATCGCTTTTGTGCAGAAAACAGTAACACTTGTTCAGAACGAAAGAAAGCACAGAGCCCCAGATTTGCTGTTGTCCTGGAGAGCTTGCAGAGCACTGGGGAAAGGCAGGCAGAGAATTCCCTGCTAGCACCTTCTTTGTGCCTGTTCACATTGCTTCGCAGAATCGCTTTTGTGCAGAAAACAGTAACACTTGTTCAGACGAAAAAAAGCACAGAGCCCCAGATTTTATGTTGTCCTGGAGAGCTTGCAGAGCACTGGGGAAAAGCAGGCAGAGAATTCCCTGCTAGCACCTTCTCTGTGCCTGGGAAGCAGAAGCGTTTACATTGCTTCGCAGAATCGCTTTTGTGCAGAAAACAGTAACACTTGTTCAGAACGAAAGAAAGCACAGAGCCCCAGATTTTATGTTGTCCTGGAGAGCTTGCAGAGCACTGGGGAAAAGCAGGCAGAGAATTCCCTGCTATCACCTTCTGTGTGCCTGGGAAACAGAAGTGTTCACATTGCTTGGCAGAATCGCTTTTGTGCAGAAAACAGTAACACTTGTTCAGAACGAAAGAAAGCACAGAGCCCCAGATTTTATGTTGTCCTGGAGAGCTTGCAGAGCACTGGGGAAAGGCAGGCAGAGAATTCCCTGCTAGCACCTTCTCTGTGCCTGTTCACATTGCTTCGCAGAATCGCTTTTGTGCAGAAAACAGTAACACTTGTTCAGACGAAAGAAAGCACAGAGCCCCAGATTCTATGTTGTCCTGGAGAGCTTGCAGAGCACTGGGGAAAAGCAGGCAGAGAATTCCCTGCTAGCACCTTCTCTGTGCCTGGGAAGCAGAAGTCTTCACATTGCTTCGCAGAATCGCTTTTGTGCAGAAAACAGTAACACTTGTTCAGACGAAAAAAAGCACAGAGCCCCAGATTTTATGTTGTCCTGGAGAGCTTGCAGAGCACTGGGGAAAAGCAGGCAGAGAATTCCCTGCTAGCACCTTCTCTGTGCCTGGGAAGCAGAAGTGTTCCCATTGCTTCGCAGAATCGCTTTTGTGCAGAAAACAGTAACAATTGTTCAGAACGAAAGAAAGCACAGAGCCCCAGATTTTATGTTGTCCTGGAGATCTTGCAGAGCACTGGGGAAAAGCAGGCAGAGAATTTCCTGCTAGCACCTTCTCTGTGCCTGGGAAGCAGAAGTGTTCACATTGCTTGGCAGAATCGCTTTTGTGCAGAAAACAGTAACACTTGTTCAGAATGAAAGAAAGCACAGAGCCCCAGATTTTATGTTGTCCTGGAGAGCTTGCAGAGCACTGGGGAAAAGCAGGCAGAGAATTCCCTGCTAGCACCTTCTCTGTGCCTGGGAAGCAGAAGTCTTCACATTGCTTCGCAGAATCGCTTTTGTGCAGAAAACAGTAACACTTGTTCAGAACGAAAGAAAGCACAGAGCCCCAGATTTTATGTTGTCCTGGAGAGCTTGCAGAGCACTGGGGAAAAGCAGGCAGAGAATTCCCTGCTAGCACCTTCTCTGTGCCTGGGAAACAGAAGTGTTCACATTGCTTCGCAGAATCGCTTTTGTGCAGAAAACAGTAACACTTGTTCAGAACGAAAGAAAGCACAGAGCCCCAGATTTTATGTTGTCCTGGAGAGCTTGCAGAGCACTGGGGAAAGGCAGGCAGAGAATTCCCTGCTAGCACCTTCTCTGTGCCTGTTCACATTGCTTCGCAGAATCGCTTTTGTGCAGAAAACAGTAACACTTGTTCAGACGAAAAAAAGCACAGAGCCCCAGATTTTATGTTGTCCTGGAGAGCTTGCAGAGCACTGGGGAAAGGCAGGCAGAGAATTCCCTGCTAGCACCTTCTCTGTGCCTGTTCACATTGCTTCGCAAGAATCGCTTTTGTGCAGAAAACAGTAACACTTGTTCAGAACGAAAGAAAGCACAGAGCCCCAGATTTTATGTTGTCCTGGAGAGCTTGCAGAGCACTGGGGAAAGGCAGGCAGAGAATTCCCTGCTAGCACCTTCTCTGTGCCTGGGAAGCAGAAGTGTTCACATTGCTTGGCAGAATCGCTTTTGTGCAGAAAACAGTAACACTTGTTCAGAATGAAAGAAAGCACAGAGCCCCAGATTTTATGTTGTCCTGGAGAGCTTGCAGAGCACTGGGAAAAAGCAGGCAGAGAATTCCCTGCTAGCACCTTCTCTGTGCCTGGGAAGCAGAAGTGTTCACATTGCTTCGCAGAATCGCTTTTGTGCAGAAAACAGTAACACTTGTTCAGAACGAAAGAAAGCACAGAGCCCCAGATTTTATGTTGTCCTGGAGAGCTTGCAGAGCACTGGGGAAAAGCAGGCAGAGAATTCCCTGCTAGCACCTTCTCTGTGCCTGGGAAACAGAAGTGTTCGCATTGCTTCGCAGAATCGCTTTTGTGCAGAAAACAGTAACACTTGTTCAGAACGAAAGAAAGCACAGAGCCCCAGATTTGCTGTTGTCCTGGAGAGCTTGCAGAGCACTGGGGAAAGGCAGGCAGAGAATTCCCTGCTAGTACCTTCTCTGTGCCTGTTCACATTGCTTCGCAGAATCGCTTTTGTGCAGAAAACAGTAACACTTGTTCAGACGAAAAAAAGCACAGAGCCCCAGATTTTATGTTGTCCTGGAGAGCTTGCAGAGCACTGGGGAAAAGCAGGCAGAGAATTCCCTGCTAGCACCTTCTCTGTGCCTGGGAAGCAGAAGTGTTCACATTGCTTCGCAGAATCGCTTTTGTGCAGAAAACAGTAACACTTGTTCAGAACGAAAGAAAGCACAGAGCCCCAGATTTTATGTTGTCCTGGAGAGCTTGCAGAGCACTGGGGAAAAGCAGGCAGAGAATTCCCTGCTAGCACCTTCTCTGTGCCTGGGAAACAGAAGTGTTCCCATTGCTTCGCAGAATCGCTTTTGTGCAGAAAACAGTAACACTTGTTCAGAACGAAAGAAAGCACAGAGCCCCAGATTTGCTGTTGTCCTGGAGAGCTTGCAGAGCACTGGGGAAAGGCAGGCAGAGAATTCCCTGCTAGCACCTTCTCTGTGCCTGGGAAGCAGAAGTGTTCACATTGCTTGGCAGAATCGCTTTTGTGCAGAAAACAGTAACACTTGTTCAGAATGAAAGAAAGCACAGAGCCCCAGATTTTATGTTGTCCTGGAGAGCTTGCAGAGCACTGGGGAAAAGCAGGCAGAGAATTCCCTGCTAGCACCTTCTCTGTGCCTGGGAAGCAGAAGTGTTCACATTGCTTCGCAGAATCGCTTTTGTGCAGAAAACAGTAACACTTGTTCAGAACGAAAGAAAGCACAGAGCCCCAGATTTTATGTTGTCCTGTTGAGCTTGCAGAGCACTGGGGAAAAGCAGGCAGAGAATTCCCTGCTAGCACCTTCTCTGTGCCTGGGAAACAGAAGTGTTCCCATTGCTTCGCAGAATCGCTTTTGTGCAGAAAACAGTAACACTTGTTCAGAACGAAAGAAAGCACAGAGCCCCAGATTTGCTGTTGTCCTGGAGAGCTTGCAGAGCACTGGGGAAAGGCAGGCAGAGAATTCCCTGCTAGCACCTTCTCTGTGCCTGTTCACATTGCTTCGCAGAATCGCTTTTGTGCAGAAAACAGTAACACTTGTTCAGACGAAAAAAAGCACAGAGCCCCAGATTTTATGTTGTCCTGGAGAGCTTGCAGAGCACTGGGGAAAAGCAGGCAGAGAATTCCCTGCTAGCACCTTCTCTGTGCCTGGGAAGCAGAAGTGTTCCCATTGCTTCGCAGAATCGCTTTTGTGCAGAAAACAGTAACACTTGTTCAGAACGAAAGAAAGCACAGAGCCCCAGATTTTATGTTGTCCTGGAGAGCTTGCAGAGCACTGGGGAAAAGCAGGCAGAGAATTCCCTGCTAGCACCTTCTCTGTGCCTGGGAAACAGAAGTGTTCACATTGCTTCGCAGAATCGCTTTTGTGCAGAAAACACTAACACTTGTTCAGAACGAAAGAAAGCACAGAGCCCCAGATTTGCTGTTGTCCTGGAGAGCTTGCAGAGCACTGGGGAAAGGCAGGCAGAGAATTCCCTGCTAGCACCTTCTTTGTGCCTGTTCACATTGCTTCGCAGAATCGCTTTTGTGCAGAAAACAGTAACACTTGTTCAGAACGAAAGAAAGCACAGAGCCCCAGATTTTATGTTGTCCTGGAGAGCTTGCAGAGCACTGGGGAAAAGCAGGCAGAGAATTCCCTGCTAGCACCTTCTCTGTGCCTGGGAAACAGAAGTGTTCCCATTGCTTCGCAGAATCGCTTTTGTGCAGAAAACAGTAACACTTGTTCAGAACGAAAGAAAGCACAGAGCCCCAGATTTGCTGTTGTCCTGGAGAGCTTGCAGAGCACTGGGGAAAGGCAGGCAGAGAATTCCCTGCTAGCACCTTCTCTGTGCCTGTTCACATTGCTTCGCAGAATCGCTTTTGTGCAGAAAACAGTAACACTTGTTCACACGAAAAAAAGCACAGAGCCCCAGATTCTATGTTGTCCTGGAGAGCTTGCAGAGCACTGGGGAAAAGCAGGCAGAGAATTCCCTGCTAGCACCTTCTCTGTGCCTGGGAAACAGAAGTGTTCACATTGCTTCGCAGAATCGCTTTTGTGCAGAAAACAGTAACACTTGTTCAGAACGAAAGAAAGCACAGAGCCCCAGATTTTATGTTGTCCTGGAGAGCTTGCAGAGCACTGGGGAAAGGCAGGCAGAGAATTCCCTGCTAGCACCTTCTCTGTGCCTGTTCACATTGCTTCGCAAGAATCGCTTTTGTGCAGAAAACAGTAACACTTGTTCAGAACGAAAGAAAGCACAGAGCCCCAGATTTTATGTTGTCCTGGAGAGCTTGCAGAGCACTGGGGAAAGGCAGGCAGAGAATTCCCTGCTAGCACCTTCTCTGTGCCTGGGAAGCAGAAGTGTTCACATTGCTTCGCAGAATCGCTTTTGTGCAGAAAACAGTAACACTTGTTCAGAACGAAAGAAAGCACAGAGCCCCAGATTTTATGTTGTGCTGGAGAGCTTGCAGAGCACTGGGGAAAAGCAGGCAGAGAATTCCCTGCTATCACCTTCTCTGTGCCTGGGAAACAGAAGTGTTCACATTGCTTCGCAGAATCGCTTTTGTGCAGAAAACACTAACACTTGTTCAGAACGAAAGAAAGCACAGAGCCCCAGATTTTATGTTGTCCTGGAGAGCTTGCAGAGCACTGGGGAAAGGCAGGCAGAGAATTCCCTGCTAGCACCTTCTCTGTGCCTGTTCACATTGCTTCGCAGAATCGCTTTTGTGCAGAAAACAGTAACACTTGTTCAGACGAAAGAAAGCACAGAGCCCCAGATTCTATGTTGTCCTGGAGAGCTTGCAGAGCACTGGGGAAAGGCAGGCAGAGAATTCCCTGCTAGCACCTTCTCTGTGCCTGGGAAACAGAAGTGTTCCCATTGCTTCGCAGAATCGCTTTTGTGCAGAAAACAATAACACTTGTTCAGAACGAAAGAAAGCACAGAGCCCCAGATTTGCTGTTGTCCTGGAGAGCTTGCAGAGCACTGGGGAAAGGCAGGCAGAGAATTCCCTGCTAGCACCTTCTTTGTGCCTGTTCACATTGCTTCGCAGAATCGCTTTTGTGCAGAAAACAGTAACACTTGTTCAGACGAAAAAAAGCACAGAGCCCCAGATTCTATGTTGTCCTGGAGAGCTTGCAGAGCACTGGGGAAAGGCAGGCAGAGAATTCCCTGCTAGCACCTTCTCTGTGCCTGGGAAGCAGAAGTGTTCCCATTGCTTCGCAGAATCGCTTTTGTGCAGAAAACAGTAACACTTGTTCAGAACGAAAGAAAGCACAGAGCCCCAGATTTGCTGTTGTCCTGGAGAGCTTGCAGAGCACTGGGGAAAGGCAGGCAGAGAATTCCCTGCTAGCACCTTCTTTGTGCCTGTTCACATTGCTTCGCAGAATCGCTTTTGTGCAGAAAACAGTAACACTTGTTCAGACGAAAGAAAGCACAGAGCCCCAGATTTTATGTTGTCCTGGAGAGCTTGCAGAGCACTGGGGAAAAGCAGGCAGAGAATTCCCTGCTAGCACCTTCTCTGTGCCTGGGAAGCAGAAGTGTTTACATTGCTTCGCAGAATCGCTTTTGTGCAGAAAACAGTAACACTTGTTCAGAACGAAAGAAAGCACAGAGCCCCAGATTTTATGTTGTCCTGGAGAGCTTGCAGAGCACTGGGGAAAGGCAGGCAGAGAATTCCCTGCTAGCACCTTCTCTGTGCCTGGGAAGCAGAAGTGTTCACATTGCTTCGCAGAATCGCTTTTGTGCAGAAAACAGTAACACTTGTTCAGAACGAAAGAAAGCACAGAGCCCCAGATTCTATGTTGTCCTGGAGAGCTTGCAGAGCACTGGGGAAAAGCAGGCAGAGAATTCCCTGCTAGCACCTTCTCTGTGCCTGGGAAACAGAAGTGTTCCCATTGCTTCGCAGAATCGCTTTTGTGCAGAAAACAGTAACACTTGTTCAGAACGAAAGAAAGCACAGAGCCCCAGACTTTATGTTGTCCTGGAGAGCTTGCAGAGCACTGGGGAAAGGCAGGCAGAGAATTCCCTGCTAGCACCTTCTTTGTGCCTGTTCACATTGCTTCGCAGAATCGCTTTTGTGCAGAAAACAGTAACACTTGTTCAGACGAAAAAAAGCACAGAGCCCCAGATTTTATGTTGTCCTGGAGAGCTTGCAGAGCACTGGGGAAAAGCAGGCAGAGAATTCCCTGCTAGCACCTTCTCTGTGCCTGGGAAGCAGAAGTGTTCACATTGCTTTGCAGAATCGCTTTTGTGCAGAAAACAGTAACACTTGTTCAGAACGAAAGAAAGCACAGAGCCCCAGATTTTATGTTGTCCTGGAGAGCTTGCAGAGCACTGGGGAAAAGCAGGCAGAGAATTCCCTGCTAGCACCTTCTCTGTGCCTGGGAAACAGAAGTGTTCACATTGCTTCGCAGAATCGCTTTTGTGCAGAAAACACTAACACTTGTTCAGAACGAAAGAAAGCACAGAGCTCCAGATTTTATGTTGTCCTGGAGAGCTTGCAGAGCACTGGGGAAAGGCAGGCAGAGAATTCCCTGCTAGCACCTTCTCTGTGCCTGTTCACATTGCTTCACAAGAATCGCTTTTGTGCACAAAACAGTAACACTTGTTCAGAATGAAAGAAAGCACAGAGCCCCAGATTTTATGTTGTCCTGGAGAGCTTGCAGAGCACTGGGGAAAGGCAGGCAGAGAATTCCCTGCTAGCACCTTCTCTGTGCCTGGGAAGCAGAAGTGTTCACATTGCTTCGCAGAATCGCTTTTGTGCAGAAAACAGTAACACTTGTTCAGAACGAAAGAAAGCACAGAGCCCCAGATTTTATGTTGTCCTGGAGAGCTTGCAGAGCACTGGGGAAAAGCAGGCAGAGAATTCCCTGCTAGCACCTTCTCTGTGCCTGTTCACATTGCTTCGCAGAATCGCTTTTGTGCAGAAAACAGTAACACTTGTTCAGACGAAAGAAAGCACAGAGCCCCAGATTCTATGTTGTCCTGGAGAGCTTGCAGAGCACTGGGGAAAGGCAGGCAGAGAATTCCCTGCTAGCACCTTCTCTGTGCCTGGGAAACAGAAGTGTTCCCATTGCTTCGCAGAATCGCTTTTGTGCAGAAAACAGTAACACTTGTTCAGACGAAAGAAAGCACAGAGCCCCAGATTTTATGTTGTGCTGGAGAGCTTGCAGAGCACTGGGGAAAAGCAGGCAGAGAATTCCCTGCTAGCACCTTCTCTGTGCCTGGGAAACAGAAGTGTTCCCATTGCTTCGCAGAATCGCTTTTGTGCAGAAAACAGTAACACTTGTTCAGAACGAAAGAAAGCACAGAGCCCCAGATTTGCTGTTGTCCTGGAGAGCTTGCAGAGCACTGGGGAAAGGCAGGCAGAGAATTCCCTGCTAGCACCTTCTTTGTGCCTGTTCACATTGCTTCGCAGAATCGCTTTTGTGCAGAAAACAGTAACACTTGTTCAGACGAAAAAAAGCACAGAGCCCCAGATTTTATGTTGTCCTGGAGAGCTTGCAGAGCACTGGGGAAAAGCAGGCAGAGAATTCCCTGCTAGCACCTTCTCTGTGCCTGGGAAGCAGAAGTGTTTACATTGCTTCGCAGAATCGCTTTTGTGCAGAAAACAGTAACACTTGTTCAGAACGAAAGAAAGCACAGAGCCCCAGATTTTATGTTGTCCTGGAGAGCTTGCAGAGCACTGGGGAAAAGCAGGCAGAGAATTCCCTGCTATCACCTTCTCTGTGCCTGGGAAACAGAAGTGTTCACATTGCTTCGCAGAATCGCTTTTGTGCAGAAAACAGTAACACTTGTTCAGAACGAAAGAAAGCACAGAGCCCCAGATTTTATGTTGTCCTGGAGAGCTTGCAGAGCACTGGGGAAAGGCAGGCAGAGAATTCCCTGCTAGCACCTTCTCTGTGCCTGTTCACATTGCTTCGCAGAATCGCTTTTGTGCAGAAAACAGTAACACTTGTTCAGACGAAAGAAAGCACAGAGCCCCAGATTCTATGTTGTCCTGGAGAGCTTGCAGAGCACTGGGGAAAAGCAGGCAGAGAATTCCCTGCTAGCACCTTCTCTGTGCCTGGGAAGCAGAAGTCTTCACATTGCTTCGCAGAATCGCTTTTGTGCAGAAAACAGTAACACTTGTTCAGACGAAAAAAAGCACAGAGCCCCAGATTTTATGTTGTCCTGGAGAGCTTGCAGAGCACTGGGGAAAAGCAGGCAGAGAATTCCCTGCTAGCACCTTCTCTGTGCCTGGGAAGCAGAAGTGTTCCCATTGCTTCGCAGAATCGCTTTTGTGCAGAAAACAGTAACAATTGTTCAGAACGAAAGAAAGCACAGAGCCCCAGATTTTATGTTGTCCTGGAGATCTTGCAGAGCACTGGGGAAAAGCAGGCAGAGAATTTCCTGCTAGCACCTTCTCTGTGCCTGGGAAGCAGAAGTGTTCACATTGCTTGGCAGAATCGCTTTTGTGCAGAAAACAGTAACACTTGTTCAGAATGAAAGAAAGCACAGAGCCCCAGATTTTATGTTGTCCTGGAGAGCTTGCAGAGCACTGGGGAAAAGCAGGCAGAGAATTCCCTGCTAGCACCTTCTCTGTGCCTGGGAAGCAGAAGTCTTCACATTGCTTCGCAGAATCGCTTTTGTGCAGAAAACAGTAACACTTGTTCAGAACGAAAGAAAGCACAGAGCCCCAGATTTTATGTTGTCCTGGAGAGCTTGCAGAGCACTGGGGAAAAGCAGGCAGAGAATTCCCTGCTAGCACCTTCTCTGTGCCTGGGAAACAGAAGTGTTCACATTGCTTCGCAGAATCGCTTTTGTGCAGAAAACAGTAACACTTGTTCAGAACGAAAGAAAGCACAGAGCCCCAGATTTTATGTTGTCCTGGAGAGCTTGCAGAGCACTGGGGAAAGGCAGGCAGAGAATTCCCTGCTAGCACCTTCTCTGTGCCTGTTCACATTGCTTCGCAGAATCGCTTTTGTGCAGAAAACAGTAACACTTGTTCAGACGAAAAAAAGCACAGAGCCCCAGATTTTATGTTGTCCTGGAGAGCTTGCAGAGCACTGGGGAAAGGCAGGCAGAGAATTCCCTGCTAGCACCTTCTCTGTGCCTGTTCACATTGCTTCGCAAGAATCGCTTTTGTGCAGAAAACAGTAACACTTGTTCAGAACGAAAGAAAGCACAGAGCCCCAGATTTTATGTTGTCCTGGAGAGCTTGCAGAGCACTGGGGAAAGGCAGGCAGAGAATTCCCTGCTAGCACCTTCTCTGTGCCTGGGAAGCAGAAGTGTTCACATTGCTTCGCAGAATCGCTTTTGTGCAGAAAACAGTAACACTTGTTCAGAACGAAAGAAAGCACAGAGCCCCAGATTTTATGTTGTGCTGGAGAGCTTGCAGAGCACTGGGGAAAAGCAGGCAGAGAATTCCCTGCTATCACCTTCTCTGTGCCTGGGAAACAGAAGTGTTCACATTGCTTCGCAGAATCGCTTTTGTGCAGAAAACACTAACACTTGTTCAGAACGAAAGAAAGCACAGAGCCCCAGATTTTATGTTGTCCTGGAGAGCTTGCAGAGCACTGGGGAAAGGCAGGCAGAGAATTCCCTGCTAGCACCTTCTTTGTGCCTGTTCACATTGCTTCGCAGAATCGCTTTTGTGCAGAAAACAGTAACACTTGTTCAGACGAAAGAAAGCACAGAGCCCCAGATTCTATGTTGTCCTGGAGAGCTTGCAGAGCACTGGGGAAAGGCAGGCAGAGAATTCCCTGCTAGCACCTTCTCTGTGCCTGGGAAACAGAAGTGTTCCCATTGCTTCGCAGAATCGCTTTTGTGCAGAAAACAGTAACACTTGTTCAGAACGAAAGAAAGCACAGAGCCCCAGATTTGCTGTTGTCCTGGAGAGCTTGCAGAGCACTGGGGAAAGGCAGGCAGAGAATTCCCTGCTAGCACCTTCTCTGTGCCTGTTCACATTGCTTCGCAGAATCGCTTTTGTGCAGAAAACAGTAACACTTGTTCAGACGAAAAAAAGCACAGAGCCCCAGATTCTATGTTGTCCTGGAGAGCTTGCAGAGCACTGGGGAAAAGCAGGCAGAGAATTCCCTGCTAGCACCTTCTCTGTGCCTGGGAAACAGAAGTGTTCACATTGCTTCGCAGAATCGCTTTTGTGCAGAAAACACTAACACTTGTTCAGAACGAAAGAAAGCACAGAGCCCCAGATTTTATGTTGTCCTGGAGAGCTTGCAGAGCACTGGGGAAAGGCAGGCAGAGAATTCCCTGCTAGCACCTTCTCTGTGCCTGTTCACATTGCTTCGCAAGAATCGCTTTTGTGCAGAAAACAGTAACACTTGTTCAGAACGAAAGAAAGCACAGAGCCCCAGATTTTATGTTGTCCTGGAGAGCTTGCAGAGCACTGGGGAAAGGCAGGCAGAGAATTCCCTGCTAGCACCTTCTCTGTGCCTGGGAAGCAGAAGTGTTCCCATTGCTTCGCAGAATCGCTTTTGTGCAGAAAACAATAACACTTGTTCAGAACGAAAGAAAGCACAGAGCCCCAGATTTGCTGTTGTCCTGGAGAGCTTGCAGAGCACTGGGGAAAGGCAGGCAGAGAATTCCCTGCTAGCACCTTCTTTGTGCCTGTTCACATTGCTTGGCAGAATCGCTTTTGTGCAGAAAACAGTAACACTTGTTCAGACGAAAAAAAGCACAGAGCCCCAGATTTTATGTTGTCCTGGAGAGCTTGCAGAGCACTGGGGAAAAGCAGGCAGAGAATTCCCTGCTAGCACCTTCTCTGTGCCTGGGAAGCAGAAGTGTTCCCATTGCTTCGCAGAATCGCTTTTGTGCAGAAAACAGTAACACTTGTTCAGAACGAAAGAAAGCACAGAGCCCCAGATTTGCTGTTGTCCTGGAGAGCTTGCAGAGCACTGGGGAAAGGCAGGCAGAGAATTCCCTGCTAGCACCTTCTTTGTGCCTGTTCACATTGCTTCGCAGAATCGCTTTTGTGCAGAAAACAGTAACACTTGTTCAGACGAAAGAAAGCACAGAGCCCCAGATTTTATGTTGTCCTGGAGAGCTTGCAGAGCACTGGGGAAAAGCAGGCAGAGAATTCCCTGCTAGCACCTTCTCTGTGCCTGGGAAGCAGAAGTGTTTACATTGCTTCGCAGAATCGCTTTTGTGCAGAAAACAGTAACACTTGTTCAGAACGAAAGAAAGCACAGAGCCCCAGATTTTATGTTGTCCTGGAGAGCTTGCAGAGCACTGGGGAAAGGCAGGCAGAGAATTCCCTGCTAGCACCTTCTCTGTGCCTGGGAAACAGAAGTGTTCCCATTGCTTCGCAGAATCGCTTTTGTGCAGAAAACAGTAACACTTGTTCAGAACGAAAGAAAGCACAGAGCCCCAGATTTTATGTTGTCCTGGAGAGCTTGCAGAGCACTGGGGAAAGGCAGGCAGAGAATTCCCTGCTAGCACCTTCTTTGTGCCTGTTCACATTGCTTCGCAGAATCGCTTTTGTGCAGAAAACAGTAACACTTGTTCAGACGAAAAAAAGCACAGAGCCCCAGATTTTATGTTGTCCTGGAGAGCTTGCAGAGCACTGGGGAAAAGCAGGCAGAGAATTCCCTGCTAGCACCTTCTCTGTGCCTGGGAAGCAGAAGTGTTCACATTGCTTCGCAGAATCGCTTTTGTGCAGAAAACAGTAACACTTGTTCAGAACGAAAGAAAGCACAGAGCCCCAGATTTTATGTTGTCCTGGAGAGCTTGCAGAGCACTGGGGAAAAGCAGGCAGAGAATTCCCTGCTATCACCTTCTCTGTGCCTGGGAAACAGAAGTGTTCACATTGCTTCGCAGAATCGCTTTTGTGCAGAAAACACTAACACTTGTTCAGAACGAAAGAAAGCACAGAGCTCCAGATTTTATGTTGTCCTGGAGAGCTTGCAGAGCACTGGGGAAAGGCAGGCAGAGAATTCCCTGCTAGCACCTTCTCTGTGCCTGTTCACATTGCTTCACAAGAATCGCTTTTGTGCAGAAAACAGTAACACTTGTTCAGAACGAAAGAAAGCACAGAGCCCCAGATTTTATGTTGTCCTGGAGAGCTTGCAGAGCACTGGGGAAAGGCAGGCAGAGAATTCCCTGCTAGCACCTTCTCTGTGCCTGGGAAGCAGAAGTGTTCACATTGCTTCGCAGAATCGCTTTTGTGCAGAAAACAGTAACACTTGTTCAGAACGAAAGAAAGCACAGAGCCCCAGATTTTATGTTGTGCTGGAGAGCTTGCAGAGCACTGGGGAAAAGCAGGCAGAGAATTCCCTGCTAGCACCTTCTCTGTGCCTGTTCACATTGCTTCGCAGAATCGCTTTTGTGCAGAAAACAGTAACACTTGTTCAGACGAAAGAAAGCACAGAGCCCCAGATTCTATGTTGTCCTGGAGAGCTTGCAGAGCACTGGGGAAAGGCAGGCAGAGAATTCCCTGCTAGCACCTTCTCTGTGCCTGGGAAACAGAAGTGTTCCCATTGCTTCGCAGAATCGCTTTTGTGCAGAAAACAGTAACACTTGTTCAGACGAAAAAAAGCACAGAGCCCCAGATTTTATGTTGTCCTGGAGAGCTTGCAGAGCACTGGGGAAAAGCAGGCAGAGAATTCCCTGCTAGCACCTTCTCTGTGCCTGGGAAACAGAAGTGTTCCCATTGCTTCGCAGAATCGCTTTTGTGCAGAAAACAGTAACACTTGTTCAGAACGAAAGAAAGCACAGAGCCCCAGATTTGCTGTTGTCCTGGAGAGCTTGCAGAGCACTGGGGAAAGGCAGGCAGAGAATTCCCTGCTAGCACCTTCTTTGTGCCTGTTCACATTGCTTCGCAGAATCGCTTTTGTGCAGAAAACAGTAACACTTGTTCAGACGAAAAAAAGCACAGAGCCCCAGATTTTATGTTGTCCTGGAGAGCTTGCAGAGCACTGGGGAAAAGCAGGCAGAGAATTCCCTGCTAGCACCTTCTCTGTGCCTGGGAAGCAGAAGTGTTTACATTGCTTCGCAGAATCGCTTTTGTGCAGAAAACAGTAACACTTGTTCAGAACGAAAGAAAGCACAGAGCCCCAGATTTTATGTTGTCCTGGAGAGCTTGCAGAGCACTGGGGAAAAGCAGGCAGAGAATTCCCTGCTATCACCTTCTCTGTGCCTGGGAAACAGAAGTGTTCACATTGCTTCGCAGAATCGCTTTTGTGCAGAAAACAGTAACACTTGTTCAGAACGAAAGAAAGCACAGAGCCCCAGATTTTATGTTGTCCTGGAGAGCTTGCAGAGCACTGGGGAAAGGCAGGCAGAGAATTCCCTGCTAGCACCTTCTCTGTGCCTGTTCACATTGCTTCGCAGAATCGCTTTTGTGCAGAAAACAGTAACACTTGTTCAGACGAAAGAAAGCACAGAGCCCCAGATTCTATGTTGTCCTGGAGAGCTTGCAGAGCACTGGGGAAAAGCAGGCAGAGAATTCCCTGCTAGCACCTTCTCTGTGCCTGGGAAGCAGAAGTGTTCACATTGCTTCGCAGAATCGCTTTTGTGCAGAAAACAGTAACACTTGTTCAGAACGAAAGAAAGCACAGAGCCCCAGATTTTATGTTGTCCTGGAGAGCTTGCAGAGCACTGGGGAAAAGCAGGCAGAGAATTTCCTGCTAGCACCTTCTCTGTGCCTGGGAAGCAGAAGTGTTCACATTGCTTGGCAGAATCGCTTTTGTGCAGAAAACAGTAACACTTGTTCAGAATGAAAGAAAGCACAGAGCCCCAGATTTTATGTTGTTGTCCTGGAGAGCTTGCAGAGCACTGGGGAAAAGCAGGCAGAGAATTCCCTGCTAGCACCTTCTCTGTGCCTGGGAAGCAGAAGTCTTCACATTGCTTCGCAGAATCGCTTTTGTGCAGAAAACAGTAACACTTGTTCAGACGAAAAAAAGCACAGAGCCCCAGATTTTATGTTGTCCTGGAGAGCTTGCAGAGCACTGGGGAAAAGCAGGCAGAGAATTCCCTGCTAGCACCTTCTCTGTGCCTGGGAAACAGAAGTGTTCCCATTGCTTCGCAGAATCGCTTTTGTGCAGAAAACAGTAACACTTGTTCAGAACGAAAGAAAGCACAGAGCCCCAGACTTTATGTTGTCCTGGAGAGCTTGCAGAGCACTGGGGAAAGGCAGGCAGAGAATTCCCTGCTAGCACCTTCTTTGTGCCTGTTCACATTGCTTCGCAGAATCGCTTTTGTGCAGAAAACAGTAACACTTGTTCAGAACGAAAGAAAGCACAGAGCCCCAGATTTTATGTTGTCCTGGAGAGCTTGCAGAGCACTGGGGAAAGGCAGGCAGAGAATTCCCTGCTAGCACCTTCTCTGTGCCTGTTCACATTGCTTCGCAAGAATCGCTTTTGTGCAGAAAACAGTAACACTTGTTCAGAACGAAAGAAAGCACAGAGCCCCAGATTTTATGTTGTCCTGGAGAGCTTGCAGAGCACTGGGGAAAGGCAGGCAGAGAATTCCCTGCTAGCACCTTCTCTGTGCCTGGGAAGCAGAAGTGTTCACATTGCTTCGCAGAATCGCTTTTGTGCAGAAAACAGTAACACTTGTTCAGAACGAAAGAAAGCACAGAGCCCCAGATTTTATGTTGTGCTGGAGAGCTTGCAGAGCACTGGGGAAAAGCAGGCAGAGAATTCCCTGCTATCACCTTCTCTGTGCCTGGGAAACAGAAGTGTTCACATTGCTTCGCAGAATCGCTTTTGTGCAGAAAACACTAACACTTGTTCAGAACGAAAGAAAGCACAGAGCCCCAGATTTTATGTTGTCCTGGAGAGCTTGCAGAGCACTGGGGAAAGGCAGGCAGAGAATTCCCTGCTAGCACCTTCTTTGTGCCTGTTCACATTGCTTCGCAGAATCGCTTTTGTGCAGAAAACAGTAACACTTGTTCAGACGAAAGAAAGCACAGAGCCCCAGATTCTATGTTGTCCTGGAGAGCTTGCAGAGCACTGGGGAAAGGCAGGCAGAGAATTCCCTGCTAGCACCTTCTCTGTGCCTGGGAAACAGAAGTGTTCCCATTGCTTCGCAGAATCGCTTTTGTGCAGAAAACAGTAACACTTGTTCAGAACGAAAGAAAGCACAGAGCCCCAGATTTGCTGTTGTCCTGGAGAGCTTGCAGAGCACTGGGGAAAGGCAGGCAGAGAATTCCCTGCTAGCACCTTCTCTGTGCCTGTTCACATTGCTTCGCAGAATCGCTTTTGTGCAGAAAACAGTAACACTTGTTCAGACGAAAAAAAGCACAGAGCCCCAGATTCTATGTTGTCCTGGAGAGCTTGCAGAGCACTGGGGAAAAGCAGGCAGAGAATTCCCTGCTAGCACCTTCTCTGTGCCTGGGAAACAGAAGTGTTCACATTGCTTCGCAGAATCGCTTTTGTGCAGAAAACACTAACACTTGTTCAGAACGAAAGAAAGCACAGAGCCCCAGATTTTATGTTGTCCTGGAGAGCTTGCAGAGCACTGGGGAAAGGCAGGCAGAGAATTCCCTGCTAGCACCTTCTCTGTGCCTGTTCACATTGCTTCGCAAGAATCGCTTTTGTGCAGAAAACAGTAACACTTGTTCAGAACGAAAGAAAGCACAGAGCCCCAGATTTTATGTTGTCCTGGAGAGCTTGCAGAGCACTGGGGAAAGGCAGGCAGAGAATTCCCTGCTAGCACCTTCTCTGTGCCTGGGAAGCAGAAGTGTTCCCATTGCTTCGCAGAATCGCTTTTGTGCAGAAAACAATAACACTTGTTCAGAACGAAAGAAAGCACAGAGCCCCAGATTTGCTGTTGTCCTGGAGAGCTTGCAGAGCACTGGGGAAAGGCAGGCAGAGAATTCCCTGCTAGCACCTTCTTTGTGCCTGTTCACATTGCTTGGCAGAATCGCTTTTGTGCAGAAAACAGTAACACTTGTTCAGACGAAAAAAAGCACAGAGCCCCAGATTTTATGTTGTCCTGGAGAGCTTGCAGAGCACTGGGGAAAAGCAGGCAGAGAATTCCCTGCTAGCACCTTCTCTGTGCCTGGGAAGCAGAAGTGTTCCCATTGCTTCGCAGAATCGCTTTTGTGCAGAAAACAGTAACACTTGTTCAGAACGAAAGAAAGCACAGAGCCCCAGATTTGCTGTTGTCCTGGAGAGCTTGCAGAGCACTGGGGAAAGGCAGGCAGAGAATTCCCTGCTAGCACCTTCTTTGTGCCTGTTCACATTGCTTCGCAGAATCGCTTTTGTGCAGAAAACAGTAACACTTGTTCAGACGAAAGAAAGCACAGAGCCCCAGATTTTATGTTGTCCTGGAGAGCTTGCAGAGCACTGGGGAAAAGCAGGCAGAGAATTCCCTGCTAGCACCTTCTCTGTGCCTGGGAAGCAGAAGTGTTTACATTGCTTCGCAGAATCGCTTTTGTGCAGAAAACAGTAACACTTGTTCAGAACGAAAGAAAGCACAGAGCCCCAGATTTTATGTTGTCCTGGAGAGCTTGCAGAGCACTGGGGAAAGGCAGGCAGAGAATTCCCTGCTAGCACCTTCTCTGTGCCTGGGAAACAGAAGTGTTCCCATTGCTTCGCAGAATCGCTTTTGTGCAGAAAACAGTAACACTTGTTCAGAACGAAAGAAAGCACAGAGCCCCAGATTTTATGTTGTCCTGGAGAGCTTGCAGAGCACTGGGGAAAGGCAGGCAGAGAATTCCCTGCTAGCACCTTCTTTGTGCCTGTTCACATTGCTTCGCAGAATCGCTTTTGTGCAGAAAACAGTAACACTTGTTCAGACGAAAAAAAGCACAGAGCCCCAGATTTTATGTTGTCCTGGAGAGCTTGCAGAGCACTGGGGAAAAGCAGGCAGAGAATTCCCTGCTAGCACCTTCTCTGTGCCTGGGAAGCAGAAGTGTTCACATTGCTTCGCAGAATCGCTTTTGTGCAGAAAACAGTAACACTTGTTCAGAACGAAAGAAAGCACAGAGCCCCAGATTTTATGTTGTCCTGGAGAGCTTGCAGAGCACTGGGGAAAAGCAGGCAGAGAATTCCCTGCTATCACCTTCTCTGTGCCTGGGAAACAGAAGTGTTCACATTGCTTCGCAGAATCGCTTTTGTGCAGAAAACACTAACACTTGTTCAGAACGAAAGAAAGCACAGAGCTCCAGATTTTATGTTGTCCTGGAGAGCTTGCAGAGCACTGGGGAAAGGCAGGCAGAGAATTCCCTGCTAGCACCTTCTCTGTGCCTGTTCACATTGCTTCACAAGAATCGCTTTTGTGCAGAAAACAGTAACACTTGTTCAGAACGAAAGAAAGCACAGAGCCCCAGATTTTATGTTGTCCTGGAGAGCTTGCAGAGCACTGGGGAAAGGCAGGCAGAGAATTCCCTGCTAGCACCTTCTCTGTGCCTGGGAAGCAGAAGTGTTCACATTGCTTCGCAGAATCGCTTTTGTGCAGAAAACAGTAACACTTGTTCAGAACGAAAGAAAGCACAGAGCCCCAGATTTTATGTTGTGCTGGAGAGCTTGCAGAGCACTGGGGAAAAGCAGGCAGAGAATTCCCTGCTAGCACCTTCTCTGTGCCTGTTCACATTGCTTCGCAGAATCGCTTTTGTGCAGAAAACAGTAACACTTGTTCAGACGAAAGAAAGCACAGAGCCCCAGATTCTATGTTGTCCTGGAGAGCTTGCAGAGCACTGGGGAAAGGCAGGCAGAGAATTCCCTGCTAGCACCTTCTCTGTGCCTGGGAAACAGAAGTGTTCCCATTGCTTCGCAGAATCGCTTTTGTGCAGAAAACAGTAACACTTGTTCAGACGAAAAAAAGCACAGAGCCCCAGATTTTATGTTGTCCTGGAGAGCTTGCAGAGCACTGGGGAAAAGCAGGCAGAGAATTCCCTGCTAGCACCTTCTCTGTGCCTGGGAAACAGAAGTGTTCCCATTGCTTCGCAGAATCGCTTTTGTGCAGAAAACAGTAACACTTGTTCAGAACGAAAGAAAGCACAGAGCCCCAGATTTGCTGTTGTCCTGGAGAGCTTGCAGAGCACTGGGGAAAGGCAGGCAGAGAATTCCCTGCTAGCACCTTCTTTGTGCCTGTTCACATTGCTTCGCAGAATCGCTTTTGTGCAGAAAACAGTAACACTTGTTCAGACGAAAAAAAGCACAGAGCCCCAGATTTTATGTTGTCCTGGAGAGCTTGCAGAGCACTGGGGAAAAGCAGGCAGAGAATTCCCTGCTAGCACCTTCTCTGTGCCTGGGAAGCAGAAGTGTTTACATTGCTTCGCAGAATCGCTTTTGTGCAGAAAACAGTAACACTTGTTCAGAACGAAAGAAAGCACAGAGCCCCAGATTTTATGTTGTCCTGGAGAGCTTGCAGAGCACTGGGGAAAAGCAGGCAGAGAATTCCCTGCTATCACCTTCTCTGTGCCTGGGAAACAGAAGTGTTCACATTGCTTCGCAGAATCGCTTTTGTGCAGAAAACAGTAACACTTGTTCAGAACGAAAGAAAGCACAGAGCCCCAGATTTTATGTTGTCCTGGAGAGCTTGCAGAGCACTGGGGAAAGGCAGGCAGAGAATTCCCTGCTAGCACCTTCTCTGTGCCTGTTCACATTGCTTCGCAGAATCGCTTTTGTGCAGAAAACAGTAACACTTGTTCAGACGAAAGAAAGCACAGAGCCCCAGATTCTATGTTGTCCTGGAGAGCTTGCAGAGCACTGGGGAAAAGCAGGCAGAGAATTCCCTGCTAGCACCTTCTCTGTGCCTGGGAAGCAGAAGTGTTCACATTGCTTCGCAGAATCGCTTTTGTGCAGAAAACAGTAACACTTGTTCAGAACGAAAGAAAGCACAGAGCCCCAGATTTTATGTTGTCCTGGAGAGCTTGCAGAGCACTGGGGAAAAGCAGGCAGAGAATTTCCTGCTAGCACCTTCTCTGTGCCTGGGAAGCAGAAGTGTTCACATTGCTTGGCAGAATCGCTTTTGTGCAGAAAACAGTAACACTTGTTCAGAATGAAAGAAAGCACAGAGCCCCAGATTTTATGTTGTTGTCCTGGAGAGCTTGCAGAGCACTGGGGAAAAGCAGGCAGAGAATTCCCTGCTAGCACCTTCTCTGTGCCTGGGAAGCAGAAGTCTTCACATTGCTTCGCAGAATCGCTTTTGTGCAGAAAACAGTAACACTTGTTCAGACGAAAAAAAGCACAGAGCCCCAGATTTTATGTTGTCCTGGAGAGCTTGCAGAGCACTGGGGAAAAGCAGGCAGAGAATTCCCTGCTAGCACCTTCTCTGTGCCTGGGAAACAGAAGTGTTCCCATTGCTTCGCAGAATCGCTTTTGTGCAGAAAACAGTAACACTTGTTCAGAACGAAAGAAAGCACAGAGCCCCAGACTTTATGTTGTCCTGGAGAGCTTGCAGAGCACTGGGGAAAGGCAGGCAGAGAATTCCCTGCTAGCACCTTCTTTGTGCCTGTTCACATTGCTTCGCAGAATCGCTTTTGTGCAGAAAACAGTAACACTTGTTCAGAACGAAAGAAAGCACAGAGCCCCAGATTTTATGTTGTCCTGGAGAGCTTGCAGAGCACTGGGGAAAGGCAGGCAGAGAATTCCCTGCTAGCACCTTCTCTGTGCCTGTTCACATTGCTTCGCAAGAATCGCTTTTGTGCAGAAAACAGTAACACTTGTTCAGAACGAAAGAAAGCACAGAGCCCCAGATTTTATGTTGTCCTGGAGAGCTTGCAGAGCACTGGGGAAAGGCAGGCAGAGAATTCCCTGCTAGCACCTTCTCTGTGCCTGGGAAGCAGAAGTGTTCACATTGCTTCGCAGAATCGCTTTTGTGCAGAAAACAGTAACACTTGTTCAGAACGAAAGAAAGCACAGAGCCCCAGATTTTATGTTGTGCTGGAGAGCTTGCAGAGCACTGGGGAAAAGCAGGCAGAGAATTCCCTGCTATCACCTTCTCTGTGCCTGGGAAACAGAAGTGTTCACATTGCTTCGCAGAATCGCTTTTGTGCAGAAAACACTAACACTTGTTCAGAACGAAAGAAAGCACAGAGCCCCAGATTTTATGTTGTCCTGGAGAGCTTGCAGAGCACTGGGGAAAGGCAGGCAGAGAATTCCCTGCTAGCACCTTCTTTGTGCCTGTTCACATTGCTTCGCAGAATCGCTTTTGTGCAGAAAACAGTAACACTTGTTCAGACGAAAGAAAGCACAGAGCCCCAGATTCTATGTTGTCCTGGAGAGCTTGCAGAGCACTGGGGAAAGGCAGGCAGAGAATTCCCTGCTAGCACCTTCTCTGTGCCTGGGAAACAGAAGTGTTCCCATTGCTTCGCAGAATCGCTTTTGTGCAGAAAACAGTAACACTTGTTCAGAACGAAAGAAAGCACAGAGCCCCAGATTTGCTGTTGTCCTGGAGAGCTTGCAGAGCACTGGGGAAAGGCAGGCAGAGAATTCCCTGCTAGCACCTTCTCTGTGCCTGTTCACATTGCTTCGCAGAATCGCTTTTGTGCAGAAAACAGTAACACTTGTTCAGACGAAAAAAAGCACAGAGCCCCAGATTCTATGTTGTCCTGGAGAGCTTGCAGAGCACTGGGGAAAAGCAGGCAGAGAATTCCCTGCTAGCACCTTCTCTGTGCCTGGGAAACAGAAGTGTTCACATTGCTTCGCAGAATCGCTTTTGTGCAGAAAACACTAACACTTGTTCAGAACGAAAGAAAGCACAGAGCCCCAGATTTTATGTTGTCCTGGAGAGCTTGCAGAGCACTGGGGAAAGGCAGGCAGAGAATTCCCTGCTAGCACCTTCTCTGTGCCTGTTCACATTGCTTCGCAAGAATCGCTTTTGTGCAGAAAACAGTAACACTTGTTCAGAACGAAAGAAAGCACAGAGCCCCAGATTTTATGTTGTCCTGGAGAGCTTGCAGAGCACTGGGGAAAGGCAGGCAGAGAATTCCCTGCTAGCACCTTCTCTGTGCCTGGGAAGCAGAAGTGTTCCCATTGCTTCGCAGAATCGCTTTTGTGCAGAAAACAATAACACTTGTTCAGAACGAAAGAAAGCACAGAGCCCCAGATTTGCTGTTGTCCTGGAGAGCTTGCAGAGCACTGGGGAAAGGCAGGCAGAGAATTCCCTGCTAGCACCTTCTTTGTGCCTGTTCACATTGCTTGGCAGAATCGCTTTTGTGCAGAAAACAGTAACACTTGTTCAGACGAAAAAAAGCACAGAGCCCCAGATTTTATGTTGTCCTGGAGAGCTTGCAGAGCACTGGGGAAAAGCAGGCAGAGAATTCCCTGCTAGCACCTTCTCTGTGCCTGGGAAGCAGAAGTGTTCCCATTGCTTCGCAGAATCGCTTTTGTGCAGAAAACAGTAACACTTGTTCAGAACGAAAGAAAGCACAGAGCCCCAGATTTGCTGTTGTCCTGGAGAGCTTGCAGAGCACTGGGGAAAGGCAGGCAGAGAATTCCCTGCTAGCACCTTCTTTGTGCCTGTTCACATTGCTTCGCAGAATCGCTTTTGTGCAGAAAACAGTAACACTTGTTCAGACGAAAGAAAGCACAGAGCCCCAGATTTTATGTTGTCCTGGAGAGCTTGCAGAGCACTGGGGAAAAGCAGGCAGAGAATTCCCTGCTAGCACCTTCTCTGTGCCTGGGAAGCAGAAGTGTTTACATTGCTTCGCAGAATCGCTTTTGTGCAGAAAACAGTAACACTTGTTCAGAACGAAAGAAAGCACAGAGCCCCAGATTTTATGTTGTCCTGGAGAGCTTGCAGAGCACTGGGGAAAGGCAGGCAGAGAATTCCCTGCTAGCACCTTCTCTGTGCCTGGGAAACAGAAGTGTTCCCATTGCTTCGCAGAATCGCTTTTGTGCAGAAAACAGTAACACTTGTTCAGAACGAAAGAAAGCACAGAGCCCCAGATTTTATGTTGTCCTGGAGAGCTTGCAGAGCACTGGGGAAAGGCAGGCAGAGAATTCCCTGCTAGCACCTTCTTTGTGCCTGTTCACATTGCTTCGCAGAATCGCTTTTGTGCAGAAAACAGTAACACTTGTTCAGACGAAAAAAAGCACAGAGCCCCAGATTTTATGTTGTCCTGGAGAGCTTGCAGAGCACTGGGGAAAAGCAGGCAGAGAATTCCCTGCTAGCACCTTCTCTGTGCCTGGGAAGCAGAAGTGTTCACATTGCTTCGCAGAATCGCTTTTGTGCAGAAAACAGTAACACTTGTTCAGAACGAAAGAAAGCACAGAGCCCCAGATTTTATGTTGTCCTGGAGAGCTTGCAGAGCACTGGGGAAAAGCAGGCAGAGAATTCCCTGCTATCACCTTCTCTGTGCCTGGGAAACAGAAGTGTTCACATTGCTTCGCAGAATCGCTTTTGTGCAGAAAACACTAACACTTGTTCAGAACGAAAGAAAGCACAGAGCTCCAGATTTTATGTTGTCCTGGAGAGCTTGCAGAGCACTGGGGAAAGGCAGGCAGAGAATTCCCTGCTAGCACCTTCTCTGTGCCTGTTCACATTGCTTCACAAGAATCGCTTTTGTGCAGAAAACAGTAACACTTGTTCAGAACGAAAGAAAGCACAGAGCCCCAGATTTTATGTTGTCCTGGAGAGCTTGCAGAGCACTGGGGAAAGGCAGGCAGAGAATTCCCTGCTAGCACCTTCTCTGTGCCTGGGAAGCAGAAGTGTTCACATTGCTTCGCAGAATCGCTTTTGTGCAGAAAACAGTAACACTTGTTCAGAACGAAAGAAAGCACAGAGCCCCAGATTTTATGTTGTGCTGGAGAGCTTGCAGAGCACTGGGGAAAAGCAGGCAGAGAATTCCCTGCTAGCACCTTCTCTGTGCCTGTTCACATTGCTTCGCAGAATCGCTTTTGTGCAGAAAACAGTAACACTTGTTCAGACGAAAGAAAGCACAGAGCCCCAGATTCTATGTTGTCCTGGAGAGCTTGCAGAGCACTGGGGAAAGGCAGGCAGAGAATTCCCTGCTAGCACCTTCTCTGTGCCTGGGAAACAGAAGTGTTCCCATTGCTTCGCAGAATCGCTTTTGTGCAGAAAACAGTAACACTTGTTCAGACGAAAAAAAGCACAGAGCCCCAGATTTTATGTTGTCCTGGAGAGCTTGCAGAGCACTGGGGAAAAGCAGGCAGAGAATTCCCTGCTAGCACCTTCTCTGTGCCTGGGAAACAGAAGTGTTCCCATTGCTTCGCAGAATCGCTTTTGTGCAGAAAACAGTAACACTTGTTCAGAACGAAAGAAAGCACAGAGCCCCAGATTTGCTGTTGTCCTGGAGAGCTTGCAGAGCACTGGGGAAAGGCAGGCAGAGAATTCCCTGCTAGCACCTTCTTTGTGCCTGTTCACATTGCTTCGCAGAATCGCTTTTGTGCAGAAAACAGTAACACTTGTTCAGACGAAAAAAAGCACAGAGCCCCAGATTTTATGTTGTCCTGGAGAGCTTGCAGAGCACTGGGGAAAAGCAGGCAGAGAATTCCCTGCTAGCACCTTCTCTGTGCCTGGGAAGCAGAAGTGTTTACATTGCTTCGCAGAATCGCTTTTGTGCAGAAAACAGTAACACTTGTTCAGAACGAAAGAAAGCACAGAGCCCCAGATTTTATGTTGTCCTGGAGAGCTTGCAGAGCACTGGGGAAAAGCAGGCAGAGAATTCCCTGCTATCACCTTCTCTGTGCCTGGGAAACAGAAGTGTTCACATTGCTTCGCAGAATCGCTTTTGTGCAGAAAACAGTAACACTTGTTCAGAACGAAAGAAAGCACAGAGCCCCAGATTTTATGTTGTCCTGGAGAGCTTGCAGAGCACTGGGGAAAGGCAGGCAGAGAATTCCCTGCTAGCACCTTCTCTGTGCCTGTTCACATTGCTTCGCAGAATCGCTTTTGTGCAGAAAACAGTAACACTTGTTCAGACGAAAGAAAGCACAGAGCCCCAGATTCTATGTTGTCCTGGAGAGCTTGCAGAGCACTGGGGAAAAGCAGGCAGAGAATTCCCTGCTAGCACCTTCTCTGTGCCTGGGAAGCAGAAGTGTTCACATTGCTTCGCAGAATCGCTTTTGTGCAGAAAACAGTAACACTTGTTCAGAACGAAAGAAAGCACAGAGCCCCAGATTTTATGTTGTCCTGGAGAGCTTGCAGAGCACTGGGGAAAAGCAGGCAGAGAATTTCCTGCTAGCACCTTCTCTGTGCCTGGGAAGCAGAAGTGTTCACATTGCTTGGCAGAATCGCTTTTGTGCAGAAAACAGTAACACTTGTTCAGAATGAAAGAAAGCACAGAGCCCCAGATTTTATGTTGTTGTCCTGGAGAGCTTGCAGAGCACTGGGGAAAAGCAGGCAGAGAATTCCCTGCTAGCACCTTCTCTGTGCCTGGGAAGCAGAAGTCTTCACATTGCTTCGCAGAATCGCTTTTGTGCAGAAAACAGTAACACTTGTTCAGACGAAAAAAAGCACAGAGCCCCAGATTTTATGTTGTCCTGGAGAGCTTGCAGAGCACTGGGGAAAAGCAGGCAGAGAATTCCCTGCTAGCACCTTCTCTGTGCCTGGGAAACAGAAGTGTTCCCATTGCTTCGCAGAATCGCTTTTGTGCAGAAAACAGTAACACTTGTTCAGAACGAAAGAAAGCACAGAGCCCCAGACTTTATGTTGTCCTGGAGAGCTTGCAGAGCACTGGGGAAAGGCAGGCAGAGAATTCCCTGCTAGCACCTTCTTTGTGCCTGTTCACATTGCTTCGCAGAATCGCTTTTGTGCAGAAAACAGTAACACTTGTTCAGACGAAAAAAAGCACAGAGCCCCAGATTTTATGTTGTCCTGGAGAGCTTGCAGAGCACTGGGGAAAAGCAGGCAGAGAATTCCCTGCTAGCACCTTCTCTGTGCCTGGGAAGCAGAAGTGTTCACATTGCTTTGCAGAATCGCTTTTGTGCAGAAAACAGTAACACTTGTTCAGAACGAAAGAAAGCACAGAGCCCCAGATTTTATGTTGTCCTGGAGAGCTTGCAGAGCACTGGGGAAAAGCAGGCAGAGAATTCCCTGCTAGCACCTTCTCTGTGCCTGGGAAACAGAAGTGTTCACATTGCTTCGCAGAATCGCTTTTGTGCAGAAAACACTAACACTTGTTCAGAACGAAAGAAAGCACAGAGCTCCAGATTTTATGTTGTCCTGGAGAGCTTGCAGAGCACTGGGGAAAGGCAGGCAGAGAATTCCCTGCTAGCACCTTCTCTGTGCCTGTTCACATTGCTTCACAAGAATCGCTTTTGTGCACAAAACAGTAACACTTGTTCAGAATGAAAGAAAGCACAGAGCCCCAGATTTTATGTTGTCCTGGAGAGCTTGCAGAGCACTGGGGAAAGGCAGGCAGAGAATTCCCTGCTAGCACCTTCTCTGTGCCTGGGAAGCAGAAGTGTTCACATTGCTTCGCAGAATCGCTTTTGTGCAGAAAACAGTAACACTTGTTCAGAACGAAAGAAAGCACAGAGCCCCAGATTTTATGTTGTCCTGGAGAGCTTGCAGAGCACTGGGGAAAAGCAGGCAGAGAATTCCCTGCTAGCACCTTCTCTGTGCCTGTTCACATTGCTTCGCAGAATCGCTTTTGTGCAGAAAACAGTAACACTTGTTCAGACGAAAGAAAGCACAGAGCCCCAGATTCTATGTTGTCCTGGAGAGCTTGCAGAGCACTGGGGAAAGGCAGGCAGAGAATTCCCTGCTAGCACCTTCTCTGTGCCTGGGAAACAGAAGTGTTCCCATTGCTTCGCAGAATCGCTTTTGTGCAGAAAACAGTAACACTTGTTCAGACGAAAAAAAGCACAGAGCCCCAGATTTTATGTTGTCCTGGAGAGCTTGCAGAGCACTGGGGAAAAGCAGGCAGAGAATTCCCTGCTAGCACCTTCTCTGTGCCTGGGAAACAGAAGTGTTCCCATTGCTTCGCAGAATCGCTTTTGTGCAGAAAACAGTAACACTTGTTCAGAACGAAAGAAAGCACAGAGCCCCAGATTTGCTGTTGTCCTGGAGAGCTTGCAGAGCACTGGGGAAAGGCAGGCAGAGAATTCCCTGCTAGCACCTTCTTTGTGCCTGTTCACATTGCTTCGCAGAATCGCTTTTGTGCAGAAAACAGTAACACTTGTTCAGACGAAAAAAAGCACAGAGCCCCAGATTTTATGTTGTCCTGGAGAGCTTGCAGAGCACTGGGGAAAAGCAGGCAGAGAATTCCCTGCTAGCACCTTCTCTGTGCCTGGGAAGCAGAAGTGTTTACATTGCTTCGCAGAATCGCTTTTGTGCAGAAAACAGTAACACTTGTTCAGAACGAAAGAAAGCACAGAGCCCCAGATTTTATGTTGTCCTGGAGAGCTTGCAGAGCACTGGGGAAAAGCAGGCAGAGAATTCCCTGCTATCACCTTCTCTGTGCCTGGGAAACAGAAGTGTTCACATTGCTTCGCAGAATCGCTTTTGTGCAGAAAACAGTAACACTTGTTCAGAACGAAAGAAAGCACAGAGCCCCAGATTTTATGTTGTCCTGGAGAGCTTGCAGAGCACTGGGGAAAGGCAGGCAGAGAATTCCCTGCTAGCACCTTCTCTGTGCCTGTTCACATTGCTTCGCAGAATCGCTTTTGTGCAGAAAACAGTAACACTTGTTCAGACGAAAGAAAGCACAGAGCCCCAGATTCTATGTTGTCCTGGAGAGCTTGCAGAGCACTGGGGAAAAGCAGGCAGAGAATTCCCTGCTAGCACCTTCTCTGTGCCTGGGAAGCAGAAGTCTTCACATTGCTTCGCAGAATCGCTTTTGTGCAGAAAACAGTAACACTTGTTCAGACGAAAAAAAGCACAGAGCCCCAGATTTTATGTTGTCCTGGAGAGCTTGCAGAGCACTGGGGAAAAGCAGGCAGAGAATTCCCTGCTAGCACCTTCTCTGTGCCTGGGAAGCAGAAGTGTTCCCATTGCTTCGCAGAATCGCTTTTGTGCAGAAAACAGTAACAATTGTTCAGAACGAAAGAAAGCACAGAGCCCCAGATTTTATGTTGTCCTGGAGATCTTGCAGAGCACTGGGGAAAAGCAGGCAGAGAATTTCCTGCTAGCACATTCTCTGTGCCTGGGAAGCAGAAGTGTTCACATTGCTTCGCAGAATCGCTTTTGTGCAGAAAACAGTAACACTTGTTCAGAATGAAAGAAAGCACAGAGCCCCAGATTTTATGTTGTCCTGGAGAGCTTGCAGAGCACTGGGGAAAAGCAGGCAGAGAATTCCCTGCTAGCACCTTCTCTGTGCCTGGGAAGCAGAAGTCTTCACATTGCTTCGCAGAATCGCTTTTGTGCAGAAAACAGTAACACTTGTTCAGAACGAAAGAAAGCACAGAGCCCCAGATTTTATGTTGTCCTGGAGAGCTTGCAGAGCACTGGGGAAAAGCAGGCAGAGAATTCCCTGCTAGCACCTTCTCTGTGCCTGGGAAACAGAAGTGTTCACATTGCTTCGCAGAATCGCTTTTGTGCAGAAAACAGTAACACTTGTTCAGAACGAAAGAAAGCACAGAGCCCCAGATTTTATGTTGTCCTGGAGAGCTTGCAGAGCACTGGGGAAAGGCAGGCAGAGAATTCCCTGCTAGCACCTTCTCTGTGCCTGTTCACATTGCTTCGCAGAATCGCTTTTGTGCAGAAAACAGTAACACTTGTTCAGACGAAAAAAAGCACAGAGCCCCAGATTTTATGTTGTCCTGGAGAGCTTGCAGAGCACTGGGGAAAAGCAGGCAGAGGATTCCCTGCTAGCACCTTCTCTGTGCCTGGGAAGCAGAAGTGTTCACATTGCTTCGCAGAATCGCTTTTGTGCAGAAAACAGTAACACTTGTTCAGAACGAAAGAAAGCACAGAGCCCCAGATTTTATGTTGTCCTGGAGAGCTTGCAGAGCACTGGGGAAAGGCAGGCAGAGAATTCCCTGCTAGCACCTTCTCTGTGCCTGTTCACATTGCTTCGCAAGAATCGCTTTTGTGCAGAAAACAGTAACACTTGTTCAGAACGAAAGAAAGCACAGAGCCCCAGATTTTATGTTGTCCTGGAGAGCTTGCAGAGCACTGGGGAAAGGCAGGCAGAGAATTCCCTGCTAGCACCTTCTCTGTGCCTGGGAAGCAGAAGTGTTCACATTGCTTCGCAGAATCGCTTTTGTGCAGAAAACAGTAACACTTGTTCAGAACGAAAGAAAGCACAGAGCCCCAGATTTTATGTTGTGCTGGAGAGCTTGCAGAGCACTGGGGAAAAGCAGGCAGAGAATTCCCTGCTATCACCTTCTCTGTGCCTGGGAAACAGAAGTGTTCACATTGCTTCGCAGAATCGCTTTTGTGCAGAAAACACTAACACTTGTTCAGAACGAAAGAAAGCACAGAGCCCCAGATTTTATGTTGTCCTGGAGAGCTTGCAGAGCACTGGGGAAAGGCAGGCAGAGAATTCCCTGCTAGCACCTTCTTTGTGCCTGTTCACATTGCTTCGCAGAATCGCTTTTGTGCAGAAAACAGTAACACTTGTTCAGACGAAAGAAAGCACAGAGCCCCAGATTCTATGTTGTCCTGGAGAGCTTGCAGAGCACTGGGGAAAGGCAGGCAGAGAATTCCCTGCTAGCACCTTCTCTGTGCCTGGGAAACAGAAGTGTTCCCATTGCTTCGCAGAATCGCTTTTGTGCAGAAAACAGTAACACTTGTTCAGAACGAAAGAAAGCACAGAGCCCCAGATTTGCTGTTGTCCTGGAGAGCTTGCAGAGCACTGGGGAAAGGCAGGCAGAGAATTCCCTGCTAGCACCTTCTCTGTGCCTGTTCACATTGCTTCGCAGAATCGCTTTTGTGCAGAAAACAGTAACACTTGTTCAGACGAAAAAAAGCACAGAGCCCCAGATTCTATGTTGTCCTGGAGAGCTTGCAGAGCACTGGGGAAAAGCAGGCAGAGAATTCCCTGCTAGCACCTTCTCTGTGCCTGGGAAACAGAAGTGTTCACATTGCTTCGCAGAATCGCTTTTGTGCAGAAAACACTAACACTTGTTCAGAACGAAAGAAAGCACAGAGCCCCAGATTTTATGTTGTCCTGGAGAGCTTGCAGAGCACTGGGGAAAGGCAGGCAGAGAATTCCCTGCTAGCACCTTCTCTGTGCCTGTTCACATTGCTTCGCAAGAATCGCTTTTGTGCAGAAAACAGTAACACTTGTTCAGAACGAAAGAAAGCACAGAGCCCCAGATTTTATGTTGTCCTGGAGAGCTTGCAGAGCACTGGGGAAAGGCAGGCAGAGAATTCCCTGCTAGCACCTTCTCTGTGCCTGGGAAGCAGAAGTGTTCCCATTGCTTCGCAGAATCGCTTTTGTGCAGAAAACAATAACACTTGTTCAGAACGAAAGAAAGCACAGAGCCCCAGATTTGCTGTTGTCCTGGAGAGCTTGCAGAGCACTGGGGAAAGGCAGGCAGAGAATTCCCTGCTAGCACCTTCTTTGTGCCTGTTCACATTGCTTGGCAGAATCGCTTTTGTGCAGAAAACAGTAACACTTGTTCAGACGAAAAAAAGCACAGAGCCCCAGATTTTATGTTGTCCTGGAGAGCTTGCAGAGCACTGGGGAAAAGCAGGCAGAGAATTCCCTGCTAGCACCTTCTCTGTGCCTGGGAAGCAGAAGTGTTCCCATTGCTTCGCAGAATCGCTTTTGTGCAGAAAACAGTAACACTTGTTCAGAACGAAAGAAAGCACAGAGCCCCAGATTTGCTGTTGTCCTGGAGAGCTTGCAGAGCACTGGGGAAAGGCAGGCAGAGAATTCCCTGCTAGCACCTTCTTTGTGCCTGTTCACATTGCTTCGCAGAATCGCTTTTGTGCAGAAAACAGTAACACTTGTTCAGACGAAAGAAAGCACAGAGCCCCAGATTTTATGTTGTCCTGGAGAGCTTGCAGAGCACTGGGGAAAAGCAGGCAGAGAATTCCCTGCTAGCACCTTCTCTGTGCCTGGGAAGCAGAAGTGTTTACATTGCTTCGCAGAATCGCTTTTGTGCAGAAAACAGTAACACTTGTTCAGAACGAAAGAAAGCACAGAGCCCCAGATTTTATGTTGTCCTGGAGAGCTTGCAGAGCACTGGGGAAAGGCAGGCAGAGAATTCCCTGCTAGCACCTTCTCTGTGCCTGGGAAACAGAAGTGTTCCCATTGCTTCGCAGAATCGCTTTTGTGCAGAAAACAGTAACACTTGTTCAGAACGAAAGAAAGCACAGAGCCCCAGATTTTATGTTGTCCTGGAGAGCTTGCAGAGCACTGGGGAAAGGCAGGCAGAGAATTCCCTGCTAGCACCTTCTTTGTGCCTGTTCACATTGCTTCGCAGAATCGCTTTTGTGCAGAAAACAGTAACACTTGTTCAGACGAAAAAAAGCACAGAGCCCCAGATTTTATGTTGTCCTGGAGAGCTTGCAGAGCACTGGGGAAAAGCAGGCAGAGAATTCCCTGCTAGCACCTTCTCTGTGCCTGGGAAGCAGAAGTGTTCACATTGCTTCGCAGAATCGCTTTTGTGCAGAAAACAGTAACACTTGTTCAGAACGAAAGAAAGCACAGAGCCCCAGATTTTATGTTGTCCTGGAGAGCTTGCAGAGCACTGGGGAAAAGCAGGCAGAGAATTCCCTGCTATCACCTTCTCTGTGCCTGGGAAACAGAAGTGTTCACATTGCTTCGCAGAATCGCTTTTGTGCAGAAAACACTAACACTTGTTCAGAACGAAAGAAAGCACAGAGCTCCAGATTTTATGTTGTCCTGGAGAGCTTGCAGAGCACTGGGGAAAGGCAGGCAGAGAATTCCCTGCTAGCACCTTCTCTGTGCCTGTTCACATTGCTTCACAAGAATCGCTTTTGTGCAGAAAACAGTAACACTTGTTCAGAACGAAAGAAAGCACAGAGCCCCAGATTTTATGTTGTCCTGGAGAGCTTGCAGAGCACTGGGGAAAGGCAGGCAGAGAATTCCCTGCTAGCACCTTCTCTGTGCCTGGGAAGCAGAAGTGTTCACATTGCTTCGCAGAATCGCTTTTGTGCAGA
Organism: Strix uralensis; assembly: GCF_047716275.1. Taxonomy (NCBI): domain Eukaryota; kingdom Metazoa; phylum Chordata; class Aves; order Strigiformes; family Strigidae; genus Strix; species Strix uralensis. The sequence goes on from NC_133995.1 coordinate 1,440,937, forward strand.
AAACAGTAACACTTGTTCAGAACGAAAGAAAGCACAGAGCCCCAGATTTTATGTTGTGCTGGAGAGCTTGCAGAGCACTGGGGAAAAGCAGGCAGAGAATTCCCTGCTAGCACCTTCTCTGTGCCTGTTCACATTGCTTCGCAGAATCGCTTTTGTGCAGAAAACAGTAACACTTGTTCAGACGAAAGAAAGCACAGAGCCCCAGATTCTATGTTGTCCTGGAGAGCTTGCAGAGCACTGGGGAAAGGCAGGCAGAGAATTCCCTGCTAGCACCTTCTCTGTGCCTGGGAAACAGAAGTGTTCCCATTGCTTCGCAGAATCGCTTTTGTGCAGAAAACAGTAACACTTGTTCAGACGAAAAAAAGCACAGAGCCCCAGATTTTATGTTGTCCTGGAGAGCTTGCAGAGCACTGGGGAAAAGCAGGCAGAGAATTCCCTGCTAGCACCTTCTCTGTGCCTGGGAAACAGAAGTGTTCCCATTGCTTCGCAGAATCGCTTTTGTGCAGAAAACAGTAACACTTGTTCAGAACGAAAGAAAGCACAGAGCCCCAGATTTGCTGTTGTCCTGGAGAGCTTGCAGAGCACTGGGGAAAGGCAGGCAGAGAATTCCCTGCTAGCACCTTCTTTGTGCCTGTTCACATTGCTTCGCAGAATCGCTTTTGTGCAGAAAACAGTAACACTTGTTCAGACGAAAAAAAGCACAGAGCCCCAGATTTTATGTTGTCCTGGAGAGCTTGCAGAGCACTGGGGAAAAGCAGGCAGAGAATTCCCTGCTAGCACCTTCTCTGTGCCTGGGAAGCAGAAGTGTTTACATTGCTTCGCAGAATCGCTTTTGTGCAGAAAACAGTAACACTTGTTCAGAACGAAAGAAAGCACAGAGCCCCAGATTTTATGTTGTCCTGGAGAGCTTGCAGAGCACTGGGGAAAAGCAGGCAGAGAATTCCCTGCTATCACCTTCTCTGTGCCTGGGAAACAGAAGTGTTCACATTGCTTCGCAGAATCGCTTTTGTGCAGAAAACAGTAACACTTGTTCAGAACGAAAGAAAGCACAGAGCCCCAGATTTTATGTTGTCCTGGAGAGCTTGCAGAGCACTGGGGAAAGGCAGGCAGAGAATTCCCTGCTAGCACCTTCTCTGTGCCTGTTCACATTGCTTCGCAGAATCGCTTTTGTGCAGAAAACAGTAACACTTGTTCAGACGAAAGAAAGCACAGAGCCCCAGATTCTATGTTGTCCTGGAGAGCTTGCAGAGCACTGGGGAAAAGCAGGCAGAGAATTCCCTGCTAGCACCTTCTCTGTGCCTGGGAAGCAGAAGTGTTCACATTGCTTCGCAGAATCGCTTTTGTGCAGAAAACAGTAACACTTGTTCAGAACGAAAGAAAGCACAGAGCCCCAGATTTTATGTTGTCCTGGAGAGCTTGCAGAGCACTGGGGAAAAGCAGGCAGAGAATTTCCTGCTAGCACCTTCTCTGTGCCTGGGAAGCAGAAGTGTTCACATTGCTTGGCAGAATCGCTTTTGTGCAGAAAACAGTAACACTTGTTCAGAATGAAAGAAAGCACAGAGCCCCAGATTTTATGTTGTCCTGGAGAGCTTGCAGAGCACTGGGGAAAAGCAGGCAGAGAATTCCCTGCTAGCACCTTCTCTGTGCCTGGGAAGCAGAAGTCTTCACATTGCTTCGCAGAATCGCTTTTGTGCAGAAAACAGTAACACTTGTTCAGACGAAAAAAAGCACAGAGCCCCAGATTTTATGTTGTCCTGGAGAGCTTGCAGAGCACTGGGGAAAAGCAGGCAGAGAATTCCCTGCTAGCACCTTCTCTGTGCCTGGGAAGCAGAAGTGTTCCCATTGCTTCGCAGAATCGCTTTTGTGCAGAAAACAGTAACAATTGTTCAGAACGAAAGAAAGCACAGAGCCCCAGATTTTATGTTGTCCTGGAGATCTTGCAGAGCACTGGGGAAAAGCAGGCAGAGAATTTCCTGCTAGCACCTTCTCTGTGCCTGGGAAGCAGAAGTGTTCACATTGCTTGGCAGAATCGCTTTTGTGCAGAAAACAGTAACACTTGTTCAGAATGAAAGAAAGCACAGAGCCCCAGATTTTATGTTGTCCTGGAGAGCTTGCAGAGCACTGGGGAAAAGCAGGCAGAGAATTCCCTGCTAGCACCTTCTCTGTGCCTGGGAAGCAGAAGTGTTCACATTGCTTCGCAGAATCGCTTTTGTGCAGAAAACAGTAACACTTGTTCAGAACGAAAGAAAGCACAGAGCCCCAGATTTTATGTTGTCCTGGAGAGCTTGCAGAGCACTGGGGAAAGGCAGGCAGAGAATTCCCTGCTAGCACCTTCTCTGTGCCTGTTCACATTGCTTCGCAGAATCGCTTTTGTGCAGAAAACAGTAACACTTGTTCAGACGAAAAAAAGCACAGAGCCCCAGATTTTATGTTGTCCTGGAGAGCTTGCAGAGCACTGGGGAAAAGCAGGCAGAGGATTCCCTGCTAGCACCTTCTCTGTGCCTGGGAAGCAGAAGTGTTTACATTGCTTCGCAGAATCGCTTTTGTGCAGAAAACAGTAACACTTGTTCAGAACGAAAGAAAGCACAGAGCCCCAGATTTTATGTTGTCCTGGAGAGCTTGCAGAGCACTGGGGAAAAGCAGGCAGAGAATTCCCTGCTATCACCTTCTCTGTGCCTGGGAAACAGAAGTGTTCACATTGCTTCGCAGAATCGCTTTTGTGCAGAAAACAGTAACACTTGTTCAGAACGAAAGAAAGCACAGAGCCCCAGATTTTATGTTGTCCTGGAGAGCTTGCAGAGCACTGGGGAAAGGCAGGCAGAGAATTCCCTGCTAGCACCTTCTCTGTGCCTGTTCACATTGCTTCGCAGAATCGCTTTTGTGCAGAAAACAGTAACACTTGTTCAGACGAAAGAAAGCACAGAGCCCCAGATTCTATGTTGTCCTGGAGAGCTTGCAGAGCACTGGGGAAAAGCAGGCAGAGAATTCCCTGCTAGCACCTTCTCTGTGCCTGGGAAGCAGAAGTCTTCACATTGCTTCGCAGAATCGCTTTTGTGCAGAAAACAGTAACACTTGTTCAGACGAAAAAAAGCACAGAGCCCCAGATTTGCTGTTGTCCTGGAGAGCTTGCAGAGCACTGGGGAAAAGCAGGCAGAGAATTCCCTGCTAGCACCTTCTCTGTGCCTGGGAAGCAGAAGTGTTCCCATTGCTTCGCAGAATCGCTTTTGTGCAGAAAACAGTAACAATTGTTCAGAACGAAAGAAAGCACAGAGCCCCAGATTTTATGTTGTCCTGGAGATCTTGCAGAGCACTGGGGAAAAGCAGGCAGAGAATTTCCTGCTAGCACATTCTCTGTGCCTGGGAAGCAGAAGTGTTCACATTGCTTCGCAGAATCGCTTTTGTGCAGAAAACAGTAACACTTGTTCAGAATGAAAGAAAGCACAGAGCCCCAGATTTTATGTTGTCCTGGAGAGCTTGCAGAGCACTGGGGAAAAGCAGGCAGAGAATTCCCTGCTAGCACCTTCTCTGTGCCTGGGAAGCAGAAGTCTTCACATTGCTTCGCAGAATCGCTTTTGTGCAGAAAACAGTAACACTTGTTCAGAACGAAAGAAAGCACAGAGCCCCAGATTTTATGTTGTCCTGGAGAGCTTGCAGAGCACTGGGGAAAAGCAGGCAGAGAATTCCCTGCTAGCACCTTCTCTGTGCCTGGGAAACAGAAGTGTTCACATTGCTTCGCAGAATCGCTTTTGTGCAGAAAACAGTAACACTTGTTCAGAACGAAAGAAAGCACAGAGCCCCAGATTTTATGTTGTCCTGGAGAGCTTGCAGAGCACTGGGGAAAGGCAGGCAGAGAATTCCCTGCTAGCACCTTCTCTGTGCCTGTTCACATTGCTTCGCAGAATCGCTTTTGTGCAGAAAACAGTAACACTTGTTCAGACGAAAAAAAGCACAGAGCCCCAGATTTTATGTTGTCCTGGAGAGCTTGCAGAGCACTGGGGAAAAGCAGGCAGAGGATTCCCTGCTAGCACCTTCTCTGTGCCTGGGAAGCAGAAGTGTTCACATTGCTTCGCAGAATCGCTTTTGTGCAGAAAACAGTAACACTTGTTCAGAACGAAAGAAAGCACAGAGCCCCAGATTTTATGTTGTCCTGGAGAGCTTGCAGAGCACTGGGGAAAGGCAGGCAGAGAATTCCCTGCTAGCACCTTCTCTGTGCCTGTTCACATTGCTTCGCAAGAATCGCTTTTGTGCAGAAAACAGTAACACTTGTTCAGAACGAAAGAAAGCACAGAGCCCCAGATTTTATGTTGTCCTGGAGAGCTTGCAGAGCACTGGGGAAAGGCAGGCAGAGAATTCCCTGCTAGCACCTTCTCTGTGCCTGGGAAGCAGAAGTGTTCACATTGCTTCGCAGAATCGCTTTTGTGCAGAAAACAGTAACACTTGTTCAGAACGAAAGAAAGCACAGAGCCCCAGATTTTATGTTGTGCTGGAGAGCTTGCAGAGCACTGGGGAAAAGCAGGCAGAGAATTCCCTGCTATCACCTTCTCTGTGCCTGGGAAACAGAAGTGTTCACATTGCTTCGCAGAATCGCTTTTGTGCAGAAAACACTAACACTTGTTCAGAACGAAAGAAAGCACAGAGCCCCAGATTTTATGTTGTCCTGGAGAGCTTGCAGAGCACTGGGGAAAGGCAGGCAGAGAATTCCCTGCTAGCACCTTCTTTGTGCCTGTTCACATTGCTTCGCAGAATCGCTTTTGTGCAGAAAACAGTAACACTTGTTCAGACGAAAGAAAGCACAGAGCCCCAGATTCTATGTTGTCCTGGAGAGCTTGCAGAGCACTGGGGAAAGGCAGGCAGAGAATTCCCTGCTAGCACCTTCTCTGTGCCTGGGAAACAGAAGTGTTCCCATTGCTTCGCAGAATCGCTTTTGTGCAGAAAACAGTAACACTTGTTCAGAACGAAAGAAAGCACAGAGCCCCAGATTTGCTGTTGTCCTGGAGAGCTTGCAGAGCACTGGGGAAAGGCAGGCAGAGAATTCCCTGCTAGCACCTTCTCTGTGCCTGTTCACATTGCTTCGCAGAATCGCTTTTGTGCAGAAAACAGTAACACTTGTTCAGACGAAAAAAAGCACAGAGCCCCAGATTCTATGTTGTCCTGGAGAGCTTGCAGAGCACTGGGGAAAAGCAGGCAGAGAATTCCCTGCTAGCACCTTCTCTGTGCCTGGGAAACAGAAGTGTTCACATTGCTTCGCAGAATCGCTTTTGTGCAGAAAACACTAACACTTGTTCAGAACGAAAGAAAGCACAGAGCCCCAGATTTTATGTTGTCCTGGAGAGCTTGCAGAGCACTGGGGAAAGGCAGGCAGAGAATTCCCTGCTAGCACCTTCTCTGTGCCTGTTCACATTGCTTCGCAAGAATCGCTTTTGTGCAGAAAACAGTAACACTTGTTCAGAACGAAAGAAAGCACAGAGCCCCAGATTTTATGTTGTCCTGGAGAGCTTGCAGAGCACTGGGGAAAGGCAGGCAGAGAATTCCCTGCTAGCACCTTCTCTGTGCCTGGGAAGCAGAAGTGTTCACATTGCTTCGCAGAATCGCTTTTGTGCAGAAAACAATAACACTTGTTCAGAACGAAAGAAAGCACAGAGCCCCAGATTTGCTGTTGTCCTGGAGAGCTTGCAGAGCACTGGGGAAAGGCAGGCAGAGAATTCCCTGCTAGCACCTTCTTTGTGCCTGTTCACATTGCTTGGCAGAATCGCTTTTGTGCAGAAAACAGTAACACTTGTTCAGACGAAAAAAAGCACAGAGCCCCAGATTTTATGTTGTCCTGGAGAGCTTGCAGAGCACTGGGGAAAAGCAGGCAGAGAATTCCCTGCTAGCACCTTCTCTGTGCCTGGGAAGCAGAAGTGTTCCCATTGCTTCGCAGAATCGCTTTTGTGCAGAAAACAGTAACACTTGTTCAGAACGAAAGAAAGCACAGAGCCCCAGATTTGCTGTTGTCCTGGAGAGCTTGCAGAGCACTGGGGAAAGGCAGGCAGAGAATTCCCTGCTAGCACCTTCTTTGTGCCTGTTCACATTGCTTCGCAGAATCGCTTTTGTGCAGAAAACAGTAACACTTGTTCAGACGAAAGAAAGCACAGAGCCCCAGATTTTATGTTGTCCTGGAGAGCTTGCAGAGCACTGGGGAAAAGCAGGCAGAGAATTCCCTGCTAGCACCTTCTCTGTGCCTGGGAAGCAGAAGTGTTTACATTGCTTCGCAGAATCGCTTTTGTGCAGAAAACAGTAACACTTGTTCAGAACGAAAGAAAGCACAGAGCCCCAGATTTTATGTTGTCCTGGAGAGCTTGCAGAGCACTGGGGAAAGGCAGGCAGAGAATTCCCTGCTAGCACCTTCTCTGTGCCTGGGAAACAGAAGTGTTCCCATTGCTTCGCAGAATCGCTTTTGTGCAGAAAACAGTAACACTTGTTCAGAACGAAAGAAAGCACAGAGCCCCAGATTTTATGTTGTCCTGGAGAGCTTGCAGAGCACTGGGGAAAGGCAGGCAGAGAATTCCCTGCTAGCACCTTCTTTGTGCCTGTTCACATTGCTTCGCAGAATCGCTTTTGTGCAGAAAACAGTAACACTTGTTCAGACGAAAAAAAGCACAGAGCCCCAGATTTTATGTTGTCCTGGAGAGCTTGCAGAGCACTGGGGAAAAGCAGGCAGAGAATTCCCTGCTAGCACCTTCTCTGTGCCTGGGAAGCAGAAGTGTTCACATTGCTTCGCAGAATCGCTTTTGTGCAGAAAACAGTAACACTTGTTCAGAACGAAAGAAAGCACAGAGCCCCAGATTTTATGTTGTCCTGGAGAGCTTGCAGAGCACTGGGGAAAAGCAGGCAGAGAATTCCCTGCTAGCACCTTCTCTGTGCCTGGGAAACAGAAGTGTTCACATTGCTTCGCAGAATCGCTTTTGTGCAGAAAACACTAACACTTGTTCAGAACGAAAGAAAGCACAGAGCTCCAGATTTTATGTTGTCCTGGAGAGCTTGCAGAGCACTGGGGAAAGGCAGGCAGAGAATTCCCTGCTAGCACCTTCTCTGTGCCTGTTCACATTGCTTCACAAGAATCGCTTTTGTGCAGAAAACAGTAACACTTGTTCAGAACGAAAGAAAGCACAGAGCCCCAGATTTTATGTTGTCCTGGAGAGCTTGCAGAGCACTGGGGAAAGGCAGGCAGAGAATTCCCTGCTAGCACCTTCTCTGTGCCTGGGAAGCAGAAGTGTTCACATTGCTTCGCAGAATCGCTTTTGTGCAGAAAACAGTAACACTTGTTCAGAACGAAAGAAAGCACAGAGCCCCAGATTTTATGTTGTGCTGGAGAGCTTGCAGAGCACTGGGGAAAAGCAGGCAGAGAATTCCCTGCTAGCACCTTCTCTGTGCCTGTTCACATTGCTTCGCAGAATCGCTTTTGTGCAGAAAACAGTAACACTTGTTCAGACGAAAGAAAGCACAGAGCCCCAGATTCTATGTTGTCCTGGAGAGCTTGCAGAGCACTGGGGAAAGGCAGGCAGAGAATTCCCTGCTAGCACCTTCTCTGTGCCTGGGAAACAGAAGTGTTCCCATTGCTTCGCAGAATCGCTTTTGTGCAGAAAACAGTAACACTTGTTCAGACGAAAAAAAGCACAGAGCCCCAGATTTTATGTTGTCCTGGAGAGCTTGCAGAGCACTGGGGAAAAGCAGGCAGAGAATTCCCTGCTAGCACCTTCTCTGTGCCTGGGAAACAGAAGTGTTCCCATTGCTTCGCAGAATCGCTTTTGTGCAGAAAACAGTAACACTTGTTCAGAACGAAAGAAAGCACAGAGCCCCAGATTTGCTGTTGTCCTGGAGAGCTTGCAGAGCACTGGGGAAAGGCAGGCAGAGAATTCCCTGCTAGCACCTTCTTTGTGCCTGTTCACATTGCTTCGCAGAATCGCTTTTGTGCAGAAAACAGTAACACTTGTTCAGACGAAAAAAAGCACAGAGCCCCAGATTTTATGTTGTCCTGGAGAGCTTGCAGAGCACTGGGGAAAAGCAGGCAGAGAATTCCCTGCTAGCACCTTCTCTGTGCCTGGGAAGCAGAAGTGTTTACATTGCTTCGCAGAATCGCTTTTGTGCAGAAAACAGTAACACTTGTTCAGAACGAAAGAAAGCACAGAGCCCCAGATTTTATGTTGTCCTGGAGAGCTTGCAGAGCACTGGGGAAAAGCAGGCAGAGAATTCCCTGCTAGCACCTTCTCTGTGCCTGGGAAACAGAAGTGTTCACATTGCTTCGCAGAATCGCTTTTGTGCAGAAAACACTAACACTTGTTCAGAACGAAAGAAAGCACAGAGCCCCAGATTTTATGTTGTCCTGGAGAGCTTGCAGAGCACTGGGGAAAGGCAGGCAGAGAATTCCCTGCTAGCACCTTCTCTGTGCCTGTTCACATTGCTTCGCAGAATCGCTTTTGTGCAGAAAACAGTAACACTTGTTCAGACGAAAGAAAGCACAGAGCCCCAGATTCTATGTTGTCCTGGAGAGCTTGCAGAGCACTGGGGAAAAGCAGGCAGAGAATTCCCTGCTAGCACCTTCTCTGTGCCTGGGAAGCAGAAGTGTTCACATTGCTTCGCAGAATCGCTTTTGTGCAGAAAACAGTAACACTTGTTCAGAACGAAAGAAAGCACAGAGCCCCAGATTTTATGTTGTCCTGGAGAGCTTGCAGAGCACTGGGGAAAAGCAGGCAGAGAATTTCCTGCTAGCACCTTCTCTGTGCCTGGGAAGCAGAAGTGTTCACATTGCTTGGCAGAATCGCTTTTGTGCAGAAAACAGTAACACTTGTTCAGAATGAAAGAAAGCACAGAGCCCCAGATTTTATGTTGTCCTGGAGAGCTTGCAGAGCACTGGGGAAAAGCAGGCAGAGAATTCCCTGCTAGCACCTTCTCTGTGCCTGGGAAGCAGAAGTCTTCACATTGCTTCGCAGAATCGCTTTTGTGCAGAAAACAGTAACACTTGTTCAGACGAAAAAAAGCACAGAGCCCCAGATTTTATGTTGTCCTGGAGAGCTTGCAGAGCACTGGGGAAAAGCAGGCAGAGAATTCCCTGCTAGCACCTTCTCTGTGCCTGGGAAGCAGAAGTGTTCCCATTGCTTCGCAGAATCGCTTTTGTGCAGAAAACAGTAACAATTGTTCAGAACGAAAGAAAGCACAGAGCCCCAGATTTTATGTTGTCCTGGAGATCTTGCAGAGCACTGGGGAAAAGCAGGCAGAGAATTTCCTGCTAGCACCTTCTCTGTGCCTGGGAAGCAGAAGTGTTCACATTGCTTGGCAGAATCGCTTTTGTGCAGAAAACAGTAACACTTGTTCAGAATGAAAGAAAGCACAGAGCCCCAGATTTTATGTTGTCCTGGAGAGCTTGCAGAGCACTGGGGAAAAGCAGGCAGAGAATTCCCTGCTAGCACCTTCTCTGTGCCTGGGAAGCAGAAGTCTTCACATTGCTTCGCAGAATCGCTTTTGTGCAGAAAACAGTAACACTTGTTCAGAACGAAAGAAAGCACAGAGCCCCAGATTTTATGTTGTCCTGGAGAGCTTGCAGAGCACTGGGGAAAGGCAGGCAGAGAATTCCCTGCTAGCACCTTCTCTGTGCCTGTTCACATTGCTTCGCAGAATCGCTTTTGTGCAGAAAACAGTAACACTTGTTCAGACGAAAAAAAGCACAGAGCCCCAGATTTTATGTTGTCCTGGAGAGCTTGCAGAGCACTGGGGAAAAGCAGGCAGAGGATTCCCTGCTAGCACCTTCTCTGTGCCTGGGAAGCAGAAGTGTTCACATTGCTTCGCAGAATCGCTTTTGTGCAGAAAACAGTAACACTTGTTCAGAACGAAAGAAAGCACAGAGCCCCAGATTTTATGTTGTCCTGGAGAGCTTGCAGAGCACTGGGGAAAGGCAGGCAGAGAATTCCCTGCTAGCACCTTCTCTGTGCCTGTTCACATTGCTTCGCAAGAATCGCTTTTGTGCAGAAAACAGTAACACTTGTTCAGAACGAAAGAAAGCACAGAGCCCCAGATTTTATGTTGTCCTGGAGAGCTTGCAGAGCACTGGGGAAAGGCAGGCAGAGAATTCCCTGCTAGCACCTTCTCTGTGCCTGGGAAGCAGAAGTGTTCACATTGCTTGGCAGAATCGCTTTTGTGCAGAAAACAGTAACACTTGTTCAGAACGAAAGAAAGCACAGAGCCCCAGATTTTATGTTGTGCTGGAGAGCTTGCAGAGCACTGGGGAAAAGCAGGCAGAGAATTCCCTGCTATCACCTTCTCTGTGCCTGGGAAACAGAAGTGTTCCCATTGCTTCGCAGAATCGCTTTTGTGCAGAAAACAGTAACACTTGTTCAGAACGAAAGAAAGCACAGAGCCCCAGATTTTATGTTGTCCTGGAGAGCTTGCAGAGCACTGGGGAAAGGCAGGCAGAGAATTCCCTGCTAGCACCTTCTCTGTGCCTGTTCACATTGCTTCGCAGAATCGCTTTTGTGCAGAAAACAGTAACACTTGTTCAGACGAAAGAAAGCACAGAGCCCCAGATTCTATGTTGTCCTGGAGAGCTTGCAGAGCACTGGGGAAAGGCAGGCAGAGAATTCCCTGCTAGCACCTTCTCTGTGCCTGGGAAACAGAAGTGTTCCCATTGCTTCGCAGAATCGCTTTTGTGCAGAAAACAGTAACACTTGTTCAGACGAAAAAAAGCACAGAGCCCCAGATTTTATGTTGTCCTGGAGAGCTTGCAGAGCACTGGGGAAAAGCAGGCAGAGAATTCCCTGCTAGCACCTTCTCTGTGCCTGGGAAGCAGAAGTGTTCACATTGCTTCGCAGAATCGCTTTTGTGCAGAAAACAGTAACACTTGTTCAGAACGAAAGAAAGCACAGAGCCCCAGATTTTATGTTGTCCTGGAGAGCTTGCAGAGCACTGGGGAAAAGCAGGCAGAGAATTCCCTGCTAGCACCTTCTCTGTGCCTGGGAAGCAGAAGTGTTCACATTGCTTCGCAGAATCGCTTTTGTGCAGAAAACAGTAACACTTGTTCAGAACGAAAGAAAGCACAGAGCCCCAGATTTTATGTTGTCCTGGAGAGCTTGCAGAGCACTGGGGAAAAGCAGGCAGAGAATTCCCTGCTAGCACCTTCTCTGTGCCTGGGAAGCAGAAGTGTTCACATTGCTTGGCAGAATCGCTTTTGTGCAGAAAACAGTAACACTTGTTCAGAACGAAAGAAAGCACAGAGCCCCAGATTTTATGTTGTCCTGGAGAGCTTGCAGAGCACTGGGGAAAAGCAGGCAGAGAATTCCCTGCTAGCACCTTCTCTGTGCCTGGGAAACAGAAGTGTTCACATTGCTTCGCAGAATCGCTTTTGTGCAGAAAACAGTAACACTTGTTCAGAACGAAAGAAAGCACAGAGCCCCAGATTTGCTGTTGTCCTGGAGAGCTTGCAGAGCACTGGGGAAAGGCAGGCAGAGAATTCCCTGCTAGCACCTTCTTTGTGCCTGTTCACATTGCTTCGCAGAATCGCTTTTGTGCAGAAAACAGTAACACTTGTTCAGACGAAAAAAAGCACAGAGCCCCAGATTTTATGTTGTCCTGGAGAGCTTGCAGAGCACTGGGGAAAGGCAGGCAGAGAATTCCCTGCTAGCACCTTCTCTGTGCCTGTTCACATTGCTTCGCAGAATCGCTTTTGTGCAGAAAACAGTAACACTTGTTCAGACGAAAGAAAGCACAGAGCCCCAGATTCTATGTTGTCCTGGAGAGCTTGCAGAGCACTGGGGAAAGGCAGGCAGAGAATTCCCTGCTAGCACCTTCTCTGTGCCTGGGAAACAGAAGTGTTCCCATTGCTTCGCAGAATCGCTTTTGTGCAGAAAACAGTAACACTTGTTCAGAACGAAAGAAAGCACAGAGCCCCAGATTTTATGTTGTCCTGGAGAGCTTGCAGAGCACTGGGGAAAAGCAGGCAGAGAATTCCCTGCTAGCACCTTCTCTGTGCCTGGGAAGCAGAAGTGTTCACATTGCTTCGCAGAATCGCTTTTGTGCAGAAAACAGTAACACTTGTTCAGAACGAAAGAAAGCACAGAGCCCCAGATTTTATGTTGTCCTGGAGAGCTTGCAGAGCACTGGGGAAAAGCAGGCAGAGAATTCCCTGCTAGCACCTTCTCTGTGCCTGTTCACATTGCTTCGCAAGAATCGCTTTTGTGCAGAAAACAGTAACACTTGTTCAGAACGAAAGAAAGCACAGAGCCCCAGATTTTATGTTGTCCTGGAGAGCTTGCAGAGCACTGGGGAAAGGCAGGCAGAGAATTCCCTGCTAGCACCTTCTCTGTGCCTGGGAAGCAGAAGTGTTCCCATTGCTTCGCAGAATCGCTTTTGTGCAGAAAACAATAACACTTGTTCAGAACGAAAGAAAGCACAGAGCCCCAGATTTGCTGTTGTCCTGGAGAGCTTGCAGAGCACTGGGGAAAGGCAGGCAGAGAATTCCCTGCTAGCACCTTCTTTGTGCCTGTTCACATTGCTTGGCAGAATCGCTTTTGTGCAGAAAACAGTAACACTTGTTCAGACGAAAAAAAGCACAGAGCCCCAGATTTTATGTTGTCCTGGAGAGCTTGCAGAGCACTGGGGAAAAGCAGGCAGAGAATTCCCTGCTAGCACCTTCTCTGTGCCTGGGAAGCAGAAGTGTTCCCATTGCTTCGCAGAATCGCTTTTGTGCAGAAAACAGTAACACTTGTTCAGAACGAAAGAAAGCACAGAGCCCCAGATTTGCTGTTGTCCTGGAGAGCTTGCAGAGCACTGGGGAAAGGCAGGCAGAGAATTCCCTGCTAGCACCTTCTTTGTGCCTGTTCACATTGCTTCGCAGAATCGCTTTTGTGCAGAAAACAGTAACACTTGTTCAGACGAAAGAAAGCACAGAGCCCCAGATTTTATGTTGTCCTGGAGAGCTTGCAGAGCACTGGGGAAAAGCAGGCAGAGAATTCCCTGCTAGCACCTTCTCTGTGCCTGGGAAGCAGAAGTGTTTACATTGCTTCGCAGAATCGCTTTTGTGCAGAAAACAGTAACACTTGTTCAGAACGAAAGAAAGCACAGAGCCCCAGATTTTATGTTGTCCTGGAGAGCTTGCAGAGCACTGGGGAAAGGCAGGCAGAGAATTCCCTGCTAGCACCTTCTCTGTGCCTGGGAAACAGAAGTGTTCCCATTGCTTCGCAGAATCGCTTTTGTGCAGAAAACAGTAACACTTGTTCAGAACGAAAGAAAGCACAGAGCCCCAGATTTTATGTTGTCCTGGAGAGCTTGCAGAGCACTGGGGAAAGGCAGGCAGAGAATTCCCTGCTAGCACCTTCTTTGTGCCTGTTCACATTGCTTCGCAGAATCGCTTTTGTGCAGAAAACAGTAACACTTGTTCAGACGAAAAAAAGCACAGAGCCCCAGATTTTATGTTGTCCTGGAGAGCTTGCAGAGCACTGGGGAAAAGCAGGCAGAGAATTCCCTGCTAGCACCTTCTCTGTGCCTGGGAAGCAGAAGTGTTCACATTGCTTCGCAGAATCGCTTTTGTGCAGAAAACAGTAACACTTGTTCAGAACGAAAGAAAGCACAGAGCCCCAGATTTTATGTTGTCCTGGAGAGCTTGCAGAGCACTGGGGAAAAGCAGGCAGAGAATTCCCTGCTAGCACCTTCTCTGTGCCTGGGAAACAGAAGTGTTCACATTGCTTCGCAGAATCGCTTTTGTGCAGAAAACACTAACACTTGTTCAGAACGAAAGAAAGCACAGAGCTCCAGATTTTATGTTGTCCTGGAGAGCTTGCAGAGCACTGGGGAAAGGCAGGCAGAGAATTCCCTGCTAGCACCTTCTCTGTGCCTGTTCACATTGCTTCACAAGAATCGCTTTTGTGCAGAAAACAGTAACACTTGTTCAGAACGAAAGAAAGCACAGAGCCCCAGATTTTATGTTGTCCTGGAGAGCTTGCAGAGCACTGGGGAAAGGCAGGCAGAGAATTCCCTGCTAGCACCTTCTCTGTGCCTGGGAAGCAGAAGTGTTCCCATTGCTTCGCAGAATCGCTTTTGTGCAGAAAACAGTAACACTTGTTCAGAACGAAAGAAAGCACAGAGCCCCAGATTTGCTGTTGTCCTGGAGAGCTTGCAGAGCACTGGGGAAAGGCAGGCAGAGAATTCCCTGCTAGCACCTTCTTTGTGCCTGTTCACATTGCTTCGCAGAATCGCTTTTGTGCAGAAAACAGTAACACTTGTTCAGACGAAAAAAAGCACAGAGCCCCAGATTTTATGTTGTCCTGGAGAGCTTGCAGAGCACTGGGGAAAAGCAGGCAGAGAATTCCCTGCTAGCACCTTCTCTGTGCCTGGGAAGCAGAAGTGTTTACATTGCTTCGCAGAATCGCTTTTGTGCAGAAAACAGTAACACTTGTTCAGAACGAAAGAAAGCACAGAGCCCCAGATTTTATGTTGTCCTGGAGAGCTTGCAGAGCACTGGGGAAAAGCAGGCAGAGAATTCCCTGCTATCACCTTCTCTGTGCCTGGGAAACAGAAGTGTTCACATTGCTTCGCAGAATCGCTTTTGTGCAGAAAACAGTAACACTTGTTCAGAACGAAAGAAAGCACAGAGCCCCAGATTTTATGTTGTCCTGGAGAGCTTGCAGAGCACTGGGGAAAGGCAGGCAGAGAATTCCCTGCTAGCACCTTCTCTGTGCCTGTTCACATTGCTTCGCAGAATCGCTTTTGTGCAGAAAACAGTAACACTTGTTCAGAACGAAAGAAAGCACAGAGCCCCAGATTCTATGTTGTCCTGGAGAGCTTGCAGAGCACTGGGGAAAAGCAGGCAGAGAATTCCCTGCTAGCACCTTCTCTGTGCCTGGGAAGCAGAAGTGTTCACATTGCTTCGCAGAATCGCTTTTGTGCAGAAAACAGTAACACTTGTTCAGAACGAAAGAAAGCACAGAGCCCCAGATTTTATGTTGTCCTGGAGAGCTTGCAGAGCACTGGGGAAAAGCAGGCAGAGAATTTCCTGCTAGCACCTTCTCTGTGCCTGGGAAGCAGAAGTGTTCACATTGCTTGGCAGAATCGCTTTTGTGCAGAAAACAGTAACACTTGTTCAGAATGAAAGAAAGCACAGAGCCCCAGATTTTATGTTGTCCTGGAGAGCTTGCAGAGCACTGGGGAAAAGCAGGCAGAGAATTCCCTGCTAGCACCTTCTCTGTGCCTGGGAAGCAGAAGTCTTCACATTGCTTCGCAGAATCGCTTTTGTGCAGAAAACAGTAACACTTGTTCAGACGAAAAAAAGCACAGAGCCCCAGATTTTATGTTGTCCTGGAGAGCTTGCAGAGCACTGGGGAAAAGCAGGCAGAGAATTCCCTGCTAGCACCTTCTCTGTGCCTGGGAAGCAGAAGTGTTCCCATTGCTTCGCAGAATCGCTTTTGTGCAGAAAACAGTAACAATTGTTCAGAACGAAAGAAAGCACAGAGCCCCAGATTTTATGTTGTCCTGGAGATCTTGCAGAGCACTGGGGAAAAGCAGGCAGAGAATTTCCTGCTAGCACCTTCTCTGTGCCTGGGAAGCAGAAGTGTTCACATTGCTTGGCAGAATCGCTTTTGTGCAGAAAACAGTAACACTTGTTCAGAATGAAAGAAAGCACAGAGCCCCAGATTTTATGTTGTCCTGGAGAGCTTGCAGAGCACTGGGGAAAAGCAGGCAGAGAATTCCCTGCTAGCACCTTCTCTGTGCCTGGGAAGCAGAAGTCTTCACATTGCTTCGCAGAATCGCTTTTGTGCAGAAAACAGTAACACTTGTTCAGAACGAAAGAAAGCACAGAGCCCCAGATTTTATGTTGTCCTGGAGAGCTTGCAGAGCACTGGGGAAAGGCAGGCAGAGAATTCCCTGCTAGCACCTTCTCTGTGCCTGTTCACATTGCTTCGCAGAATCGCTTTTGTGCAGAAAACAGTAACACTTGTTCAGACGAAAAAAAGCACAGAGCCCCAGATTTTATGTTGTCCTGGAGAGCTTGCAGAGCACTGGGGAAAAGCAGGCAGAGGATTCCCTGCTAGCACCTTCTCTGTGCCTGGGAAGCAGAAGTGTTCACATTGCTTCGCAGAATCGCTTTTGTGCAGAAAACAGTAACACTTGTTCAGAACGAAAGAAAGCACAGAGCCCCAGATTTTATGTTGTCCTGGAGAGCTTGCAGAGCACTGGGGAAAGGCAGGCAGAGAATTCCCTGCTAGCACCTTCTCTGTGCCTGTTCACATTGCTTCGCAAGAATCGCTTTTGTGCAGAAAACAGTAACACTTGTTCAGAACGAAAGAAAGCACAGAGCCCCAGATTTTATGTTGTCCTGGAGAGCTTGCAGAGCACTGGGGAAAGGCAGGCAGAGAATTCCCTGCTAGCACCTTCTCTGTGCCTGGGAAGCAGAAGTGTTCACATTGCTTGGCAGAATCGCTTTTGTGCAGAAAACAGTAACACTTGTTCAGAACGAAAGAAAGCACAGAGCCCCAGATTTTATGTTGTGCTGGAGAGCTTGCAGAGCACTGGGGAAAAGCAGGCAGAGAATTCCCTGCTATCACCTTCTCTGTGCCTGGGAAACAGAAGTGTTCACATTGCTTCGCAGAATCGCTTTTGTGCAGAAAACACTAACACTTGTTCAGAACGAAAGAAAGCACAGAGCCCCAGATTTTATGTTGTCCTGGAGAGCTTGCAGAGCACTGGGGAAAGGCAGGCAGAGAATTCCCTGCTAGCACCTTCTCTGTGCCTGTTCACATTGCTTCGCAGAATCGCTTTTGTGCAGAAAACAGTAACACTTGTTCAGACGAAAGAAAGCACAGAGCCCCAGATTCTATGTTGTCCTGGAGAGCTTGCAGAGCACTGGGGAAAGGCAGGCAGAGAATTCCCTGCTAGCACCTTCTCTGTGCCTGGGAAACAGAAGTGTTCCCATTGCTTCGCAGAATCGCTTTTGTGCAGAAAACAGTAACACTTGTTCAGACGAAAAAAAGCACAGAGCCCCAGATTTTATGTTGTCCTGGAGAGCTTGCAGAGCACTGGGGAAAAGCAGGCAGAGAATTCCCTGCTAGCACCTTCTCTGTGCCTGGGAAGCAGAAGTGTTCACATTGCTTCGCAGAATCGCTTTTGTGCAGAAAACAGTAACACTTGTTCAGAACGAAAGAAAGCACAGAGCCCCAGATTTTATGTTGTCCTGGAGAGCTTGCAGAGCACTGGGGAAAAGCAGGCAGAGAATTCCCTGCTAGCACCTTCTCTGTGCCTGGGAAGCAGAAGTGTTCACATTGCTTCGCAGAATCGCTTTTGTGCAGAAAACAGTAACACTTGTTCAGAACGAAAGAAAGCACAGAGCCCCAGATTTTATGTTGTCCTGGAGAGCTTGCAGAGCACTGGGGAAAAGCAGGCAGAGAATTTCCTGCTAGCACCTTCTCTGTGCCTGGGAAGCAGAAGTGTTCACATTGCTTGGCAGAATCGCTTTTGTGCAGAAAACAGTAACACTTGTTCAGAACGAAAGAAAGCACAGAGCCCCAGATTTTATGTTGTCCTGGAGAGCTTGCAGAGCACTGGGGAAAAGCAGGCAGAGAATTCCCTGCTAGCACCTTCTCTGTGCCTGGGAAACAGAAGTGTTCCCATTGCTTCGCAGAATCGCTTTTGTGCAGAAAACAGTAACACTTGTTCAGAACGAAAGAAAGCACAGAGCCCCAGATTTGCTGTTGTCCTGGAGAGCTTGCAGAGCACTGGGGAAAGGCAGGCAGAGAATTCCCTGCTAGCACCTTCTTTGTGCCTGTTCACATTGCTTCGCAGAATCGCTTTTGTGCAGAAAACAGTAACACTTGTTCAGACGAAAAAAAGCACAGAGCCCCAGATTTTATGTTGTCCTGGAGAGCTTGCAGAGCACTGGGGAAAGGCAGGCAGAGAATTCCCTGCTAGCACCTTCTCTGTGCCTGTTCACATTGCTTCGCAGAATCGCTTTTGTGCAGAAAACAGTAACACTTGTTCAGACGAAAGAAAGCACAGAGCCCCAGATTCTATGTTGTCCTGGAGAGCTTGCAGAGCACTGGGGAAAGGCAGGCAGAGAATTCCCTGCTAGCACCTTCTCTGTGCCTGGGAAACAGAAGTGTTCCCATTGCTTCGCAGAATCGCTTTTGTGCAGAAAACAGTAACACTTGTTCAGAACGAAAGAAAGCACAGAGCCCCAGATTTTATGTTGTCCTGGAGAGCTTGCAGAGCACTGGGGAAAAGCAGGCAGAGAATTCCCTGCTAGCACCTTCTCTGTGCCTGGGAAGCAGAAGTGTTCACATTGCTTCGCAGAATCGCTTTTGTGCAGAAAACAGTAACACTTGTTCAGAACGAAAGAAAGCACAGAGCCCCAGATTTTATGTTGTCCTGGAGAGCTTGCAGAGCACTGGGGAAAAGCAGGCAGAGAATTCCCTGCTAGCACCTTCTCTGTGCCTGTTCACATTGCTTCGCAAGAATCGCTTTTGTGCAGAAAACAGTAACACTTGTTCAGAACGAAAGAAAGCACAGAGCCCCAGATTTTATGTTGTCCTGGAGAGCTTGCAGAGCACTGGGGAAAGGCAGGCAGAGAATTCCCTGCTAGCACCTTCTCTGTGCCTGGGAAGCAGAAGTGTTCACATTGCTTCGCAGAATCGCTTTTGTGCAGAAAACAGTAACACTTGTTCAGAACGAAAGAAAGCACAGAGCCCCAGATTTTATGTTGTCCTGGAGAGCTTGCAGAGCACTGGGGAAAGGCAGGCAGAGAATTCCCTGCTAGCACCTTCTCTGTGCCTGTTCACATTGCTTCGCAGAATCGCTTTTGTGCAGAAAACAGTAACACTTGTTCAGACGAAAGAAAGCACAGAGCCCCAGATTCTATGTTGTCCTGGAGAGCTTGCAGAGCACTGGGGAAAAGCAGGCAGAGAATTCCCTGCTAGCACCTTCTCTGTGCCTGGGAAGCAGAAGTGTTCACATTGCTTCGCAGAATCGCTTTTGTGCAGAAAACAGTAACACTTGTTCAGAACGAAAGAAAGCACAGAGCCCCAGATTTTATGTTGTCCTGGAGAGCTTGCAGAGCACTGGGGAAAGGCAGGCAGAGAATTCCCTGCTAGCACCTTCTCTGTGCCTGGGAAGCAGAAGTGTTCACATTGCTTCGCAGAATCGCTTTTGTGCAGAAAACAGTAACACTTGTTCAGAACAAAAGAAACACAGAGCCCCAGATTTGCTGTTGTCCTGGAGAGCTTGCAGAGCACTGGGGAAAGGCAGGCAGAGAATTCCCTGCTAGCACCTTCTCTGTGCCTGTTCACATTGCTTCGCAGAATCGCTTTTGTGCAGAAAACAGTAACACTTGTTCAGACGAAAAAAAGCACAGAGCCCCAGATTTTATGTTGTCCTGGAGAGCTTGCAGAGCACTGGGGAAAAGCAGGCAGAGAATTCCCTGCTAGCACCTTCTCTGTGCCTGGGAAACAGAAGTGTTCCCATTGCTTCGCAGAATCGCTTTTGTGCAGAAAACAGTAACACTTGTTCAGAACGAAAGAAAGCACAGAGCCCCAGATTTGCTGTTGTCCTGGAGAGCTTGCAGAGCACTGGGGAAAGGCAGGCAGAGAATTCCCTGCTAGCACCTTCTTTGTGCCTGTTCACATTGCTTCGCAGAATCGCTTTTGTGCAGAAAACAGTAACACTTGTTCAGACGAAAAAAAGCACAGAGCCCCAGATTTTATGTTGTCCTGGAGAGCTTGCAGAGCACTAGGGAAAGGCAGGCAGAGAATTCCCTGCTAGCACCTTCTCTGTGCCTGGGAAACAGAAGTGTTCCCATTGCTTCGCAGAATCGCTTTTGTGCAGAAAACAGTAACACTTGTTCAGACGAAAGAAAGCACAGAGCCCCAGATTTTATGTTGTCCTGGAGAGCTTGCAGAGCACTGGGGAAAAGCAGGCAGAGAATTCCCTGCTAGCACCTTCTCTGTGCCTGGGAAGCAGAAGTGTTCACATTGCTTCGCAGAATCGCTTTTGTGCAGAAAACAGTAACACTTGTTCAGAACGAAAGAAAGCACAGAGCCCCAGATTTTATGTTGTCCTGGAGAGCTTGCAGAGCACTGGGGAAAGGCAGGCAGAGAATTCCCTGCTAGCACCTTCTCTGTGCCTGGGAAGCAGAAGTGTTCACATTGCTTCGCAGAATCGCTTTTGTGCAGAAAACAGTAACACTTGTTCAGAACAAAAGAAAGCACAGAGCCCCAGATTTGCTGTTGTCCTGGAGAGCTTGCAGAGCACTGGGGAAAGGCAGGCAGAGAATTCCCTGCTAGCACCTTCTTTGTGCCTGTTCACATTGCTTCGCAGAATCGCTTTTGTGCAGAAAACAGTAACACTTGTTCAGACGAAAAAAAGCACAGAGCCCCAGATTTTATGTTGTCCTGGAGAGCTTGCAGAGCACTGGGGAAAAGCAGGCAGAGAATTCCCTGCTAGCACCTTCTCTGTGCCTGGGAAACAGAAGTGTTCCCATTGCTTCGCAGAATCGCTTTTGTGCAGAAAACAGTAACACTTGTTCAGAACGAAAGAAAGCACAGAGCCCCAGATTTGCTGTTGTCCTGGAGAGCTTGCAGAGCACTGGGGAAAGGCAGGCAGAGAATTCCCTGCTAGCACCTTCTTTGTGCCTGTTCACATTGCTTCGCAGAATCGCTTTTGTGCAGAAAACAGTAACACTTGTTCAGACGAAAAAAAGCACAGAGCCCCAGATTTTATGTTGTCCTGGAGAGCTTGCAGAGCACTAGGGAAAGGCAGGCAGAGAATTCCCTGCTAGCACCTTCTCTGTGCCTGTTCACATTGCTTCGCAGAATCGCTTTTGTGCAGAAAACAGTAACACTTGTTCAGACGAAAGAAAGCACAGAGCCCCAGATTCTATGTTGTCCTGGAGAGCTTGCAGAGCACTGGGGAAAGGCAGGCAGAGAATTCCCTGCTAGCACCTTCTCTGTGCCTGGGAAGCAGAAGTGTTCACATTGCTTCGCAGAATCGCTTTTGTGCAGAAAACAGTAACACTTGTTCAGAACGAAAGAAAGCACAGAGCCCCAGATTTTATCTTGTCCTGGAGAGCTTGCAGAGCACTGGGGAAAAGCAGGCAGAGAATTCCCTGCTAGCACCTTCTCTGTGCCTGGGAAGCAGAAGTGTTCACATTGCTTCGCAGAATCGCTTTTGTGCAGAAAACAGTAACACTTGTTCAGAACGAAAGAAAGCACAGAGCCCCAGATTTTATGTTGTCCTGGAGAGCTTGCAGAGCACTGGGGAAAAGCAGGCAGAGAATTCCCTGCTAGCACCTTCTCTGTGCCTGTTCACATTGCTTCGCAAGAATCGCTTTTGTGCAGAAAACAGTAACACTTGTTCAGAACGAAAGAAAGCACAGAGCCCCAGATTTTATGTTGTCCTGGAGAGCTTGCAGAGCACTGGGGAAAGGCAGGCAGAGAATTCCCTGCTAGCACCTTCTCTGTGCCTGGGAAGCAGAAGTGTTCACATTGCTTCGCAGAATCGCTTTTGTGCAGAAAACAGTAACACTTGTTCAGAACGAAAGAAAGCACAGAGCCCCAGATTCTATGTTGTCCTGGAGAGCTTGCAGAGCACTGGGGAAAGGCAGGCAGAGAATTCCCTGCTAGCACCTTCTCTGTGCCTGTTCACATTGCTTCGCAGAATCGCTTTTGTGCAGAAAACAGTAACACTTGTTCAGACGAAAGAAAGCACAGAGCCCCAGATTCTATGTTGTCCTGGAGAGCTTGCAGAGCGCTGGGGAAAGGCAGGCAGAGAATTCCCTGCTAGCACCTTCTCTGTGCCTGGGAAACAGAAGTGTTCCCATTGCTTCGCAGAATCGCTTTTGTGCAGAAAACAGTAACACTTGTTCAGACGAAAAAAAGCACAGAGCCCCAGATTTTATGTTGTCCTGGAGAGCTTGCAGAGCACTGGGGAAAAGCAGGCAGAGAATTCCCTGCTAGCACCTTCTCTGTGCCTGGGAAGCAGAAGTCTTCACATTGCTTCGCAGAATCGCTTTTGTGCAGAAAACAGTAACACTTGTTCAGAACGAAAGAAAGCACAGAGCCTCAGATTTGCTGTTGTCCTGGAGAGCTTGCAGAGCACTGGGAAAAGGCAGGCAGAGAATTCCCTGCTAGCACCTTCTTTGTGCCTGTTCACATTGCTTTGCAGAATCGCTTTTGTGCAGAAAACAGTAACACTTGTTCAGATGAAAAAAAGCACAGAGCCCCAGATTTTATGTTGTCCTGGAGAGCTTGCAGAGCACTAGGGAAAGGCAGGCAGAGAATTCCCTGCTAGCACCTTCTCTGTGCCTGGGAAGCAGAAGTGTTCACATTGCTTCGCAGAATCGCTTTTGTGCAGAAAACAGTAACACTTGTTCAGAACGAAAGAAAGCACAGAGCCCCAGATTTGCTGTTGTCCTGGAGAGCTTGCAGAGCACTGGGGAAAGGCAGGCAGAGAATTCCCTGCTAGCACCTTCTTTGTGCCTGTTCACATTGCTTCGCAGAATCGCTTTTGTGCAGAAAACAGTAACACTTGTTCAGACGAAAAAAAGCACAGAGCCCCAGATTTTATGTTGTCCTGGAGAGCTTGCAGAGCACTGGGGAAAAGCAGGCAGAGAATTCCCTGCTAGCACCTTCTCTGTGCCTGGGAAACAGAAGTGTTCCCATTGCTTCGCAGAATCGCTTTTGTGCAGAAAACAGTAACACTTGTTCAGAACGAAAGAAAGCACAGAGCCCCAGATTTGCTGTTGTCCTGGAGAGCTTGCAGAGCACTGGGGAAAGGCAGGCAGAGAATTCCCTGCTAGCACCTTCTTTGTGCCTGTTCACATTGCTTCGCAGAATCGCTTTTGTGCAGAAAACAGTAACACTTGTTCAGACGAAAAAAAGCACAGAGCCCCAGATTTTATGTTGTCCTGGAGAGCTTGCAGAGCACTGGGGAAAAGCAGGCAGAGAATTCCCTGCTAGCACCTTCTCTGTGCCTGGGAAGCAGAAGTGTTCACATTGCTTCGCAGAATCGCTTTTGTGCAGAAAACAGTAACACTTGTTCAGAACGAAAGAAAGCACAGAGCCCCAGATTTTATGTTGTCCTGGAGAGCTTGCAGAGCACTGGGGAAAAGCAGGCAGAGAATTCCCTGCTATCACCTTCTCTGTGCCTGGGAAACAGAAGTGTTCACATTGCTTCGCAGAATCGCTTTTGTGCAGAAAACACTAACACTTGTTCAGAACGAAAGAAAGCACAGAGCCCCAGATTTTATGTTGTCCTGGAGAGCTTGCAGAGCACTGGGGAAAGGCAGGCAGAGAATTCCCTGCTAGCACCTTCTCTGTGCCTGTTCACATTGCTTCGCAGAATCGCTTTTGTGCAGAAAACAGTAACACTTGTTCAGACGAAAGAAAGCACAGAGCCCCAGATTCTATGTTGTCCTGGAGAGCTTGCAGAGCACTGGGGAAAAGCAGGCAGAGAATTCCCTGCTAGCACCTTCTCTGTGCCTGGGAAGCAGAAGTGTTCACATTGCTTGGCAGAATCGCTTTTGTGCAGAAAACAGTAACACTTGTTCAGAATGAAAGAAAGCACAGAGCCCCAGATTTTATGTTGTCCTGGAGAGCTTGCAGAGCACTGGGGAAAAGCAGGCAGAGAATTCCCTGCTAGCACCTTCTCTGTGCCTGGGAAGCAGAAGTGTTCACATTGCTTGGCAGAATCGCTTTTGTGCAGAAAACAGTAACACTTGTTCAGAACGAAAGAAAGCACAGAGCCCCAGATTTTATGTTGTCCTGGAGAGCTTGCAGAGCACTGGGGAAAAGCAGGCAGAGAATTCCCTGCTAGCACCTTCTCTGTGCCTGGGAAACAGAAGTGTTCACATTGCTTCGCAGAATCGCTTTTGTGCAGAAAACAGTAACACTTGTTCAGAACGAAAGAAAGCACAGAGCCCCAGATTTGCTGTTGTCCTGGAGAGCTTGCAGAGCACTGGGGAAAGGCAGGCAGAGAATTCCCTGCTAGCACCTTCTTTGTGCCTGTTCACATTGCTTCGCAGAATCGCTTTTGTGCAGAAAACAGTAACACTTGTTCAGACGAAAAAAAGCACAGAGCCCCAGATTTTATGTTGTCCTGGAGAGCTTGCAGAGCACTAGGGAAAGGCAGGCAGAGAATTCCCTGCTAGCACCTTCTCTGTGCCTGTTCACATTGCTTCGCAGAATCGCTTTTGTGCAGAAAACAGTAACACTTGTTCAGACGAAAGAAAGCACAGAGCCCCAGATTCTATGTTGTCCTGGAGAGCTTGCAGAGCACTGGGGAAAGGCAGGCAGAGAATTCCCTGCTAGCACCTTCTCTGTGCCTGGGAAGCAGAAGTGTTCCCATTGCTTCGCAGAATCGCTTTTGTGCAGAAAACAGTAACACTTGTTCAGAACGAAAGAAAGCACAGAGCCCCAGATTTTATGTTGTCCTGGAGAGCTTGCAGAGCACTGGGGAAAAGCAGGCAGAGAATTCCCTGCTAGCACCTTCTCTGTGCCTGGGAAGCAGAGGTGTTCACATTGCTTCGCAGAATCGCTTTTGTGCAGAAAACAGTAACACTTGTTCAGAACGAAAGAAAGCACAGAGCCCCAGATTTTATGTTGTCCTGGAGAGCTTGCAGAGCACTGGGGAAAAGCAGGCAGAGAATTCCCTGCTAGCACCTTCTCTGTGCCTGTTCACATTGCTTCGCAAGAATCGCTTTTGTGCAGAAAACAGTAACACTTGTTCAGAACGAAAGAAAGCACAGAGCCCCAGATTTTATGTTGTCCTGGAGAGCTTGCAGAGCACTGGGGAAAGGCAGGCAGAGAATTCCCTGCTAGCACCTTCTCTGTGCCTGGGAAGCAGAAGTGTTCACATTGCTTCGCAGAATCGCTTTTGTGCAGAAAACACTAACACTTGTTCAGAACGAAAGAAAGCACAGAGCCCCAGATTTTATGTTGTCCTGGAGAGCTTGCAGAGCACTGGGGAAAGGCAGGCAGAGAATTCCCTGCTAGCACCTTCTCTGTGCCTGTTCACATTGCTTCGCAGAATCGCTTTAGTGCAGAAAACAGTAACACTTGTTCAGACGAAAGAAAGCACAGAGCCCCAGATTCTATGTTGTCCTGGAGAGCTTGCAGAGCACTGGGGAAAAGCAGGCAGAGAATTCCCTGCTAGCACCTTCTCTGTGCCTGGGAAACAGAAGTGTTCCCATTGCTTCGCAGAATCGCTTTTGTGCAGAAAACAGTAACACTTGTTCAGAACAAAAGAAAGCACAGAGCCCCAGATTTTATGTTGTCCTGGAGAGCTTGCAGAGCACTGGGGAAAAGCAGGCAGAGAATTCCCTGCTAGCACCTTCTCTGTGCCTGGGAAGCAGAAGTGTTCACATTGCTTCGCAGAATCGCTTTTGTGCAGAAAACAGTAACACTTGTTCAGAACGAAAGAAAGCACAGAGCCCCAGATTTGCTGTTGTCCTGGAGAGCTTGCAGAGCACTGGGGAAAGGCAGGCAGAGAATTCCCTGCTAGCACCTTCTTTGTGCCTGTTCACATTGCTTCGCAGAATCGCTTTTGTGCAGAAAACAGTAACACTTGTTCAGACGAAAAAAAGCACAGAGCCCCAGATTTTATGTTGTCCTGGAGAGCTTGCAGAGCACTGGGGAAAAGCAGGCAGAGAATTCCCTGCTAGCACCTTCTCTGTGCCTGGGAAGCAGAAGTGTTCACATTGCTTCGCAGCATCGCTTTTGTGCAGAAAACAGTAACACTTGTTCAGAACAAAAGAAAGCACAGAGCCCCAGATTTTATGTTGTCCTGGAGAGCTTGCAGAGCACTGGGGAAAAGCAGGCAGAGAATTCCCTGCTAGCACCTTCTCTGTGCCTGGGAAGCAGAAGTGTTCACATTGCTTCGCAGAATCGCTTTTGTGCAGAAAACAGTAACACTTGTTCAGAACGAAAGAAAGCACAGAGCCCCAGATTTGCTGTTGTCCTGGAGAGCTTGCAGAGCACTGGGGAAAGGCAGGCAGAGAATTCCCTGCTAGCACCTTCTTTGTACCTGTTCACATTGCTTCGCAGAATCGCTTTTGTGCAGAAAACAGTAACACTTGTTCAGACGAAAAAAAGCACAGAGCCCCAGATTTTATGTTGTCCTGGAGAGCTTGCAGAGCACTGGGGAAAAGCAGGCAGAGAATTCCCTGCTAGCACCTTCTCTGTGCCTGGGAAACAGAAGTGTTCACATTGCTTCGCAGAATCGCTTTTGTGCAGAAAACAGTAACACTTGTTCAGAACGAAAGAAAGCACAGAGCCCCAGATTTGCTGTTGTCCTGGAGAGCTTGCAGAGCACTGGGGAAAGGCAGGCAGAGAATTCCCTGCTAGCACCTTCTTTGTGCCTGTTCACATTGCTTCGCAGAATCGCTTTTGTGCAGAAAACAGTAACACTTGTTCAGACGAAAAAAAGCACAGAGCCCCAGATTTTATGTTGTCCTGGAGAGCTTGCAGAGCACTGGGGAAAAGCAGGCAGAGAATTCCCTGCTAGCACCTTCTCTGTGCCTGGGAAGCAGAAGTGTTCACATTGCTTCGCAGAATCGCTTTTGTGCAGAAAACAGTAACACTTGTTCAGAACGAAAGAAAGCACAGAGCCCCAGATTTTATGTTGTCCTGGAGAGCTTGCAGAGCACTGGGGAAAAGCAGGCAGAGAATTCCCTGCTAGCACCTTCTCTGTGCCTGTTCACATTGCTTCGCAGAATCGCTTTTGTGCAGAAAACAGTAACACTTGTTCAGACGAAAGAAAGCACAGAGCCCCAGATTCTATGTTGTCCTGGAGAGCTTGCAGAGCACTGGGGAAAAGCAGGCAGAGAATTCCCTGCTAGCACCTTCTCTGTGCCTGGGAAGCAGAAGTGTTCACATTGCTTGGCAGAATCGCTTTTGTGCAGAAAACAGTAACACTTGTTCAGAACGAAAGAAAGCACAGAGCCCCAGATTTTATGTTGTCCTGGAGAGCTTGCAGAGCACTGGGGAAAAGCAGGCAGAGAATTCCCTGCTAGCACCTTCTCTGTGCCTGTTCACATTGCTTCGCAAGAATCGCTTTTGTGCAGAAAACAGTAACACTTGTTCAGAACGAAAGAAAGCACAGAGCCCCAGATTTTATGTTGTCCTGGAGAGCTTGCAGAGCACTGGGGAAAGGCAGGCAGAGAATTCCCTGCTAGCACCTTCTCTGTGCCTGGGAAGCAGAAGTGTTCACATTGCTTCGCAGAATCGCTTTTGTGCAGAAAACACTAACACTTGTTCAGAACGAAAGAAAGCACAGAGCCCCAGATTTTATGTTGTCCTGGAGAGCTTGCAGAGCACTGGGGAAAGGCAGGCAGAGAATTCCCTGCTAGCACCTTCTCTGTGCCTGTTCACATTGCTTCGCAGAATCGCTTTTGTGCAGAAAACAGTAACACTTGTTCAGACGAAAGAAAGCACAGAGCCCCAGATTCTATGTTGTCCTGGAGAGCTTGCAGAGCACTGGGGAAAAGCAGGCAGAGAATTCCCTGCTAGCACCTTCTCTGTGCCTGGGAAACAGAAGTGTTCCCATTGCTTCGCAGAATCGCTTTTGTGCAGAAAACAGTAACACTTGTTCAGAACAAAAGAAAGCACAGAGCCCCAGATTTTATGTTGTCCTGGAGAGCTTGCAGAGCACTGGGGAAAAGCAGGCAGAGAATTCCCTGCTAGCACCTTCTCTGTGCCTGGGAAGCAGAAGTGTTCACATTGCTTCGCAGAATCGCTTTTGTGCAGAAAACAGTAACACTTGTTCAGAACGAAAGAAAGCACAGAGCCCCAGATTTGCTGTTGTCCTGGAGAGCTTGCAGAGCACTGGGGAAAGGCAGGCAGAGAATTCCCTGCTAGCACCTTCTTTGTGCCTGTTCACATTGCTTCGCAGAATCGCTTTTGTGCAGAAAACAGTAACACTTGTTCAGACGAAAAAAAGCACAGAGCCCCAGATTTTATGTTGTCCTGGAGAGCTTGCAGAGCACTGGGGAAAAGCAGGCAGAGAATTCCCTGCTAGCACCTTCTCTGTGCCTGGGAAACAGAAGTGTTCCCATTGCTTCGCAGAATCGCTTTTGTGCAGAAAACAGTAACACTTGTTCAGAACGAAAGAAAGCACAGAGCCCCAGATTTGCTGTTGTCCTGGAGAGCTTGCAGAGCACTGGGGAAAGGCAGGCAGAGAATTCCCTGCTAGCACCTTCTTTGTGCCTGTTCACATTGCTTCGCAGAATCGCTTTTGTGCAGAAAACAGTAACACTTGTTCAGACGAAAAAAAGCACAGAGCCCCAGATTTTATGTTGTCCTGGAGAGCTTGCAGAGCACTGGGGAAAAGCAGGCAGAGAATTCCCTGCTAGCACCTTCTCTGTGCCTGGGAAGCAGAAGTGTTCACATTGCTTCGCAGCATCGCTTTTGTGCAGAAAACAGTAACACTTGTTCAGAACAAAAGAAAGCACAGAGCCCCAGATTTTATGTTGTCCTGGAGAGCTTGCAGAGCACTGGGGAAAAGCAGGCAGAGAATTCCCTGCTAGCACCTTCTCTGTGCCTGGGAAGCAGAAGTGTTCACATTGCTTCGCAGAATCGCTTTTGTGCAGAAAACAGTAACACTTGTTCAGAACGAAAGAAAGCACAGAGCCCCAGATTTGCTGTTGTCCTGGAGAGCTTGCAGAGCACTGGGGAAAGGCAGGCAGAGAATTCCCTGCTAGCACCTTCTTTGTACCTGTTCACATTGCTTCGCAGAATCGCTTTTGTGCAGAAAACAGTAACACTTGTTCAGACGAAAAAAAGCACAGAGCCCCAGATTTTATGTTGTCCTGGAGAGCTTGCAGAGCACTGGGGAAAAGCAGGCAGAGAATTCCCTGCTAGCACCTTCTCTGTGCCTGGGAAACAGAAGTGTTCACATTGCTTCGCAGAATCGCTTTTGTGCAGAAAACAGTAACACTTGTTCAGAACGAAAGAAAGCACAGAGCCCCAGATTTGCTGTTGTCCTGGAGAGCTTGCAGAGCACTGGGGAAAGGCAGGCAGAGAATTCCCTGCTAGCACCTTCTTTGTGCCTGTTCACATTGCTTCGCAGAATCGCTTTTGTGCAGAAAACAGTAACACTTGTTCAGACGAAAAAAAGCACAGAGCCCCAGATTTTATGTTGTCCTGGAGAGCTTGCAGAGCACTGGGGAAAAGCAGGCAGAGAATTCCCTGCTAGCACCTTCTCTGTGCCTGGGAAGCAGAAGTGTTTACATTGCTTCGCAGAATCGCTTTTGTGCAGAAAACAGTAACACTTGTTCAGAACGAAAGAAAGCACAGAGCCCCAGATTTTATGTTGTCCTGGAGAGCTTGCAGAGCACTGGGGAAAAGCAGGCAGAGAATTCCCTGCTAGCACCTTCTCTGTGCCTGTTCACATTGCTTCGCAGAATCGCTTTTGTGCAGAAAACAGTAACACTTTTTCAGACGAAAGAAAGCACAGAGCCCCAGATTCTATGTTGTCCTGGAGAGCTTGCAGAGCACTGGGGAAAAGCAGGCAGAGAATTCCCTGCTAGCACCTTCTCTGTGCCTGGGAAGCAGAAGTGTTCACATTGCTTGGCAGAATCACTTTTGTGCAGAAAACAGTAACACTTGTTCAGAATGAAAGAAAGCACAGAGCCCCAGATTTTATGTTGTCCTGGAGAGCTTGCAGAGCACTGGGGAAAAGCAGGCAGAGAATTCCCTGCTAGCACCTTCTCTGTGCCTGGGAAGCAGAAGTGTTCACATTGCTTGGCAGAATCGCTTTTGTGCAGAAAACAGTAACACTTGTTCAGAACGAAAGAAAGCACAGAGCCCCAGATTTTATGTTGTCCTGGAGAGCTTGCAGAGCACTGGGGAAAAGCAGGCAGAGAATTCCCTGCTAGCACCTTCTCTGTGCCTGGGAAACAGAAGTGTTCCCATTGCTTCGCAGAATCGCTTTTGTGCAGAAAACAGTAACACTTGTTCAGAACGAAAGAAAGCACAGAGCCCCAGATTTGCTGTTGTCCTGGAGAGCTTGCAGAGCACTGGGGAAAGGCAGGCAGAGAATTCCCTGCTAGCACCTTCTTTGTGCCTGTTCACATTGCTTCGCAGAATCGCTTTTGTGCAGAAAACAGTAACACTTGTTCAGACGAAAAAAAGCACAGAGCCCCAGATTTTATGTTGTCCTGGAGAGCTTGCAGAGCACTGGGGAAAAGCAGGCAGAGAATTCCCTGCTAGCACCTTCTCTGTGCCTGGGAAGCAGAAGTGTTCACATTGCTTCGCAGAATCGCTTTTGTGCAGAAAACAGTAACACTTGTTCAGAACGAAAGAAAGCACAGAGCCCCAGATTTTATGTTGTCCTGGAGAGCTTGCAGAGCACTGGGGAAAAGCAGGCAGAGAATTCCCTGCTAGCACCTTCTCTGTGCCTGGGAAGCAGAAGTGTTCACATTGCTTCGCAGCATCGCTTTTGTGCAGAAAACAGTAACACTTGTTCAGAACAAAAGAAAGCACAGAGCCCCAGATTTTATGTTGTCCTGGAGAGCTTGCAGAGCACTGGGGAAAAGCAGGCAGAGAATTCCCTGCTAGCACCTTCTCTGTGCCTGGGAAGCAGAAGTGTTCACATTGCTTCGCAGAATCGCTTTTGTGCAGAAAACAGTAACACTTGTTCAGACGAAAGAAAGCACAGAGCCCCAGATTCTATGTTGTCCTGGAGAGCTTGCAGAGCACTGGGGAAAAGCAGGCAGAGAATTCCCTGCTAGCACCTTCTCTGTGCCTGGGAAGCAGAAGTGTTCACATTGCTTGGCAGAATCGCTTTTGTGCAGAAAACAGTAACACTTGTTCAGAACGAAAGAAAGCACAGAGCCCCAGATTTTATGTTGTCCTGGAGAGCTTGCAGAGCACTGGGGAAAAGCAGGCAGAGAATTCCCTGCTAGCACCTTCTCTGTGCCTGGGAAACAGAAGTGTTCCCATTGCTTCGCAGAATCGCTTTTGTGCAGAAAACAGTAACACTTGTTCAGAACGAAAGAAAGCACAGAGCCCCAGATTTGCTGTTGTCCTGGAGAGCTTGCAGAGCACTGGGGAAAGGCAGGCAGAGAATTCCCTGCTAGCACCTTCTTTGTGCCTGTTCACATTGCTTCGCAGAATCGCTTTTGTGCAGAAAACAGTAACACTTGTTCAGACGAAAAAAAGCACAGAGCCCCAGATTTTATGTTGTCCTGGAGAGCTTGCAGAGCACTGGGGAAAAGCAGGCAGAGAATTCCCTGCTAGCACCTTCTCTGTGCCTGTTCACATTGCTTCGCAGAATCGCTTTTGTGCAGAAAACAGTAACACTTGTTCAGACGAAAGAAAGCACAGAGCCCCAGATTTTATGTTGTCCTGGAGAGCTTGCAGAGCACTGGGGAAAAGCAGGCAGAGAATTCCCTGCTAGCACCTTCTCTGTGCCTGGGAAGCAGAAGTGTTCACATTGCTTCGCAGAATCGCTTTTGTGCAGAAAACAGTAACACTTGTTCAGAACGAAAGAAAGCACAGAGCCCCAGATTTTATGTTGTCCTGGAGAGCTTGCAGAGCACTGGGGAAAAGCAGGCAGAGAATTCCCTGCTAGCACCTTCTCTGTGCCTGTTCACATTGCTTCGCAGAATCGCTTTTGTGCAGAAAACAGTAACACTTGTTCAGACGAAAGAAAGCACAGAGCCCCAGATTTGCTGTTGTCCTGGAGAGCTTGCAGAGCACTGGGGAAAGGCAGGCAGAGAATTCCCTGCTAGCACCTTCTTTGTGCCTGTTCACATTGCTTCGCAGAATCGCTTTTGTGCAGAAAACAGTAACACTTGTTCAGACGAAAAAAAGCACAGAGCCCCAGATTTTATGTTGTCCTGGAGAGCTTGCAGAGCACTGGGGAAAAGCAGGCAGAGAATTCCCTGCTAGCACCTTCTCTGTGCCTGGGAAACAGAAGTGTTCCCATTGCTTCGCAGAATCGCTTTTGTGCAGAAAACAGTAACACTTGTTCAGAACGAAAGAAAGCACAGAGCCCCAGATTTGCTGTTGTCCTGGAGAGCTTGCAGAGCACTGGGGAAAGGCAGGCAGAGAATTCCCTGCTAGCACCTTCTTTGTGCCTGTTCACATTGCTTCGCAGAATCGCTTTTGTGCAGAAAACAGTAACACTTGTTCAGACGAAAAAAAGCACAGAGCCCCAGATTTTATGTTGTCCTGGAGAGCTTGCAGAGCACTGGGGAAAAGCAGGCAGAGAATTCCCTGCTAGCACCTTCTCTGTGCCTGGGAAGCAGAAGTGTTCACATTGCTTCGCAGAATCGCTTTTGTGCAGAAAACAGTAACACTTGTTCAGAACGAAAGAAAGCACAGAGCCCCAGATTTTATGTTGTCCTGGAGAGCTTGCAGAGCACTGGGGAAAAGCAGGCAGAGAATTCCCTGCTAGCACCTTCTCTGTGCCTGGGAAGCAGAAGTGTTCACATTGCTTCGCAGCATCGCTTTTGTGCAGAAAACAGTAACACTTGTTCAGAACAAAAGAAAGCACAGAGCCCCAGATTTTATGTTGTCCTGGAGAGCTTGCAGAGCACTGGGGAAAAGCAGGCAGAGAATTCCCTGCTAGCACCTTCTCTGTGCCTGGGAAGCAGAAGTGTTCACATTGCTTGGCAGAATCGCTTTTGTGCAGAAAACAGTAACACTTGTTCAGAACAAAAGAAAGCACAGAGCCCCAGATTTTATGTTGTCCTGGAGAGCTTGCAGAGCACTGGGGAAAAGCAGGCAGAGAATTCCCTGCTAGCACCTTCTCTGTGCCTGGGAAGCAGAAGTCTTCACATTGCTTCGCAGAATCGCTTTTGTGCAGAAAACAGTAACACTTGTTCAGAACGAAAGAAAGCACAGAGCCCCAGATTTTATGTTGTCCTGGAGAGCTTGCAGAGCACTGGGGAAAAGCAGGCAGAGAATTCCCTGCTAGCACCTTCTCTGTGCCTGGGAAACAGAAGTGTTCCCATTGCTTCGCAGAATCGCTTTTGTGCAGAAAACAGTAACACTTGTTCAGAACAAAAGAAAGCACAGAGCCCCAGATTTGCTGTTGTCCTGGAGAGCTTGCAGAGCACTGGGGAAAGGCAGGCAGAGAATTCCCTGCTAGCACCTTCTTTGTGCCTGTTCACATTGCTTCGCAGAATCGCTTTTGTGCAGAAAACAGTAACACTTGTTCAGACGAAAAAAAGCACAGAGCCCCAGATTTTATGTTGTCCTGGAGAGCTTGCAGAGCACTGGGGAAAAGCAGGCAGAGAATTCCCTGCTAGCACCTTCTCTGTGCCTGGGAAACAGAAGTGTTCCCATTGCTTCGCAGAATCGCTTTTGTGCAGAAAACAGTAACACTTGTTCAGAACGAAAGAAAGCACAGAGCCCCAGATTTGCTGTTGTCCTGGAGAGCTTGCAGAGCACTGGGGAAAGGCAGGCAGAGAATTCCCTGCTAGCACCTTCTTTGTGCCTGTTCACATTGCTTCGCAGAATCGCTTTTGTGCAGAAAACAGTAACACTTGTTCAGACGAAAAAAAGCACAGAGCCCCAGATTTTATGTTGTCCTGGAGAGCTTGCAGAGCACTAGGGAAAGGCAGGCAGAGAATTCCCTGCTAGCACCTTCTCTGTGCCTGTTCACATTGCTTCGCAGAATCGCTTTTGTGCAGAAAACAGTAACACTTGTTCAGACGAAAGAAAGCACAGAGCCCCAGATTCTATGTTGTCCTGGAGAGCTTGCAGAGCACTGGGGAAAGGCAGGCAGAGAATTCCCTGCTAGCACCTTCTCTGTGCTTGGGAAACAGAAGTGTTCCCATTGCTTCGCAGAATCGCTTTTGTGCAGAAAACAGTAACACTTGTTCAGAACGAAAGAAAGCACAGAGCCCCAGATTTTATGTTGTCCTGGAGAGCTTGCAGAGCACTGGGGAAAAGCAGGCAGAGAATTCCCTGCTAGCACCTTCTCTGTGCCTGGGAAGCAGAAGTGTTCACATTGCTTCGCAGAATCGCTTTTGTGCAGAAAACAGTAACACTTGTTCAGAACGAAAGAAAGCACAGAGCCCCAGATTTTATGTTGTTGTCCTGGAGAGCTTGCAGAGCACTGGGGAAAAGCAGGCAGAGAATTCCCTGCTAGCACCTTCTCTGTGCCTGTTCACATTGCTTCGCAAGAATCGCTTTTGTGCAGAAAACAGTAACACTTGTTCAGAACGAAAGAAAGCACAGAGCCCCAGATTTTATGTTGTCCTGGAGAGCTTGCAGAGCACTGGGGAAAGGCAGGCAGAGAATTCCCTGCTAGCACCTTCTCTGTGCCTGTTCACATTGCTTCGCAGAATCGCTTTTGTGCAGAAAACAGTAACACTTGTTCAGACGAAAGAAAGCACAGAGCCCCAGATTCTATGTTGTCCTGGAGAGCTTGCAGAGCACTGGGGAAAGGCAGGCAGAGAATTCCCTGCTAGCACCTTCTCTGTGCCTGGGAAACAGAAGTGTTCCCATTGCTTCGCAGAATCGCTTTTGTGCAGAAAACAGTAACACTTGTTCAGACGAAAAAAAGCACAGAGCCCCAGATTTTATGTTGTCCTGGAGAGCTTGCAGAGCACTGGGGAAAAGCAGGCAGAGAATTCCCTGCTAGCACCTTCTCTGTGCCTGGGAAGCAGAAGTGTTCACATTGCTTCGCAGAATCGCTTTTGTGCAGAAAACAGTAACACTTGTTCAGAACGAAAGAAAGCACAGAGCCCCAGATTTTATGTTGTCCTGGAGAGCTTGCAGAGCACTGGGGAAAAGCAGGCAGAGAATTCCCTGCTAGCACCTTCTCTGTGCCTGGGAAGCAGAAGTGTTCACATTGCTTCGCAGAATCGCTTTTGTGCAGAAAACAGTAACACTTGTTCAGAACGAAAGAAAGCACAGAGCCCCAGATTTTATGTTGTCCTGGAGAGCTTGCAGAGCACTGGGGAAAAGCAGGCAGAGAATTCCCTGCTAGCACCTTCTCTGTGCCTGTTCACATTGCTTCGCAGAATTGCTTTTGTGCAGAAAACAGTAACACTTGTTCAGACGAAAGAAAGCACAGAGCCCCAGATTCTATGTTGTCCTGGAGAGCTTGCAGAGCACTGGGGAAAAGCAGGCAGAGAATTCCCTGCTAGCACCTTCTCTGTGCCTGGGAAGCAGAAGTGTTCACATTGCTTGGCAGAATCGCTTTTGTGCAGAAAACAGTAACACTTGTTCAGAACGAAAGAAAGCACAGAGCCCCAGATTTTATGTTGTCCTGGAGAGCTTGCAGAGCACTGGGGAAAAGCAGGCAGAGAATTCCCTGCTAGCACCTTCTCTGTGCCTGGGAAACAGAAGTGTTCCCATTGCTTCGCAGAATCGCTTTTGTGCAGAAAACAGTAACACTTGTTCAGAACGAAAGAAAGCACAGAGCCCCAGATTTGCTGTTGTCCTGGAGAGCTTGCAGAGCACTGGGGAAAGGCAGGCAGAGAATTCCCTGCTAGCACCTTCTTTGTGCCTGTTCACATTGCTTCGCAGAATCGCTTTTGTGCAGAAAACAGTAACACTTGTTCAGACGAAAAAAAGCACAGAGCCCCAGATTTTATGTTGTCCTGGAGAGCTTGCAGAGCACTGGGGAAAAGCAGGCAGAGAATTCCCTGCTAGCACCTTCTCTGTGCCTGGGAAGCAGAAGTGTTCACATTGCTTCGCAGAATCGCTTTTGTGCAGAAAACAGTAACACTTGTTCAGAACGAAAGAAAGCACAGAGCCCCAGATTTGCTGTTGTCCTGGAGAGCTTGCAGAGCACTGGGGAAAGGCAGGCAGAGAATTCCCTGCTAGCACCTTCTTTGTGCCTGTTCACATTGCTTCGCAGAATCGCTTTTGTGCAGAAAACAGTAACACTTGTTCAGACGAAAAAAAGCACAGAGCCCCAGATTTTATGTTGTCCTGGAGAGCTTGCAGAGCACTGGGGAAAAGCAGGCAGAGAATTCCCTGCTAGCACCTTCTCTGTGCCTGGGAAACAGAAGTGTTCACATTGCTTCGCAGAATCGCTTTTGTGCAGAAAACAGTAACACTTGTTCAGAACGAAAGAAAGCACAGAGCCCCAGATTTGCTGTTGTCCTGGAGAGCTTGCAGAGCACTGGGGAAAGGCAGGCAGAGAATTCCCTGCTAGCACCTTCTCTGTGCCTGTTCACATTGCTTCGCAGAATCGCTTTTGTGCAGAAAACAGTAACACTTGTTCAGACGAAAGAAAGCACAGAGCCCCAGATTCTATGCTGTCCTGGAGAGCTTGCAGAGCACTGAGGAAAGGCAGGCAGAGAATTCCCTGCTAGCACCTTCTCTGTGCCTGGGAAACAGAAGTGTTCCCATTGCTTCGCAGAATCGCTTTTGTGCAGAAAACAGTAACACTTGTTCAGAACGAAAGAAAGCACAGAGCCCCAGATTTTATGTTGTCCTGGAGAGCTTGCAGAGCACTGGGGAAAAGCAGGCAGAGAATTCCCTGCTAGCACCTTCTCTGTGCCTGGGAAACAGAAGTGTTCCCATTGCTTCGCAGAATCGCTTTTGTGCAGAAAACAGTAACACTTGTTCAGAACGAAAGAAAGCACAGAGCCCCAGATTTGCTGTTGTCCTGGAGAGCTTGCAGAGCACTGGGGAAAGGCAGGCAGAGAATTCCCTGCTAGCACCTTCTTTGTGCCTGTTCACATTGCTTCGCAGAATCGCTTTTGTGCAGAAAACAGTAACACTTGTTCAGACGAAAAAAAGCACAGAGCCCCAGATTTTATGTTGTCCTGGAGAGCTTGCAGAGCACTAGGGAAAGGCAGGCAGAGAATTCCCTGCTAGCACCTTCTCTGTGCCTGGGAAACAGAAGTGTTCCCATTGCTTCGCAGAATCGCTTTTGTGCAGAAAACAGTAACACTTGTTCAGACGAAAGAAAGCACAGAGCCCCAGATTTTATGTTGTCCTGGAGAGCTTGCAGAGCACTGGGGAAAAGCAGGCAGAGAATTCCCTGCTAGCACCTTCTCTGTGCCTGGGAAGCAGAAGTGTTCACATTGCTTGGCAGAATCGCTTTTGTGCAGAAAACAGTAACACTTGTTCAGAACGAAAGAAAGCACAGAGCCCCAGATTTTATGTTGTCCTGGAGAGCTTGCAGAGCACTGGGGAAAGGCAGGCAGAGAATTCCCTGCTAGCACCTTCTCTGTGCCTGGGAAGCAGAAGTGTTCACATTGCTTCGCAGAATCGCTTTTGTGCAGAAAACAGTAACACTTGTTCAGAACAAAAGAAAGCACAGAGCCCCAGATTTGCTGTTGTCCTGGAGAGCTTGCAGAGCACTGGGGAAAGGCAGGCAGAGAATTCCCTGCTAGCACCTTCTTTGTGCCTGTTCACATTGCTTCGCAGAATCGCTTTTGTGCAGAAAACAGTAACACTTGTTCAGACGAAAAAAAGCACAGAGCCCCAGATTTTATGTTGTCCTGGAGAGCTTGCAGAGCACTGGGGAAAAGCAGGCAGAGAATTCCCTGCTAGCACCTTCTCTGTGCCTGGGAAACAGAAGTGTTCCCATTGCTTCGCAGAATCGCTTTTGTGCAGAAAACAGTAACACTTGTTCAGAACGAAAGAAAGCACAGAGCCCCAGATTTGCTGTTGTCCTGGAGAGCTTGCAGAGCACTGGGGAAAGGCAGGCAGAGAATTCCCTGCTAGCACCTTCTTTGTGCCTGTTCACATTGCTTCGCAGAATCGCTTTTGTGCAGAAAACAGTAACACTTGTTCAGACGAAAAAAAGCACAGAGCCCCAGATTTTATGTTGTCCTGGAGAGCTTGCAGAGCACTAGGGAAAGGCAGGCAGAGAATTCCCTGCTAGCACCTTCTCTGTGCCTGGGAAGCAGAAGTGTTCACATTGCTTCGCAGAATCGCTTTTGTGCAGAAAACAGTAACACTTGTTCAGAACGAAAGAAAGCACAGAGCCCCAGATTTTATCTTGTCCTGGAGAGCTTGCAGAGCACTGGGGAAAAGCAGGCAGAGAATTCCCTGCTAGCACCTTCTCTGTGCCTGGGAAGCAGAAGTGTTCACATTGCTTCGCAGAATCGCTTTTGTGCAGAAAACAGTAACACTTGTTCAGAACGAAAGAAAGCACAGAGCCCCAGATTTTATGTTGTCCTGGAGAGCTTGCAGAGCACTGGGGAAAAGCAGGCAGAGAATTCCCTGCTAGCACCTTCTCTGTGCCTGTTCACATTGCTTCGCAAGAATCGCTTTTGTGCAGAAAACAGTAACACTTGTTCAGAACGAAAGAAAGCACAGAGCCCCAGATTTTATGTTGTCCTGGAGAGCTTGCAGAGCACTGGGGAAAGGCAGGCAGAGAATTCCCTGCTAGCACCTTCTCTGTGCCTGGGAAGCAGAAGTGTTCACATTGCTTCGCAGAATCGCTTTTGTGCAGAAAACAGTAACACTTGTTCAGAACGAAAGAAAGCACAGAGCCCCAGATTCTATGTTGTCCTGGAGAGCTTGCAGAGCACTGGGGAAAGGCAGGCAGAGAATTCCCTGCTAGCACCTTCTCTGTGCCTGTTCACATTGCTTCGCAGAATCGCTTTTGTGCAGAAAACAGTAACACTTGTTCAGACGAAAGAAAGCACAGAGCCCCAGATTCTATGTTGTCCTGGAGAGCTTGCAGAGCGCTGGGGAAAGGCAGGCAGAGAATTCCCTGCTAGCACCTTCTCTGTGCCTGGGAAACAGAAGTGTTCCCATTGCTTCGCAGAATCGCTTTTGTGCAGAAAACAGTAACACTTGTTCAGACGAAAAAAAGCACAGAGCCCCAGATTTTATGTTGTCCTGGAGAGCTTGCAGAGCACTGGGGAAAAGCAGGCAGAGAATTCCCTGCTAGCACCTTCTCTGTGCCTGGGAAGCAGAAGTCTTCACATTGCTTCGCAGAATCGCTTTTGTGCAGAAAACAGTAACACTTGTTCAGAACGAAAGAAAGCACAGAGCCTCAGATTTGCTGTTGTCCTGGAGAGCTTGCAGAGCACTGGGAAAAGGCAGGCAGAGAATTCCCTGCTAGCACCTTCTTTGTGCCTGTTCACATTGCTTTGCAGAATCGCTTTTGTGCAGAAAACAGTAACACTTGTTCAGATGA
The DNA here is from genome assembly GCF_047716275.1 of Strix uralensis. Taxonomy (NCBI): domain Eukaryota; kingdom Metazoa; phylum Chordata; class Aves; order Strigiformes; family Strigidae; genus Strix; species Strix uralensis. The sequence continues at coordinate 1,480,009 of NC_133995.1, forward strand.
AAAAAAGCACAGAGCCCCAGATTTTATGTTGTCCTGGAGAGCTTGCAGAGCACTAGGGAAAGGCAGGCAGAGAATTCCCTGCTAGCACCTTCTCTGTGCCTGTTCACATTGCTTCGCAGAATCGCTTTTGTGCAGAAAACAGTAACACTTGTTCAGACGAAAGAAAGCACAGAGCCCCAGATTCTATGTTGTCCTGGAGAGCTTGCAGAGCACTGGGGAAAGGCAGGCAGAGAATTCCCTGCTAGCACCTTCTCTGTGCCTGGGAAACAGAAGTGTTCCCATTGCTTCGCAGAATCGCTTTTGTGCAGAAAACAGTAACACTTGTTCAGACGAAAAAAAGCACAGAGCCCCAGATTTTATGTTGTCCTGGAGAGCTTGCAGAGCACTGGGAAAAAGCAGGCAGAGAATTCCCTGCTAGCACCTTCTCTGTGCCTGGGAAGCAGAAGTCTTCACATTGCTTCGCAGAATCGCTTTTGTGCAGAAAACAGTAACACTTGTTCAGAACGAAAGAAAGCACAGAGCCCCAGATTTGCTGTTGTCCTGGAGAGCTTGCAGAGCACTGGGGAAAGGCAGGCAGAGAATTCCCTGCTAGCACCTTCTTTGTGCCTGTTCACATTGCTTCGCAGAATCGCTTTTGTGCAGAAAACAGTAACACTTGTTCAGACGAAAAAAAGCACAGAGCCCCAGATTTTATGTTGTCCTGGAGAGCTTGCAGAGCACTGGGGAAAAGCAGGCAGAGAATTCCCTGCTAGCACCTTCTCTGTGCCTGGGAAACAGAAGTGTTCCCATTGCTTCGCAGAATCGCTTTTGTGCAGAAAACAGTAACACTTGTTCAGAACGAAAGAAAGCACAGAGCCCCAGATTTGCTGTTGTCCTGGAGAGCTTGCAGAGCACTGGGGAAAGGCAGGCAGAGAATTCCCTGCTAGCACCTTCTTTGTGCCTGTTCACATTGCTTCGCAGAATCGCTTTTGTGCAGAAAACAGTAACACTTGTTCAGACGAAAAAAAGCACAGAGCCCCAGATTTTATGTTGTCCTGGAGAGCTTGCAGAGCACTGGGGAAAAGCAGGCAGAGAATTCCCTGCTAGCACCTTCTCTGTGCCTGGGAAGCAGAAGTGTTCACATTGCTTCGCAGAATCGCTTTTGTGCAGAAAACAGTAACACTTGTTCAGAACGAAAGAAAGCACAGAGCCCCAGATTTTATGTTGTCCTGGAGAGCTTGCAGAGCACTGGGGAAAAGCAGGCAGAGAATTCCCTGCTATCACCTTCTCTGTGCCTGGGAAACAGAAGTGTTCACATTGCTTCGCAGAATCGCTTTTGTGCAGAAAACAGTAACACTTGTTCAGACGAAAAAAAGCACAGAGCCCCAGATTTTATGTTGTCCTGGAGAGCTTGCAGAGCACTGGGGAAAAGCAGGCAGAGAATTCCCTGCTAGCACCTTCTCTGTGCCTGGGAAACAGAAGTGTTCCCATTGCTTCGCAGAATCGCTTTTGTGCAGAAAACAGTAACACTTGTTCAGAACGAAAGAAAGCACAGAGCCCCAGATTTGCTGTTGTCCTGGAGAGCTTGCAGAGCACTGGGGAAAGGCAGGTAGAGAATTCCCTGCTAGCACCTTCTTTGTGCCTGTTCACATTGCTTCGCAGAATCGCTTTTGTGCAGAAAACAGTAACACTTGTTCAGACGAAAAAAAGCACAGAGCCCCAGATTTTATGTTGTCCTGGAGAGCTTGCAGAGCACTGGGGAAAAGCAGGCAGAGAATTCCCTGCTAGCACCTTCTCTGTGCCTGGGAAGCAGAAGTGTTTACATTGCTTCGCAGAATCGCTTTTGTGCAGAAAACAGTAACACTTGTTCAGACGAAAGAAAGCACAGAGCCCCAGATTCTATATTGTCCTGGAGAGCTTGCAGAGCACTGAGGAAAGGCAGGCAGAGAATTCCCTGCTAGCACCTTCTCTGTGCCTGGGAAACAGAAGTGTTCCCATTGCTTCGCAGAATCGCTTTTGTGCAGAAAACAGTAACACTTGTTCAGACGAAAGAAAGCACAGAGCCCCAGATTTTATGTTGTCCTGGAGAGCTTGCAGAGCACTGGGGAAAAGCAGGCAGAGAATTCCCTGCTAGCACCTTCTCTGTGCCTGGGAAGCAGAAGTGTTCACATTGCTTCGCAGAATCGCTTTTGTGCAGAAAACAGTAACACTTGTTCAGAACGAAAGAAAGCACAGAGCCCCAGATTTTATGTTGTCCTGGAGAGCTTGCAGAGCACTGGGGAAAAGCAGGCAGAGAATTCCCTGCTAGCACCTTCTCTGTGCCTCGGAAGCAGAAGTGTTCACATTGCTTGGCAGAATCACTTTTGTGCAGAAAACAGTAACACTTGTTCAGAACGAAAGAAAGCACAGAGCCCCAGATTTTATGTTGTCCTGGAGAGCTTGCAGAGCACTGGGGAAAAGCAGGCAGAGAATTTCCTGCTAGCACCTTCTCTGTGCCTGGGAAGCAGAAGTGTTCCCATTGCTTCGCAGAATCGCTTTTGTGTAGAAAACAGTAACACTTGTTCAGAACAAAAGAAAGCACAGAGCCCCAGATTTGCTGTTGTCCTGGAGAGCTTGCAGAGCACTGGGGAAAGGCAGGCAGAGAATTCCCTGCTAGCACCTTCTTTGTGCCTGTTCACATTGCTTCGCAGAATCGCTTTTGTGCAGAAAACAGTAACACTTGTTCAGACGAAAAAAAGCACAGAGCCCCAGATTTTATGTTGTCCTGGAGAGCTTGCAGAGCACTGGGGAAAAGCAGGCAGAGAATTCCCTGCTAGCACCTTCTCTGTGCCTGGGAAGCAGAAGTGTTCACATTGCTTCGCAGAATCGCTTTTGTGCAGAAAACAGTAACACTTGTTCAGAACGAAAGAAAGCACAGAGCCCCAGATTTTATGTTGTCCTGGAGAGCTTGCAGAGCACTGGGGAAAAGCAGGCAGAGAATTCCCTGCTATCACCTTCTTTGTGCCTGTTCACATTGCTTCGCAGAATCGCTTTTGTGCAGAAAACAGTAACACTTGTTCAGACGAAAAAAAGCACAGAGCCCCAGATTTTATGTTGTCCTGGAGAGCTTGCAGAGCACTAGGGAAAGGCAGGCAGAGAATTCCCTGCTAGCACCTTCTCTGTGCCTGTTCACATTGCTTCGCAGAATCGCTTTTGTGCAGAAAACAGTAACACTTGTTCAGACGAAAGAAAGCACAGAGCCCCAGATTCTATGTTGTCCTGGAGAGCTTGCAGAGCACTGGGGAAAGGCAGGCAGAGAATTCCCTGCTAGCACCTTCTCTGTGCCTGGGAAGCAGAAGTGTTCCCATTGCTTCGCAGAATCGCTTTTGTGCAGAAAACAGTAACACTTGTTCAGAACGAAAGAAAGCACAGAGCCCCAGATTTTATGTTGTCCTGGAGAGCTTGCAGAGCACTGGGGAAAAGCAGGCAGAGAATTCCCTGCTAGCACCTTCTCTGTGCCTGGGAAGCAGAGGTGTTCACATTGCTTCGCAGAATCGCTTTTGTGCAGAAACAGTAACACTTGTTCAGAACGAAAGAAAGCACAGAGCCCCAGATTTTATGTTGTCCTGGAGAGCTTGCAGAGCACTGGGGAAAAGCAGGCAGAGAATTCCCTGCTAGCACCTTCTCTGTGCCTGTTCACATTGCTTCGCAAGAATCGCTTTTGTGCAGAAAACAGTAACACTTGTTCAGAACGAAAGAAAGCACAGAGCCCCAGATTTTATGTTGTCCTGGAGAGCTTGCAGAGCACTGGGGAAAGGCAGGCAGAGAATTCCCTGCTAGCACCTTCTCTGTGCCTGGGAAGCAGAAGTGTTCACATTGCTTCGCAGAATCGCTTTTGTGCAGAAAACACTAACACTTGTTCAGAACGAAAGAAAGCACAGAGCCCCAGATTTTATGTTGTCCTGGAGAGCTTGCAGAGCACTGGGGAAAGGCAGGCAGAGAATTCCCTGCTAGCACCTTCTCTGTGCCTGTTCACATTGCTTCGCAGAATCGCTTTAGTGCAGAAAACAGTAACACTTGTTCAGACGAAAGAAAGCACAGAGCCCCAGATTCTATGTTGTCCTGGAGAGCTTGCAGAGCACTGGGGAAAAGCAGGCAGAGAATTCCCTGCTAGCACCTTCTCTGTGCCTGGGAAACAGAAGTGTTCACATTGCTTCGCAGAATCGCTTTTGTGCAGAAAACAGTAACACTTGTTCAGAACAAAAGAAAGCACAGAGCCCCAGATTTTATGTTGTCCTGGAGAGCTTGCAGAGCACTGGGGAAAAGCAGGCAGAGAATTCCCTGCTAGCACCTTCTCTGTGCCTGGGAAGCAGAAGTGTTCACATTGCTTCGCAGAATCGCTTTTGTGCAGAAAACAGTAACACTTGTTCAGAACGAAAGAAAGCACAGAGCCCCAGATTTGCTGTTGTCCTGGAGAGCTTGCAGAGCACTGGGGAAAGGCAGGCAGAGAATTCCCTGCTAGCACCTTCTTTGTGCCTGTTCTCATTGCTTCGCAGAATCGCTTTTGTGCAGAAAACAGTAACACTTGTTCAGACGAAAAAAAGCACAGAGCCCCAGATTTTATGTTGTCCTGGAGAGCTTGCAGAGCACTGGGGAAAAGCAGGCAGAGAATTCCCTGCTAGCACCTTCTCTGTGCCTGGGAAGCAGAAGTGTTCACATTGCTTCGCAGCATCGCTTTTGTGCAGAAAACAGTAACACTTGTTCAGAACAAAAGAAAGCACAGAGCCCCAGATTTTATGTTGTCCTGGAGAGCTTGCAGAGCACTGGGGAAAAGCAGGCAGAGAATTCCCTGCTAGCACCTTCTCTGTGCCTGGGAAGCAGAAGTGTTCACATTGCTTCGCAGAATCGCTTTTGTGCAGAAAACAGTAACACTTGTTCAGAACGAAAGAAAGCACAGAGCCCCAGATTTGCTGTTGTCCTGGAGAGCTTGCAGAGCACTGGGGAAAGGCAGGCAGAGAATTCCCTGCTAGCACCTTCTTTGTACCTGTTCACATTGCTTCGCAGAATCGCTTTTGTGCAGAAAACAGTAACACTTGTTCAGACGAAAAAAAGCACAGAGCCCCAGATTTTATGTTGTCCTGGAGAGCTTGCAGAGCACTGGGGAAAAGCAGGCAGAGAATTCCCTGCTAGCACCTTCTCTGTGCCTGGGAAACAGAAGTGTTCACATTGCTTCGCAGAATCGCTTTTGTGCAGAAAACAGTAACACTTGTTCAGAACGAAAGAAAGCACAGAGCCCCAGATTTGCTGTTGTCCTGGAGAGCTTGCAGAGCACTGGGGAAAGGCAGGCAGAGAATTCCCTGCTAGCACCTTCTTTGTGCCTGTTCACATTGCTTCGCAGAATCGCTTTTGTGCAGAAAACAGTAACACTTGTTCAGACGAAAAAAAGCACAGAGCCCCAGATTTTATGTTGTCCTGGAGAGCTTGCAGAGCACTGGGGAAAAGCAGGCAGAGAATTCCCTGCTAGCACCTTCTCTGTGCCTGGGAAGCAGAAGTGTTCACATTGCTTCGCAGAATCGCTTTTGTGCAGAAAACAGTAACACTTGTTCAGAACGAAAGAAAGCACAGAGCCCCAGATTTTATGTTGTCCTGGAGAGCTTGCAGAGCACTGGGGAAAAGCAGGCAGAGAATTCCCTGCTAGCACCTTCTCTGTGCCTGTTCACATTGCTTCGCAGAATCGCTTTTGTGCAGAAAACAGTAACACTTGTTCAGACGAAAGAAAGCACAGAGCCCCAGATTCTATGTTGTCCTGGAGAGCTTGCAGAGCACTGGGGAAAAGCAGGCAGAGAATTCCCTGCTAGCACCTTCTCTGTGCCTGGGAAGCAGAAGTGTTCACATTGCTTGGCAGAATCGCTTTTGTGCAGAAAACAGTAACACTTGTTCAGAACGAAAGAAAGCACAGAGCCCCAGATTTTATGTTGTCCTGGAGAGCTTGCAGAGCACTGGGGAAAAGCAGGCAGAGAATTCCCTGCTAGCACCTTCTCTGTGCCTGTTCACATTGCTTCGCAAGAATCGCTTTTGTGCAGAAAACAGTAACACTTGTTCAGAACGAAAGAAAGCACAGAGCCCCAGATTTTATGTTGTCCTGGAGAGCTTGCAGAGCACTGGGGAAAGGCAGGCAGAGAATTCCCTGCTAGCACCTTCTCTGTGCCTGGGAAGCAGAAGTGTTCACATTGCTTCGCAGAATCGCTTTTGTGCAGAAAACAGTAACACTTGTTCAGAACGAAAGAAAGCACAGAGCCCCAGATTTTATGTTGTCCTGGAGAGCTTGCAGAGCACTGGGGAAAGGCAGGCAGAGAATTCCCTGCTAGCACCTTCTCTGTGCCTGTTCACATTGCTTCGCAGAATCGCTTTTGTGCAGAAAACAGTAACACTTGTTCAGACGAAAGAAAGCACAGAGCCCCAGATTCTATGTTGTCCTGGAGAGCTTGCAGAGCACTGGGGAAAAGCAGGCAGAGAATTCCCTGCTAGCACCTTCTCTGTGCCTGGGAAACAGAAGTGTTCCCATTGCTTCGCAGAATCGCTTTTGTGCAGAAAACAGTAACACTTGTTCAGAACAAAAGAAAGCACAGAGCCCCAGATTTTATGTTGTCCTGGAGAGCTTGCAGAGCACTGGGGAAAAGCAGGCAGAGAATTCCCTGCTAGCACCTTCTCTGTGCCTGGGAAGCAGAAGTGTTCACATTGCTTCGCAGAATCGCTTTTGTGCAGAAAACAGTAACACTTGTTCAGAACGAAAGAAAGCACAGAGCCCCAGATTTGCTGTTGTCCTGGAGAGCTTGCAGAGCACTGGGGAAAGGCAGGCAGAGAATTCCCTGCTAGCACCTTCTTTGTGCCTGTTCACATTGCTTCGCAGAATCGCTTTTGTGCAGAAAACAGTAACACTTGTTCAGACGAAAAAAAGCACAGAGCCCCAGATTTTATGTTGTCCTGGAGAGCTTGCAGAGCACTGGGGAAAAGCAGGCAGAGAATTCCCTGCTAGCACCTTCTCTGTGCCTGGGAAACAGAAGTGTTCCCATTGCTTCGCAGAATCGCTTTTGTGCAGAAAACAGTAACACTTGTTCAGAACGAAAGAAAGCACAGAGCCCCAGATTTGCTGTTGTCCTGGAGAGCTTGCAGAGCACTGGGGAAAGGCAGGCAGAGAATTCCCTGCTAGCACCTTCTTTGTGCCTGTTCACATTGCTTCGCAGAATCGCTTTTGTGCAGAAAACAGTAACACTTGTTCAGACGAAAAAAAGCACAGAGCCCCAGATTTTATGTTGTCCTGGAGAGCTTGCAGAGCACTGGGGAAAAGCAGGCAGAGAATTCCCTGCTAGCACCTTCTCTGTGCCTGGGAAGCAGAAGTGTTCACATTGCTTCGCAGAATCGCTTTTGTGCAGAAAACAGTAACACTTGTTCAGAATGAAAGAAAGCACAGAGCCCCAGATTTGCTGTTGTCCTGGAGAGCTTGCAGAGCACTGGGGAAAGGCAGGCAGAGAATTCCCTGCTAGCACCTTCTTTGTACCTGTTCACATTGCTTCGCAGAATCGCTTTTGTGCAGAAAACAGTAACACTTGTTCAGACGGAAAAAAGCACAGAGCCCCAGATTTTATGTTGTCCTGGAGAGCTTGCAGAGCACTGGGGAAAAGCAGGCAGAGAATTCCCTGCTAGCACCTTCTCTGTGCCTGGGAAACAGAAGTGTTCACATTGCTTCGCAGAATCGCTTTTGTGCAGAAAACAGTAACACTTGTTCAGAACGAAAGAAAGCACAGAGCCCCAGATTTGCTGTTGTCCTGGAGAGCTTGCAGAGCACTGGGGAAAGGCAGGCAGAGAATTCCCTGCTAGCACCTTCTTTGTGCCTGTTCACATTGCTTCGCAGAATCGCTTTTGTGCAGAAAACAGTAACACTTGTTCAGACGAAAAAAAGCACAGAGCCCCAGATTTTATGTTGTCCTGGAGAGCTTGCAGAGCACTGGGGAAAAGCAGGCAGAGAATTCCCTGCTAGCACCTTCTCTGTGCCTGGGAAGCAGAAGTGTTTACATTGCTTCGCAGAATCGCTTTTGTGCAGAAAACAGTAACACTTGTTCAGAACGAAAGAAAGCACAGAGCCCCAGATTTTATGTTGTCCTGGAGAGCTTGCAGAGCACTGGGGAAAAGCAGGCAGAGAATTCCCTGCTAGCACCTTCTCTGTGCCTGTTCACATTGCTTCGCAGAATCGCTTTTGTGCAGAAAACAGTAACACTTTTTCAGACGAAAGAAAGCACAGAGCCCCAGATTCTATGTTGTCCTGGAGAGCTTGCAGAGCACTGGGGAAAAGCAGGCAGAGAATTCCCTGCTAGCACCTTCTCTGTGCCTGGGAAGCAGAAGTGTTCACATTGCTTGGCAGAATCACTTTTGTGCAGAAAACAGTAACACTTGTTCAGAATGAAAGAAAGCACAGAGCCCCAGATTTTATGTTGTCCTGGAGAGCTTGCAGAGCACTGGGGAAAAGCAGGCAGAGAATTCCCTGCTAGCACCTTCTCTGTGCCTGGGAAGCAGAAGTCTTCACATTGCTTGGCAGAATCGCTTTTGTGCAGAAAACAGTAACACTTGTTCAGAACGAAAGAAAGCACAGAGCCCCAGATTTTATGTTGTCCTGGAGAGCTTGCAGAGCACTGGGGAAAAGCAGGCAGAGAATTCCCTGCTAGCACCTTCTCTGTGCCTGGGAAACAGAAGTGTTCCCATTGCTTCGCAGAATCGCTTTTGTGCAGAAAACAGTAACACTTGTTCAGAACGAAAGAAAGCACAGAGCCCCAGATTTGCTGTTGTCCTGGAGAGCTTGCAGAGCACTGGGGAAAGGCAGGCAGAGAATTCCCTGCTAGCACCTTCTTTGTGCCTGTTCACATTGCTTCGCAGAATCGCTTTTGTGCAGAAAACAGTAACACTTGTTCAGACGAAAAAAAGCACAGAGCCCCAGATTTTATGTTGTCCTGGAGAGCTTGCAGAGCACTGGGGAAAAGCAGGCAGAGAATTCCCTGCTAGCACCTTCTCTGTGCCTGGGAAGCAGAAGTGTTCACATTGCTTCGCAGAATCGCTTTTGTGCAGAAAACAGTAACACTTGTTCAGAACGAAAGAAAGCACAGAGCCCCAGATTTTATGTTGTCCTGGAGAGCTTGCAGAGCACTGGGGAAAAGCAGGCAGAGAATTCCCTGCTAGCACCTTCTCTGTGCCTGGGAAGCAGAAGTGTTCACATTGCTTCGCAGCATCGCTTTTGTGCAGAAAACAGTAACACTTGTTCAGAACAAAAGAAAGCACAGAGCCCCAGATTTTATGTTGTCCTGGAGAGCTTGCAGAGCACTGGGGAAAAGCAGGCAGAGAATTCCCTGCTAGCACCTTCTCTGTGCCTGGGAAGCAGAAGTGTTCACATTGCTTCGCAGAATCGCTTTTGTGCAGAAAACAGTAACACTTGTTCAGACGAAAGAAAGCACAGAGCCCCAGATTCTATGTTGTCCTGGAGAGCTTGCAGAGCACTGGGGAAAAGCAGGCAGAGAATTCCCTGCTAGCACCTTCTCTGTGCCTGGGAAGCAGAAGTGTTCACATTGCTTGGCAGAATCGCTTTTGTGCAGAAAACAGTAACACTTGTTCAGAATGAAAGAAAGCACAGAGCCCCAGATTTTATGTTGTCCTGGAGAGCTTGCAGAGCACTGGGGAAAAGCAGGCAGAGAATTCCCTGCTAGCACCTTCTCTGTGCCTGGGAAGCAGAAGTGTTCACATTGCTTGGCAGAATCGCTTTTGTGCAGAAAACAGTAACACTTGTTCAGAACGAAAGAAAGCACAGAGCCCCAGATTTTATGTTGTCCTGGAGAGCTTGCAGAGCACTGGGGAAAAGCAGGCAGAGAATTCCCTGCTAGCACCTTCTCTGTGCCTGGGAAACAGAAGTGTTCCCATTGCTTCGCAGAATCGCTTTTGTGCAGAAAACAGTAACACTTGTTCAGAACGAAAGAAAGCACAGAGCCCCAGATTTGCTGTTGTCCTGGAGAGCTTGCAGAGCACTGGGGAAAGGCAGGCAGAGAATTCCCTGCTAGCACCTTCTTTGTGCCTGTTCACATTGCTTCGCAGAATCGCTTTTGTGCAGAAAACAGTAACACTTGTTCAGACGAAAAAAAGCACAGAGCCCCAGATTTTATGTTGTCCTGGAGAGCTTGCAGAGCACTGGGGAAAAGCAGGCAGAGAATTCCCTGCTAGCACCTTCTCTGTGCCTGTTCACATTGCTTCGCAGAATCGCTTTTGTGCAGAAAACAGTAACACTTGTTCAGACGAAAGAAAGCACAGAGCCCCAGATTTTATGTTGTCCTGGAGAGCTTGCAGAGCACTGGGGAAAAGCAGGCAGAGAATTCCCTGCTAGCACCTTCTCTGTGCCTGGGAAGCAGAAGTGTTCACATTGCTTGGCAGAATCGCTTTTGTGCAGAAAACAGTAACACTTGTTCAGAACGAAAGAAAGCACAGAGCCCCAGATTTTATGTTGTCCTGGAGAGCTTGCAGAGCACTGGGGAAAAGCAGGCAGAGAATTCCCTGCTAGCACCTTCTCTGTGCCTGTTCACATTGCTTCGCAGAATCGCTTTTGTGCAGAAAACAGTAACACTTGTTCAGACGAAAGAAAGCACAGAGCCCCAGATTTGCTGTTGTCCTGGAGAGCTTGCAGAGCACTGGGGAAAGGCAGGCAGAGAATTCCCTGCTAGCACCTTCTTTGTGCCTGTTCACATTGCTTCGCAGAATCGCTTTTGTGCAGAAAACAGTAACACTTGTTCAGACGAAAAAAAGCACAGAGCCCCAGATTTTATGTTGTCCTGGAGAGCTTGCAGAGCACTGGGGAAAAGCAGGCAGAGAATTCCCTGCTAGCACCTTCTCTGTGCCTGGGAAACAGAAGTGTTCCCATTGCTTCGCAGAATCGCTTTTGTGCAGAAAACAGTAACACTTGTTCAGAACGAAAGAAAGCACAGAGCCCCAGATTTGCTGTTGTCCTGGAGAGCTTGCAGAGCACTGGGGAAAGGCAGGCAGAGAATTCCCTGCTAGCACCTTCTTTGTGCCTGTTCACATTGCTTCGCAGAATCGCTTTTGTGCAGAAAACAGTAACACTTGTTCAGACGAAAAAAAGCACAGAGCCCCAGATTTTATGTTGTCCTGGAGAGCTTGCAGAGCACTGGGGAAAAGCAGGCAGAGAATTCCCTGCTAGCACCTTCTCTGTGCCTGGGAAGCAGAAGTGTTCACATTGCTTCGCAGAATCGCTTTTGTGCAGAAAACAGTAACACTTGTTCAGAACGAAAGAAAGCACAGAGCCCCAGATTTTATGTTGTCCTGGAGAGCTTGCAGAGCACTGGGGAAAAGCAGGCAGAGAATTCCCTGCTAGCACCTTCTCTGTGCCTGGGAAGCAGAAGTGTTCACATTGCTTCGCAGCATCGCTTTTGTGCAGAAAACAGTAACACTTGTTCAGAACAAAAGAAAGCACAGAGCCCCAGATTTTATGTTGTCCTGGAGAGCTTGCAGAGCACTGGGGAAAAGCAGGCAGAGAATTCCCTGCTAGCACCTTCTCTGTGCCTGGGAAGCAGAAGTGTTCACATTGCTTGGCAGAATCGCTTTTGTGCAGAAAACAGTAACACTTGTTCAGAACAAAAGAAAGCACAGAGCCCCAGATTTTATGTTGTCCTGGAGAGCTTGCAGAGCACTGGGGAAAAGCAGGCAGAGAATTCCCTGCTAGCACCTTCTCTGTGCCTGGGAAGCAGAAGTCTTCACATTGCTTCGCAGAATCGCTTTTGTGCAGAAAACAGTAACACTTGTTCAGAACGAAAGAAAGCACAGAGCCCCAGATTTGCTGTTGTCCTGGAGAGCTTGCAGAGCACTGGGGAAAGGCAGGCAGAGAATTCCCTGCTAGCACCTTCTTTGTGCCTGTTCACATTGCTTCGCAGAATCGCTTTTGTGCAGAAAACAGTAACACTTGTTCAGACGAAAAAAAGCACAGAGCCCCAGATTTTATGTTGTCCTGGAGAGCTTGCAGAGCACTGGGGAAAAGCAGGCAGAGAATTCCCTGCTAGCACCTTCTCTGTGCCTGGGAAGCAGAAGTGTTCACATTGCTTCGCAGAATCGCTTTTGTGCAGAAAACAGTAACACTTGTTCAGAACGAAAGAAAGCACAGAGCCCCAGATTTTATGTTGTCCTGGAGAGCTTGCAGAGCACTGGGGAAAAGCAGGCAGAGAATTCCCTGCTAGCACCTTCTCTGTGCCTGGGAAGCAGAAGTGTTCACATTGCTTCGCAGCATCGCTTTTGTGCAGAAAACAGTAACACTTGTTCAGAACAAAAGAAAGCACAGAGCCCCAGATTTTATGTTGTCCTGGAGAGCTTGCAGAGCACTGGGGAAAAGCAGGCAGAGAATTCCCTGCTAGCACCTTCTCTGTGCCTGGGAAGCAGAAGTGTTCACATTGCTTCGCAGAATCGCTTTTGTGCAGAAAACAGTAACACTTGTTCAGACGAAAGAAAGCACAGAGCCCCAGATTCTATGTTGTCCTGGAGAGCTTGCAGAGCACTGGGGAAAAGCAGGCAGAGAATTCCCTGCTAGCACCTTCTCTGTGCCTGGGAAGCAGAAGTGTTCACATTGCTTGGCAGAATCGCTTTTGTGCAGAAAACAGTAACACTTGTTCAGAATGAAAGAAAGCACAGAGCCCCAGATTTTATGTTGTCCTGGAGAGCTTGCAGAGCACTGGGGAAAAGCAGGCAGAGAATTCCCTGCTAGCACCTTCTCTGTGCCTGGGAAGCAGAAGTGTTCACATTGCTTGGCAGAATCGCTTTTGTGCAGAAAACAGTAACACTTGTTCAGAACGAAAGAAAGCACAGAGCCCCAGATTTTATGTTGTCCTGGAGAGCTTGCAGAGCACTGGGGAAAAGCAGGCAGAGAATTCCCTGCTAGCACCTTCTCTGTGCCTGGGAAACAGAAGTGTTCCCATTGCTTCGCAGAATCGCTTTTGTGCAGAAAACAGTAACACTTGTTCAGAACGAAAGAAAGCACAGAGCCCCAGATTTGCTGTTGTCCTGGAGAGCTTGCAGAGCACTGGGGAAAGGCAGGCAGAGAATTCCCTGCTAGCACCTTCTTTGTGCCTGTTCACATTGCTTCGCAGAATCGCTTTTGTGCAGAAAACAGTAACACTTGTTCAGACGAAAAAAAGCACAGAGCCCCAGATTTTATGTTGTCCTGGAGAGCTTGCAGAGCACTGGGGAAAAGCAGGCAGAGAATTCCCTGCTAGCACCTTCTCTGTGCCTGTTCACATTGCTTCGCAGAATCGCTTTTGTGCAGAAAACAGTAACACTTGTTCAGACGAAAGAAAGCACAGAGCCCCAGATTTTATGTTGTCCTGGAGAGCTTGCAGAGCACTGGGGAAAAGCAGGCAGAGAATTCCCTGCTAGCACCTTCTCTGTGCCTGGGAAGCAGAAGTGTTCACATTGCTTGGCAGAATCGCTTTTGTGCAGAAAACAGTAACACTTGTTCAGAACGAAAGAAAGCACAGAGCCCCAGATTTTATGTTGTCCTGGAGAGCTTGCAGAGCACTGGGGAAAAGCAGGCAGAGAATTCCCTGCTAGCACCTTCTCTGTGCCTGTTCACATTGCTTCGCAGAATCGCTTTTGTGCAGAAAACAGTAACACTTGTTCAGACGAAAGAAAGCACAGAGCCCCAGATTTGCTGTTGTCCTGGAGAGCTTGCAGAGCACTGGGGAAAGGCAGGCAGAGAATTCCCTGCTAGCACCTTCTTTGTGCCTGTTCACATTGCTTCGCAGAATCGCTTTTGTGCAGAAAACAGTAACACTTGTTCAGACGAAAAAAAGCACAGAGCCCCAGATTTTATGTTGTCCTGGAGAGCTTGCAGAGCACTGGGGAAAAGCAGGCAGAGAATTCCCTGCTAGCACCTTCTCTGTGCCTGGGAAACAGAAGTGTTCCCATTGCTTCGCAGAATCGCTTTTGTGCAGAAAACAGTAACACTTGTTCAGAACGAAAGAAAGCACAGAGCCCCAGATTTGCTGTTGTCCTGGAGAGCTTGCAGAGCACTGGGGAAAGGCAGGCAGAGAATTCCCTGCTAGCACCTTCTTTGTGCCTGTTCACATTGCTTCGCAGAATCGCTTTTGTGCAGAAAACAGTAACACTTGTTCAGACGAAAAAAAGCACAGAGCCCCAGATTTTATGTTGTCCTGGAGAGCTTGCAGAGCACTGGGGAAAAGCAGGCAGAGAATTCCCTGCTAGCACCTTCTCTGTGCCTGGGAAGCAGAAGTGTTCACATTGCTTCGCAGAATCGCTTTTGTGCAGAAAACAGTAACACTTGTTCAGAACGAAAGAAAGCACAGAGCCCCAGATTTTATGTTGTCCTGGAGAGCTTGCAGAGCACTGGGGAAAAGCAGGCAGAGAATTCCCTGCTAGCACCTTCTCTGTGCCTGGGAAGCAGAAGTGTTCACATTGCTTCGCAGCATCGCTTTTGTGCAGAAAACAGTAACACTTGTTCAGAACAAAAGAAAGCACAGAGCCCCAGATTTTATGTTGTCCTGGAGAGCTTGCAGAGCACTGGGGAAAAGCAGGCAGAGAATTCCCTGCTAGCACCTTCTCTGTGCCTGGGAAGCAGAAGTGTTCACATTGCTTGGCAGAATCGCTTTTGTGCAGAAAACAGTAACACTTGTTCAGAACAAAAGAAAGCACAGAGCCCCAGATTTTATGTTGTCCTGGAGAGCTTGCAGAGCACTGGGGAAAAGCAGGCAGAGAATTCCCTGCTAGCACCTTCTCTGTGCCTGGGAAGCAGAAGTCTTCACATTGCTTCGCAGAATCGCTTTTGTGCAGAAAACAGTAACACTTGTTCAGAACGAAAGAAAGCACAGAGCCCCAGATTTTATGTTGTCCTGGAGAGCTTGCAGAGCACTGGGGAAAAGCAGGCAGAGAATTCCCTGCTAGCACCTTCTCTGTGCCTGGGAAACAGAAGTGTTCCCATTGCTTCGCAGAATCGCTTTTGTGCAGAAAACAGTAACACTTGTTCAGAACAAAAGAAAGCACAGAGCCCCAGATTTGCTGTTGTCCTGGAGAGCTTGCAGAGCACTGGGGAAAGGCAGGCAGAGAATTCCCTGCTAGCACCTTCTTTGTGCCTGTTCACATTGCTTCGCAGAATCGCTTTTGTGCAGAAAACAGTAACACTTGTTCAGACGAAAAAAAGCACAGAGCCCCAGATTTTATGTTGTCCTGGAGAGCTTGCAGAGCACTGGGGAAAAGCAGGCAGAGAATTCCCTGCTAGCACCTTCTCTGTGCCTGGGAAACAGAAGTGTTCCCATTGCTTCGCAGAATCGCTTTTGTGCAGAAAACAGTAACACTTGTTCAGAACGAAAGAAAGCACAGAGCCCCAGATTTGCTGTTGTCCTGGAGAGCTTGCAGAGCACTGGGGAAAGGCAGGCAGAGAATTCCCTGCTAGCACCTTCTTTGTGCCTGTTCACATTGCTTCGCAGAATCGCTTTTGTGCAGAAAACAGTAACACTTGTTCAGACGAAAAAAAGCACAGAGCCCCAGATTTTATGTTGTCCTGGAGAGCTTGCAGAGCACTAGGGAAAGGCAGGCAGAGAATTCCCTGCTAGCACCTTCTCTGTGCCTGTTCACATTGCTTCGCAGAATCGCTTTTGTGCAGAAAACAGTAACACTTGTTCAGACGAAAGAAAGCACAGAGCCCCAGATTCTATGTTGTCCTGGAGAGCTTGCAGAGCACTGGGGAAAGGCAGGCAGAGAATTCCCTGCTAGCACCTTCTCTGTGCTTGGGAAACAGAAGTGTTCCCATTGCTTCGCAGAATCGCTTTTGTGCAGAAAACAGTAACACTTGTTCAGAACGAAAGAAAGCACAGAGCCCCAGATTTTATGTTGTCCTGGAGAGCTTGCAGAGCACTGGGGAAAAGCAGGCAGAGAATTCCCTGCTAGCACCTTCTCTGTGCCTGGGAAGCAGAAGTGTTCACATTGCTTCGCAGAATCGCTTTTGTGCAGAAAACAGTAACACTTGTTCAGAACGAAAGAAAGCACAGAGCCCCAGATTTTATGTTGTTGTCCTGGAGAGCTTGCAGAGCACTGGGGAAAAGCAGGCAGAGAATTCCCTGCTAGCACCTTCTCTGTGCCTGTTCACATTGCTTCGCAAGAATCGCTTTTGTGCAGAAAACAGTAACACTTGTTCAGAACGAAAGAAAGCACAGAGCCCCAGATTTTATGTTGTCCTGGAGAGCTTGCAGAGCACTGGGGAAAGGCAGGCAGAGAATTCCCTGCAAGCACCTTCTCTGTGCCTGGGAAGCAGAAGTGTTCACATTGCTTCGCAGAATCGCTTTTGTGCAGAAAACACTAACACTTGTTCAGAACGAAAGAAAGCACAGAGCCCCAGATTTTATGTTGTCCTGGAGAGCTTGCAGAGCACTGGGGAAAGGCAGGCAGAGAATTCCCTGCTAGCACCTTCTCTGTGCCTGTTCACATTGCTTCGCAGAATCGCTTTTGTGCAGAAAACAGTAACACTTGTTCAGACGAAAGAAAGCACAGAGCCCCAGATTCTATGTTGTCCTGGAGAGCTTGCAGAGCACTGGGGAAAGGCAGGCAGAGAATTCCCTGCTAGCACCTTCTCTGTGCCTGGGAAACAGAAGTGTTCCCATTGCTTCGCAGAATCGCTTTTGTGCAGAAAACAGTAACACTTGTTCAGACGAAAAAAAGCACAGAGCCCCAGATTTTATGTTGTCCTGGAGAGCTTGCAGAGCACTGGGGAAAAGCAGGCAGAGAATTCCCTGCTAGCACCTTCTCTGTGCCTGGGAAGCAGAAGTGTTCACATTGCTTCGCAGAATCGCTTTTGTGCAGAAAACAGTAACACTTGTTCAGAACGAAAGAAAGCACAGAGCCCCAGATTTTATGTTGTCCTGGAGAGCTTGCAGAGCACTGGGGAAAAGCAGGCAGAGAATTCCCTGCTAGCACCTTCTCTGTGCCTGGGAAGCAGAAGTGTTCACATTGCTTCGCAGCATCGCTTTTGTGCAGAAAACAGTAACACTTGTTCAGAACAAAAGAAAGCACAGAGCCCGAGATTTTATGTTGTCCTGGAGAGCTTGCAGAGCACTGGGGAAAAGCAGGCAGAGAATTCCCTGCTAGCACCTTCTCTGTGCCTGGGAAGCAGAAGTGTTCACATTGCTTCGCAGAATCGCTTTTGTGCAGAAAACAGTAACACTTGTTCAGAACGAAAGAAAGCACAGAGCCCCAGATTTTATGTTGTCCTGGAGAGCTTGCAGAGCACTGGGGAAAAGCAGGCAGAGAATTCCCTGCTAGCACCTTCTCTGTGCCTGTTCACATTGCTTCGCAGAATTGCTTTTGTGCAGAAAACAGTAACACTTGTTCAGACGAAAGAAAGCACAGAGCCCCAGATTCTATGTTGTCCTGGAGAGCTTGCAGAGCACTGGGGAAAAGCAGGCAGAGAATTCCCTGCTAGCACCTTCTCTGTGCCTGGGAAGCAGAAGTGTTCACATTGCTTGGCAGAATCGCTTTTGTGCAGAAAACAGTAACACTTGTTCAGAACGAAAGAAAGCACAGAGCCCCAGATTTTATGTTGTCCTGGAGAGCTTGCAGAGCACTGGGGAAAAGCAGGCAGAGAATTCCCTGCTAGCACCTTCTCTGTGCCTGGGAAACAGAAGTGTTCCCATTGCTTCGCAGAATCGCTTTTGTGCAGAAAACAGTAACACTTGTTCAGAACGAAAGAAAGCACAGAGCCCCAGATTTGCTGTTGTCCTGGAGAGCTTGCAGAGCACTGGGGAAAGGCAGGCAGAGAATTCCCTGCTAGCACCTTCTTTGTGCCTGTTCACATTGCTTCGCAGAATCGCTTTTGTGCAGAAAACAGTAACACTTGTTCAGACGAAAAAAAGCACAGAGCCCCAGATTTTATGTTGTCCTGGAGAGCTTGCAGAGCACTGGGGAAAAGCAGGCAGAGAATTCCCTGCTAGCACCTTCTCTGTGCCTGGGAAGCAGAAGTGTTCACATTGCTTCGCAGAATCGCTTTTGTGCAGAAAACAGTAACACTTGTTCAGAACGAAAGAAAGCACAGAGCCCCAGATTTGCTGTTGTCCTGGAGAGCTTGCAGAGCACTGGGGAAAGGCAGGCAGAGAATTCCCTGCTAGCACCTTCTCTGTGCCTGTTCACATTGCTTCGCAGAATCGCTTTTGTGCAGAAAACAGTAACACTTGTTCAGACGAAAGAAAGCACAGAGCCCCAGATTCTATGCTGTCCTGGAGAGCTTGCAGAGCACTGAGGAAAGGCAGGCAGAGAATTCCCTGCTAGCACCTTCTCTGTGCCTGGGAAACAGAAGTGTTCCCATTGCTTCGCAGAATCGCTTTTGTGCAGAAAACAGTAACACTTGTTCAGAACGAAAGAAAGCACAGAGCCCCAGATTTTATGTTGTCCTGGAGAGCTTGCAGAGCACTGGGGAAAAGCAGGCAGAGAATTCCCTGCTAGCACCTTCTCTGTGCCTGGGAAGCAGAAGTGTTCACATTGCTTGGCAGAATCACTTTTGTGCAGAAAACAGTAACACTTGTTCAGAACGAAAGAAAGCACAGAGCCCCAGATTTTATGTTGTCCTGGAGAGCTTGCAGAGCACTGGGGAAAAGCAGGCAGAGAATTTCCTGCTAGCACCTTCTCTGTGCCTGGGAAGCAGAAGTGTTCCCATTGCTTCGCAGAATCGCTTTTGTGCAGAAAACAGTAACACTTGTTCAGAATGAAAGAAAGCACAGAGCCCCAGATTTTATGTTGTCCTGGAGAGCTTGCAGAGCACTGGGGAAAAGCAGGCAGAGAATTCCCTGCTAGCACCTTCTCTGTGCCTGGGAAGCAGAAGTCTTCACATTGCTTCGCAGAATCGCTTTTGTGCAGAAAACAGTAACACTTGTTCAGAACGAAAGAAAGCACAGAGCCCCAGATTTTATGTTGTCCTGGAGAGCTTGCAGAGCACTGGGGAAAAGCAGGCAGAGAATTCCCTGCTAGCACCTTCTCTGTGCCTGGGAAACAGAAGTGTTCCCATTGCTTCGCAGAATCGCTTTTGTGCAGAAAACAGTAACACTTGTTCAGAACAAAAGAAAGCACAGAGCCCCAGATTTGCTGTTGTCCTGGAGAGCTTGCAGAGCACTGGGGAAAGGCAGGCAGAGAATTCCCTGCTAGCACCTTCTTTGTGCCTGTTCACATTGCTTCGCAGAATCGCTTTTGTGCAGAAAACAGTAACACTTGTTCAGACGAAAAAAAGCACAGAGCCCCAGATTTTATGTTGTCCTGGAGAGCTTGCAGAGCACTGGGGAAAAGCAGGCAGAGAATTCCCTGCTAGCACCTTCTCTGTGCCTGGGAAACAGAAGTGTTCCCATTGCTTCGCAGAATCGCTTTTGTGCAGAAAACAGTAACACTTGTTCAGAACGAAAGAAAGCACAGAGCCCCAGATTTGCTGTTGTCCTGGAGAGCTTGCAGAGCACTGGGGAAAGGCAGGCAGAGAATTCCCTGCTAGCACCTTCTTTGTGCCTGTTCACATTGCTTCGCAGAATCGCTTTTGTGCAGAAAACAGTAACACTTGTTCAGACGAAAAAAAGCACAGAGCCCCAGATTTTATGTTGTCCTGGAGAGCTTGCAGAGCACTAGGGAAAGGCAGGCAGAGAATTCCCTGCTAGCACCTTCTCTGTGCCTGTTCACATTGCTTCGCAGAATCGCTTTTGTGCAGAAAACAGTAACACTTGTTCAGACGAAAGAAAGCACAGAGCCCCAGATTCTATGTTGTCCTGGAGAGCTTGCAGAGCACTGGGGAAAGGCAGGCAGAGAATTCCCTGCTAGCACCTTCTCTGTGCCTGGGAAACAGAAGTGTTCCCATTGCTTCGCAGAATCGCTTTTGTGCAGAAAACAGTAACACTTGTTCAGAACGAAAGAAAGCACAGAGCCCCAGATTTTATGTTGTCCTGGAGAGCTTGCAGAGCACTGGGGAAAAGCAGGCAGAGAATTCCCTGCTAGCACCTTCTCTGTGCCTGGGAAGCAGAAGTGTTCACATTGCTTGGCAGAATCGCTTTTGTGCAGAAAACAGTAACACTTGTTCAGAACGAAAGAAAGCACAGAGCCCCAGATTTTATGTTGTTGTCCTGGAGAGCTTGCAGAGCACTGGGGAAAAGCAGGCAGAGAATTTCCTGCTAGCACCTTCTCTGTGCCTGTTCACATTGCTTCGCAAGAATCGCTTTTGTGCAGAAAACAGTAACACTTGTTCAGAACGAAAGAAAGCACAGAGCCCCAGATTTTATGTTGTCCTGGAGAGCTTGCAGAGCACTGGGGAAAGGCAGGCAGAGAATTCCCTGCTAGCACCTTCTCTGTGCCTGGGAAGCAGAAGTGTTCACATTGCTTCGCAGAATCGCTTTTGTGCAGAAAACACTAACACTTGTTCAGAACGAAAGAAAGCACAGAGCCCCAGATTTTATGTTGTCCTGGAGAGCTTGCAGAGCACTGGGGAAAGGCAGGCAGAGAATTCCCTGCTAGCACCTTCTCTGTGCCTGGGAAACAGAAGTGTTCCCATTGCTTCGCAGAATCGCTTTTGTGCAGAAAACAGTAACACTTGTTCAGACGAAAAAAAGCACAGAGCCCCAGATTTTATGTTGTCCTGGAGAGCTTGCAGAGCACTGGGGAAAAGCAGGCAGAGAATTCCCTGCTAGCACCTTCTCTGTGCCTGGGAAGCAGAAGTGTTCACATTGCTTCGCAGCATCGCTTTTGTGCAGAAAACAGTAACACTTGTTCAGAACAAAAGAAAGCACAGAGCCCCAGATTTTATGTTGTCCTGGAGAGCTTGCAGAGCACTGGGGAAAAGCAGGCAGAGAATTCCCTGCTAGCACCTTCTCTGTGCCTGGGAAGCAGAAGTGTTCACATTGCTTCGCAGAATCGCTTTTGTGCAGAAAACAGTAACACTTGTTCAGAACGAAAGAAAGCACAGAGCCCCAGATTTTATGTTGTCCTGGAGAGCTTGCAGAGCACTGGGGAAAAGCAGGCAGAGAATTTCCTGCTAGCACCTTCTCTGTGCCTGGGAAGCAGAAGTGTTCACATTGCTTGGCAGAATCGCTTTTGTGCAGAAAACAGTAACACTTGTTCAGAACGAAAGAAAGCACAGAGCCCCAGATTTTATGTTGTCCTGGAGAGCTTGCAGAGCACTGGGGAAAAGCAGGCAGAGAATTCCCTGCTAGCACCTTCTCTGTGCCTGGGAAGCAGAAGTGTTCACATTGCTTCGCAGCATCGCTTTTGTGCAGAAAACAGTAACACTTGTTCAGAACAAAAGAAAGCACAGAGCCCCAGATTTTATGTTGTCCTGGAGAGCTTGCAGAGCACTGGGGAAAAGCAGGCAGAGAATTCCCTGCTAGCACCTTCTCTGTGCCTGGGAAGCAGAAGTGTTCACATTGCTTCGCAGAATCGCTTTTGTGCAGAAAACAGTAACACTTGTTCAGAACGGAAGAAAGCACAGAGCCCCAGATTTGCTGTTGTCCTGGAGAGCTTGCAGAGCACTGGGGAAAGGCAGGCAGAGAATTCCCTGCTAGCACCTTCTTTGTGCCTGTTCACATTGCTTCGCAGAATCGCTTTTGTGCAGAAAACAGTAACACTTGTTCAGAACGAAAGAAAGCACAGAGCCCCAGATTTGCTGTTGTCCTGGAGAGCTTGCAGAGCACTGGGGAAAGGCAGGCAGAGAATTCCCTGCTAGCACCTTCTTTGTGCCTGTTCACATTGCTTCGCAGAATCGCTTTTGTGCAGAAAACAGTAACACTTGTTCAGACGAAAAAAAGCACAGAGCCCCAGATTTTATGTTGTCCTGGAGAGCTTGCAGAGCACTGGGGAAAAGCAGGCAGAGAATTCCCTGCTAGCACCTTCTCTGTGCCTGGGAAACAGAAGTGTTCACATTGCTTCGCAGAATCGCTTTTGTGCAGAAAACAGTAACACTTGTTCAGAACGAAAGAAAGCACAGAGCCCCAGATTTGCTGTTGTCCTGGAGAGCTTGCAGAGCACTGGGGAAAGGCAGGCAGAGAATTCCCTGCTAGCACCTTCTCTGTGCCTGTTCACATTGCTTCGCAGAATCGCTTTTGTGCAGAAAACAGTAACACTTGTTCAGACGAAAGAAAGCACAGAGCCCCAGATTCTATGCTGTCCTGGAGAGCTTGCAGAGCACTGAGGAAAGGCAGGCAGAGAATTCCCTGCTAGCACCTTCTCTGTGCCTGGGAAACAGAAGTGTTCCCATTGCTTCGCAGAATCGCTTTTGTGCAGAAAACAGTAACACTTGTTCAGAACGAAAGAAAGCACAGAGCCCCAGATTTTATGTTGTCCTGGAGAGCTTGCAGAGCACTGGGGAAAAGCAGGCAGAGAATTCCCTGCTAGCACCTTCTCTGTGCCTGGGAAGCAGAAGTGTTCACATTGCTTGGCAGAATCACTTTTGTGCAGAAAACAGTAACACTTGTTCAGAACGAAAGAAAGCACAGAGCCCCAGATTTTATGTTGTCCTGGAGAGCTTGCAGAGCACTGGGGAAAAGCAGGCAGAGAATTTCCTGCTAGCACCTTCTCTGTGCCTGGGAAGCAGAAGTGTTCACATTGCTTGGCAGAATCGCTTTTGTGCAGAAAACAGTAACACTTGTTCAGAATGAAAGAAAGCACAGAGCCCCAGATTTTATGTTGTCCTGGAGAGCTTGCAGAGCACTGGGGAAAAGCAGGCAGAGAATTCCCTGCTAGCCCCTTCTCTGTGCCTGGGAAGCAGAAGTGTTCCCATTGCTTCGCAGAATCGCTTTTGTGCAGAAAACAGTAACACTTGTTCAGAACAAAAGAAAGCACAGAGCCCCAGATTTGCTGTTGTCCTGGAGAGCTTGCAGAGCACTGGGGAAAGGCAGGCAGAGAATTCCCTGCTAGCACCTTCTTTGTGCCTGTTCACATTGCTTCGCAGAATCGCTTTTGTGCAGAAAACAGTAACACTTGTTCAGACGAAAAAAAGCACAGAGCCCCAGATTTTATGTTGTCCTGGAGAGCTTGCAGAGCACTGGGGAAAAGCAGGCAGAGAATTCCCTGCTAGCACCTTCTCTGTGCCTGGGAAACAGAAGTGTTCCCATTGCTTCGCAGAATCGCTTTTGTGCAGAAAACAGTAACACTTGTTCAGAACGAAAGAAAGCACAGAGCCCCAGATTTGCTGTTGTCCTGGAGAGCTTGCAGAGCACTGGGGAAAGGCAGGCAGAGAATTCCCTGCTAGCACCTTCTTTGTGCCTGTTCACATTGCTTCGCAGAATCGCTTTTGTGCAGAAAACAGTAACACTTGTTCAGACGAAAAAAAGCACAGAGCCCCAGATTTTATGTTGTCCTGGAGAGCTTGCAGAGCACTAGGGAAAGGCAGGCAGAGAATTCCCTGCTAGCACCTTCTCTGTGCCTGTTCCCATTGCTTCGCAGAATCGCTTTTGTGCAGAAAACAGTAACACTTGTTCAGAACGAAAGAAAGCACAGAGCCCCAGATTTTATGTTGTCCTGGAGAGCTTGCAGAGCACTGGGGAAAAGCAGGCAGAGAATTCCCTGCTAGCACCTTCTCTGTGCCTGGGAAGCAGAAGTGTTCACATTGCTTGGCAGAATCGCTTTTGTGCAGAAAACAGTAACACTTGTTCAGAACGAAAGAAAGCACAGAGCCCCAGATTTTATGTTGTCCTGGAGAGCTTGCAGAGCACTGGGGAAAGGCAGGCAGAGAATTCCCTGCTAGCACCTTCTCTGTGCCTGGGAAGCAGAAGTGTTCACATTGCTTCGCAGAATCGCTTTTGTGCAGAAAACACTAACACTTGTTCAGAACGAAAGAAAGCACAGAGCCCCAGATTTTATGTTGTCCTGGAGAGCTTGCAGAGCACTGGGGAAAGGCAGGCAGAGAATTCCCTGCTAGCACCTTCTCTGTGCCTGTTCACATTGCTTCGCAGAATCGCTTTTGTGCAGAAAACAGTAACACTTGTTCAGACGAAAGAAAGCACAGAGCCCCAGATTTGCTGTTGTCCTGGAGAGCTTGCAGAGCACTGGGGAAAGGCAGGCAGAGAATTCCCTGCTAGCACCTTCTCTGTGCCTGGGAAACAGAAGTGTTCCCATTGCTTCGCAGAATCGCTTTTGTGCAGAAAACAGTAACACTTGTTCAGACGAAAAAAAGCACAGAGCCCCAGATTTTATGTTGTCCTGGAGAGCTTGCAGAGCACTGGGGAAAAGCAGGCAGAGAATTCCCTGCTAGCACCTTCTCTGTGCCTGGGAAGCAGAAGTGTTCACATTGCTTCGCAGCATCGCTTTTGTGCAGAAAACAGTAACACTTGTTCAGAACAAAAGAAAGCACAGAGCCCCAGATTTTATGTTGTCCTGGAGAGCTTGCAGAGCACTGGGGAAAAGCAGGCAGAGAATTCCCTGCTAGCACCTTCTCTGTGCCTGGGAAGCAGAAGTGTTCACATTGCTTCGCAGAATCGCTTTTGTGCAGAAAACAGTAACACTTGTTCAGAACGAAAGAAAGCACAGAGCCCCAGATTTTATGTTGTCCTGGAGAGCTTGCAGAGCACTGGGGAAAAGCAGGCAGAGAATTTCCTGCTAGCACCTTCTCTGTGCCTGGGAAGCAGAAGTGTTCACATTGCTTGGCAGAATCGCTTTTGTGCAGAAAACAGTAACACTTGTTCAGAACGAAAGAAAGCACAGAGCCCCAGATTTGCTGTTGTCCTGGAGAGCTTGCAGAGCACTGGGGAAAGGCAGGCAGAGAATTCCCTGCTAGCACCTTCTTTGTGCCTGTTCACATTGCTTCGCAGAATCGCTTTTGTGCAGAAAACAGTAACACTTGTTCAGACGAAAAAAAGCACAGAGCCCCAGATTTTATGTTGTCCTGGAGAGCTTGCAGAGCACTGGGGAAAAGCAGGCAGAGAATTCCCTGCTAGCACCTTCTCTGTGCCTGGGAAACAGAAGTGTTCACATTGCTTCGCAGAATCGCTTTTGTGCAGAAAACAGTAACACTTGTTCAGAACGAAAGAAAGCACAGAGCCCCAGATTTGCTGTTGTCCTGGAGAGCTTGCAGAGCACTGGGGAAAGGCAGGCAGAGAATTCCCTGCTAGCACCTTCTTTGTGCCTGTTCACATTGCTTCGCAGAATCGCTTTTGTGCAGAAAACAGTAACACTTGTTCAGACGAAAAAAAGCACAGAGCCCCAGATTTTATGTTGTCCTGGAGAGCTTGCAGAGCACTGGGGAAAAGCAGGCAGAGAATTCCCTGCTAGCACCTTCTCTGTGCCTGGGAAGCAGAAGTGTTCACATTGCTTCGCAGAATCGCTTTTGTGCAGAAAACAGTAACACTTGTTCAGAACGAAAGAAAGCACAGAGCCCCAGATTTTATGTTGTCCTGGAGAGCTTGCAGAGCACTGGGGAAAAGCAGGCAGAGAATTCCCTGCTAGCACCTTCTCTGTGCCTGTTCACATTGCTTCGCAGAATCGCTTTTGTGCAGAAAACAGTAACACTTGTTCAGACGAAAGAAAGCACAGAGCCCCAGATTCTATGTTGTCCTGGAGAGCTTGCAGAGCACTGGGGAAAAGCAGGCAGAGAATTCCCTGCTAGCACCTTCTCTGTGCCTGGGAAGCAGAAGTGTTCACATTGCTTGGCAGAATCGCTTTTGTGCAGAAAACAGTAACACTTGTTCAGAATGAAAGAAAGCACAGAGCCCCAGATTTTATGTTGTCCTGGAGAGCTTGCAGAGCACTGGGGAAAGGCAGGCAGAGAATTCCCTGCTAGCACCTTCTCTGTGCCTGGGAAGCAGAAGTGTTCACATTGCTTCGCAGAATCGCTTTTGTGCAGAAAACACTAACACTTGTTCAGAACGAAAGAAAGCACAGAGCCCCAGATTTTATGTTGTCCTGGAGAGCTTGCAGAGCACTGGGGAAAGGCAGGCAGAGAATTCCCTGCTAGCACCTTCTCTGTGCCTGTTCACATTGCTTCGCAGAATCGCTTTTGTGCAGAAAACAGTAACACTTGTTCAGACGAAAGAAAGCACAGAGCCCCAGATTCTATGTTGTCCTGGAGAGCTTGCAGAGCACTGGGGAAAGGCAGGC
The DNA here is from genome assembly GCF_047716275.1 of Strix uralensis. Taxonomy (NCBI): domain Eukaryota; kingdom Metazoa; phylum Chordata; class Aves; order Strigiformes; family Strigidae; genus Strix; species Strix uralensis. Next base: position 1,506,109 of record NC_133995.1, read on the forward strand.
AGAGAATTCCCTGCTAGCACCTTCTCTGTGCCTGGGAAACAGAAGTGTTCCCATTGCTTCGCAGAATCGCTTTTGTGCAGAAAACAGTAACACTTGTTCAGACGAAAAAAAGCACAGAGCCCCAGATTTTATGTTGTCCTGGAGAGCTTGCAGAGCACTGGGGAAAAGCAGGCAGAGAATTCCCTGCTAGCACCTTCTCTGTGCCTGGGAAGCAGAAGTGTTCCCATTGCTTCGCAGCATCGCTTTTGTGCAGAAAACAGTAACACTGGTTCAGAACAAAAGAAAGCACAGAGCCCCAGATTTTATGTTGTCCTGGAGAGCTTGCAGAGCACTGGGGAAAAGCAGGCAGAGAATTCCCTGCTAGCACCTTCTCTGTGCCTGGGAAGCAGAAGTGTTCACATTGCTTCGCAGAATCGCTTTTGTGCAGAAAACAGTAACACTTGTTCAGAACGAAAGAAAGCACAGAGCCCCAGATTTTATGTTGTCCTGGAGAGCTTGCAGAGCACTGGGGAAAAGCAGGCAGAGAATTTCCTGCTAGCACCTTCTCTGTGCCTGGGAAGCAGAAGTGTTCACATTGCTTGGCAGAATCGCTTTTGTGCAGAAAACACTAACACTTGTTCAGAACGAAAGAAAGCACAGAGCCCCAGATTTTATGTTGTCCTGGAGAGCTTGCAGAGCACTGGGGAAAGGCAGGCAGAGAATTCCCTGCTAGCACCTTCTCTGTGCCTGTTCACATTGCTTCGCAGAATCGCTTTTGTGCAGAAAACAGTAACACTTGTTCAGACGAAAGAAAGCACAGAGCCCCAGATTCTATGTTGTCCTGGAGAGCTTGCAGAGCACTGGGGAAAGGCAGGCAGAGAATTCCCTGCTAGCACCTTCTCTGTGCCTGGGAAACAGAAGTGTTCCCATTGCTTCGCAGAATCGCTTTTGTGCAGAAAACAGTAACACTTGTTCAGACGAAAAAAAGCACAGAGCCCCAGATTTTATGTTGTCCTGGAGAGCTTGCAGAGCACTGGGGAAAAGCAGGCAGAGAATTCCCTGCTAGCACCTTCTCTGTGCCTGGGAAGCAGAAGTGTTCCCATTGCTTCGCAGCATCGCTTTTGTGCAGAAAACAGTAACACTTGTTCAGAACAAAAGAAAGCACAGAGCCCCAGATTTTATGTTGTCCTGGAGAGCTTGCAGAGCACTGGGGAAAAGCAGGCAGAGAATTCCCTGCTAGCACCTTCTCTGTGCCTGGGAAGCAGAAGTGTTCACATTGCTTCGCAGAATCGCTTTTGTGCAGAAAACAGTAACACTTGTTCAGAACGAAAGAAAGCACAGAGCCCCAGATTTTATGTTGTCCTGGAGAGCTTGCAGAGCACTGGGGAAAAGCAGGCAGAGAATTTCCTGCTAGCACCTTCTCTGTGCCTGGGAAGCAGAAGTGTTCACATTGCTTGGCAGAATCGCTTTTGTGCAGAAAACAGTAACACTTGTTCAGAACGAAAGAAAGCACAGAGCCCCAGATTTTATGTTGTCCTGGAGAGCTTGCAGAGCACTGGGGAAAAGCAGGCAGAGAATTCCCTGCTAGCACCTTCTCTGTGCCTGGGAAGCAGAAGTGTTCACATTGCTTCGCAGAATCGCTTTTGTGCAGAAAACAGTAACACTTGTTCAGAACGAAAGAAAGCACAGAGCCCCAGATTTTATGTTGTCCTGGAGAGCTTGCAGAGCACTGGGGAAAAGCAGGCAGAGAATTCCCTGCTAGCACCTTCTCTGTGCCTGTTCACATTGCTTCGCAGAATCGCTTTTGTGCAGAAAACAGTAACACTTGTTCAGACGAAAGAAAGCACAGAGCCCCAGATTCTATGTTGTCCTGGAGAGCTTGCAGAGCACTGGGGAAAAGCAGGCAGAGAATTCCCTGCTAGCACCTTCTCTGTGCCTGGGAAGCAGAAGTGTTCACATTGCTTGGCAGAATCGCTTTTGTGCAGAAAACAGTAACACTTGTTCAGAATGAAAGAAAGCACAGAGCCCCAGATTTTATGTTGTCCTGGAGAGCTTGCAGAGCACTGGGGAAAAGCAGGCAGAGAATTCCCTGCTAGCACCTTCTCTGTGCCTGGGAAGCAGAAGTGTTCACATTGCTTGGCAGAATCGCTTTTGTGCAGAAAACAGTAACACTTGTTCAGAACGAAAGAAAGCACAGAGCCCCAGATTTTATGTTGTCCTGGAGAGCTTGCAGAGCACTGGGGAAAATCAGGCAGAGAATTCCCTGCTAGCACCTTCTCTGTGCCTGGGAAACAGAAGTGTTCCCATTGCTTCGCAGAATCGCTTTTGTGCAGAAAACAGTAACACTTGTTCAGACGAAAAAAAGCACAGAGCCCCAGATTTTATGTTGTCCTGGAGAGCTTGCAGAGCACTGGGGAAAAGCAGGCAGAGAATTCCCTGCTAGCACCTTCTCTGTGCCTGGGAAGCAGAAGTGTTCCCATTGCTTCGCAGCATCGCTTTTGTGCAGAAAACAGTAACACTTGTTCAGAACGAAAGAAAGCACAGAGCCCCAGATTTTATGTTGTCCTGGAGAGCTTGCAGAGCACTGGGGAAAAGCAGGCAGAGAATTTCCTGCTAGCACCTTCTCTGTGCCTGGGAAGCAGAAGTGTTCACATTGCTTGGCAGAATCGCTTTTGTGCAGAAAACACTAACACTTGTTCAGAACGAAAGAAAGCACAGAGCCCCAGATTTTATGTTGTCCTGGAGAGCTTGCAGAGCACTGGGGAAAGGCAGGCAGAGAATTCCCTGCTAGCACCTTCTCTGTGCCTGTTCACATTGCTTCGCAGAATCGCTTTTGTGCAGAAAACAGTAACACTTGTTCAGACGAAAGAAAGCACAGAGCCCCAGATTCTATGTTGTCCTGGAGAGCTTGCAGAGCACTGGGGAAAGGCAGGCAGAGAATTCCCTGCTAGCACCTTCTCTGTGCCTGGGAAACAGAAGTGTTCCCATTGCTTCGCAGAATCGCTTTTGTGCAGAAAACAGTAACACTTGTTCAGACGAAAAAAAGCACAGAGCCCCAGATTTTATGTTGTCCTGGAGAGCTTGCAGAGCACTGGGGAAAAGCAGGCAGAGAATTCCCTGCTAGCACCTTCTCTGTGCCTGGGAAGCAGAAGTGTTCCCATTGCTTCGCAGCATCGCTTTTGTGCAGAAAACAGTAACACTTGTTCAGAACAAAAGAAAGCACAGAGCCCCAGATTTTATGTTGTCCTGGAGAGCTTGCAGAGCACTGGGGAAAAGCAGGCAGAGAATTCCCTGCTAGCACCTTCTCTGTGCCTGGGAAGCAGAAGTGTTCACATTGCTTTGCAGAATCGCTTTTGTGCAGAAAACAGTAACACTTGTTCAGAACGAAAGAAAGCACAGAGCCCCAGATTTTATGTTGTCCTGGAGAGCTTGCAGAGCACTGGGGAAAAGCAGGCAGAGAATTCCCTGCTAGCACCTTCTCTGTGCCTGGGAAGCAGAAGTGTTCACATTGCTTCGCAGCATCGCTTTTGTGCAAAAAACAGTAACACTTGTTCAGAACAAAAGAAAGCACAGAGCCCCAGATTTTATGTTGTCCTGGAGAGCTTGCAGAGCACTGGGGAAAAGCAGGCAGAGAATTCCCTGCTAGCACCTTCTCTGTGCCTGGGAAACAGAAGTGTTCACATTGCTTCGCAGAATCGCTTTTGTGCAGAAAACAGTAACACTTGTTCAGAACGAAAGAAAGCACAGAGCCCCAGATTTGCTGTTGTCCTGGAGAGCTTGCAGAGCACTGGGGAAAGGCAGGCAGAGAATTCCCTGCTAGCACCTTCTTTGTGCCTGTTCACATTGCTTCGCAGAATCGCTTTTGTGCAGAAAACAGTAACACTTGTTCAGACGAAAAAAAGCACAGAGCCCCAGATTTTATGTTGTCCTGGAGAGCTTGCAGAGCACTGGGGAAAAGCAGGCAGAGAATTCCCTGCTAGCACCTTCTCTGTGCCTGGGAAGCAGAAGTGTTCACATTGCTTCGCAGAATCGCTTTTGTGCAGAAAACAGTAACACTTGTTCAGAACAAAAGAAAGCACAGAGCCCCAGATTTTATGTTGTCCTGGAGAGCTTGCAGAGCACTGGGGAAAAGCAGGCAGAGAATTCCCTGCTAGCACCTTCTCTGTGCCTGTTCACATTGCTTCGCAGAATCGCTTTTGTGCAGAAAACAGTAACACTTGTTCAGACGAAAGAAAGCACAGAGCCCCAGATTCTATGTTGTCCTGGAGAGCTTGCAGAGCACTGGGGAAAAGCAGGCAGAGAATTCCCTGCTAGCACCTTCTCTGTGCCTGGGAAGCAGAAGTGTTCACATTGCTTGGCAGAATCGCTTTTGTGCAGAAAACAGTAACACTTGTTCAGAATGAAAGAAAGCACAGAGCCCCAGATTTTATGTTGTCCTGGAGAGCTTGCAGAGCACTGGGGAAAAGCAGGCAGAGAATTCCCTGCTAGCACCTTCTCTGTGCCTGGGAAGCAGAAGTGTTCACATTGCTTGGCAGAATCGCTTTTGTGCAGAAAACAGTAACACTTGTTCAGAACGAAAGAAAGCACAGAGCCCCAGATTTTATGTTGTCCTGGAGAGCTTGCAGAGCACTGGGGAAAAGCAGGCAGAGAATTCCCTGCTAGCACCTTCTCTGTGCCTGGGAAACAGAAGTGTTCCCATTGCTTCGCAGAATCGCTTTTGTGCAGAAAACAGTAACACTTGTTCAGAACGAAAGAAAGCACAGAGCCCCAGATTTGCTGTTGTCCTGGAGAGCTTGCAGAGCACTGGGGAAAGGCAGGCAGAGAATTCCCTGCTAGCACCTTCTTTGTGCCTGTTCACATTGCTTCGCAGAATCGCTTTTGTGCAGAAAACAGTAACACTTGTTCAGACGAAAAAAAGCACAGAGCCCCAGATTTTATGTTGTCCTGGAGAGCTTGCAGAGCACTGGGGAAAAGCAGGCAGAGAATTCCCTGCTAGCACCTTCTCTGTGCCTGGGAAACAGCAGTGTTCCCATTGCTTCGCAGAATCGCTTTTGTGCAGAAAACAGTAACACTTGTTCAGAACGAAAGAAAGCACAGAGCCCCAGATTTGCTGTTGTCCTGGAGAGCTTGCAGAGCACTGGGGAAAGGCAGGCAGAGAATTCCCTGCTAGCACCTTCTTTGTGCCTGTTCACATTGCTTCGCAGAATCGCTTTTGTGCAGAAAACAGTAACACTTGTTCAGAACGAAAGAAAGCACAGAGCCCCAGATTTTATGTTGTCCTGGAGAGCTTGCAGAGCACTGGGGAAAAGCAGGCAGAGAATTCCCTGCTAGCACCTTCTCTGTGCCTGTTCACATTGCTTCGCAGAATCGCTTTTGTGCAGAAAACAGTAACACTTGTTCAGACGAAAGAAAGCACAGAGCCCCAGATTCTATGTTGTCCTGGAGAGCTTGCAGAGCACTGGGGAAAAGCAGGCAGAGAATTCCCTGCTAGCACCTTCTCTGTGCCTGGGAAGCAGAAGTGTTCACATTGCTTGGCAGAATCGCTTTTGTGCAGAAAACAGTAACACTTGTTCAGAATGAAAGAAAGCACAGAGCCCCAGATTTTATGTTGTCCTGGAGAGCTTGCAGAGCACTGGGGAAAAGCAGGCAGAGAATTCCCTGCTAGCACCTTCTCTGTGCCTGGGAAGCAGAAGTGTTCACATTGCTTGGCAGAATCGCTTTTGTGCAGAAAACAGTAACACTTGTTCAGAACGAAAGAAAGCACAGAGCCCCAGATTTTATGTTGTCCTGGAGAGCTTGCAGAGCACTGGGGAAAAGCAGGCAGAGAATTCCCTGCTAGCACCTTCTCTGTGCCTGGGAAACAGAAGTGTTCCCATTGCTTCGCAGAATCGCTTTTGTGCAGAAAACAGTAACACTTGTTCAGAACGAAAGAAAGCACAGAGCCCCAGATTTGCTGTTGTCCTGGAGAGCTTGCAGAGCACTGGGGAAAGGCAGGCAGAGAATTCCCTGCTAGCACCTTCTTTGTGCCTGTTCACATTGCTTCGCAGAATCGCTTTTGTGCAGAAAACAGTAACACTTGTTCAGACGAAAAAAAGCACAGAGCCCCAGATTTTATGTTGTCCTGGAGAGCTTGCAGAGCACTGGGGAAAAGCAGGCAGAGAATTCCCTGCTAGCACCTTCTCTGTGCCTGGGAAACAGCAGTGTTCCCATTGCTTCGCAGAATCGCTTTTGTGCAGAAAACAGTAACACTTGTTCAGAACGAAAGAAAGCACAGAGCCCCAGATTTGCTGTTGTCCTGGAGAGCTTGCAGAGCACTGGGGAAAGGCAGGCAGAGAATTCCCTGCTAGCACCTTCTTTGTGCCTGTTCACATTGCTTCGCAGAATCGCTTTTGTGCAGAAAACAGTAACACTTGTTCAGAACGAAAGAAAGCACAGAGCCCCAGATTTTATGTTGTCCTGGAGAGCTTGCAGAGCACTGGGGAAAAGCAGGCAGAGAATTCCCTGCTAGCACCTTCTCTGTGCCTGTTCACATTGCTTCGCAGAATCGCTTTTGTGCAGAAAACAGTAACACTTGTTCAGACGAAAGAAAGCACAGAGCCCCAGATTCTATGTTGTCCTGGAGAGCTTGCAGAGCACTGGGGAAAGGCAGGCAGAGAATTCCCTGCTAGCACCTTCTCTGTGCCTGGGAAGCAGAAGTGTTCCCATTGCTTCGCAGAATCGCTTTTGTGCAGAAAACAGTAACTCTTGTTCAGAATGAAAGAAAGCACAGAGCCCCAGATTTTATGTTGTCCTGGAGAGCTTGCAGAGCACTGGGGAAAAGCAGGCAGAGAATTCCCTGCTAGCACCTTCTCTGTGCCTGGGAAGCAGAAGTGTTCACATTGCTTGGCAGAATCGCTTTTGTGCAGAAAACAGTAACACTTGTTCAGACGAAAAAAAGCACAGAGCCCCAGATTTTATGTTGTCCTGGAGAGCTTGCAGAGCACTGGGGAAAAGCAGGCAGAGAATTCCCTGCTAGCACCTTCTCTGTGCCTGGGAAGCAGAAGTGTTCACATTGCTTCGCAGAATCGCTTTTGTGCAGAAAACAGTAACACTTGTTCAGAACGAAAGAAAGCACAGAGCCCCAGATTCTATGTTGTCCTGGAGAGCTTGCAGAGCACTGGGGAAAAGCAGGCAGAGAATTCCCTGCTAGCACCTTCTCTGTGCCTGGGAAGCAGAAGTGTTCACATTGCTTGGCAGAATCGCTTTTGTGCAGAAAACAGTAACACTTGTTCAGAATGAAAGAAAGCACAGAGCCCCAGATTTTATGTTGTCCTGGAGAGCTTGCAGAGCACTGGGGAAAAGCAGGCAGAGAATTCCCTGCTAGCACCTTCTCTGTGCCTGGGAAGCAGAAGTGTTCACATTGCTTGGCAGAATCGCTTTTGTGCAGAAAACAGTAACACTTGTTCAGAACGAAAGAAAGCACAGAGCCCCAGATTTTATGTTGTCCTGGAGAGCTTGCAGAGCACTGGGGAAAAGCAGGCAGAGAATTCCCTGCTAGCACCTTCTCTGTGCCTGGGAAACAGAAGTGTTCCCATTGCTTCGCAGAATCGCTTTTGTGCAGAAAACAGTAACACTTGTTCAGAACGAAAGAAAGCACAGAGCCCCAGATTTGCTGTTGTCCTGGAGAGCTTGCAGAGCACTGGGGAAAGGCAGGCAGAGAATTCCCTGCTAGCACCTTCTTTGTGCCTGTTCACATTGCTTCGCAGAATCGCTTTTGTGCAGAAAACAGTAACACTTGTTCAGACGAAAAGAAGCACAGAGCCCCAGATTTTATGTTGTCCTGGAGAGCTTGCAGAGCACTGGGGAAAAGCAGGCAGAGAATTCCCTGCTAGCACCTTCTCTGTGCCTGGGAAACAGCAGTGTTCCCATTGCTTCGCAGAATCGCTTTTGTGCAGAAAACAGTAACACTTGTTCAGAACGAAAGAAAGCACAGAGCCCCAGATTTGCTGTTGTCCTGGAGAGCTTGCAGAGCACTGGGGAAAGGCAGGCAGAGAATTCCCTGCTAGCACCTTCTTTGTGCCTGTTCACATTGCTTCGCAGAATCGCTTTTGTGCAGAAAACAGTAACACTTGTTCAGAACGAAAGAAAGCACAGAGCCCCAGATTTTATGTTGTCCTGGAGAGCTTGCAGAGCACTGGGGAAAAGCAGGCAGAGAATTCCCTGCTAGCACCTTCTCTGTGCCTGTTCACATTGCTTCGCAGAATCGCTTTTGTGCAGAAAACAGTAACACTTGTTCAGACGAAAGAAAGCACAGAGCCCCAGATTCTATGTTGTCCTGGAGAGCTTGCAGAGCACTGGGGAAAAGCAGGCAGAGAATTCCCTGCTAGCACCTTCTCTGTGCCTGGGAAGCAGAAGTGTTCACATTGCTTGGCAGAATCGCTTTTGTGCAGAAAACAGTAACTCTTGTTCAGAATGAAAGAAAGCACAGAGCCCCAGATTTTATGTTGTCCTGGAGAGCTTGCAGAGCACTGGGGAAAAGCAGGCAGAGAATTCCCTGCTAGCACCTTCTCTGTGCCTGGGAAGCAGAAGTGTTCACATTGCTTGGCAGAATCGCTTTTGTGCAGAAAACAGTAACACTTGTTCAGAACGAAAGAAAGCACAGAGCCCCAGATTTGCTGTTGTCCTGGAGAGCTTGCAGAGCACTGGGGAAAAGCAGGCAGAGAATTCCCTGCTAGCACCTTCTCTGTGCCTGGGAAACAGAAGTGTTCCCATTGCTTCGCAGAATCGCTTTTGTGCAGAAAACAGTAACACTTGTTCAGAACGAAAGAAAGCACAGAGCCCCAGATTTGCTGTTGTCCTGGAGAGCTTGCAGAGCACTGGGGAAAGGCAGGCAGAGAATTCCCTGCTAGCACCTTCTTTGTGCCTGTTCACATTGCTTCGCAGAATCGCTTTTGTGCAGAAAACAGTAACACTTGTTCAGACGAAAAAAAGCACAGAGCCCCAGATTTTATGTTGTCCTGGAGAGCTTGCAGAGCACTGGGGAAAGGCAGGCAGAGAATTCCCTGCTAGCACCTTCTCTGTGCCTGTTCACATGGCTTCGCAGAATCGCTTTTGTGCAGAAAACAGTAACACTTGTTCAGACGAAAGAAAGCACAGAGCCCCAGATTCTATGTTGTCCTGGAGAGCTTGCAGAGCACTGAGGAAAGGCAGGCAGAGAATTCCCTGCTAGCACCTTCTCTGTGCCTGGGAAACAGAAGTGTTCCCATTGCTTCGCAGAATCGCTTTTGTGCAGAAAACAGTAACACTTGTTCAGAACGAAAGAAAGCACAGAGCCCCAGATTTTATGTTGTCCTGGAGAGCTTGCAGAGCACTGGGGAAAAGCAGGCAGAGAATTCCCTGCTAGCACCTTCTCTGTGCCTGGGAAGCAGAAGTGTTCACATTGCTTGGCAGAATCGCTTTTGTGCAGAAAACAGTAACACTTGTTCAGAATGAAAGAAAGCACAGAGCCCCAGATTTTATGTTGTCCTGGAGAGCTTGCAGAGCACTGGGGAAAAGCAGGCAGAGAATTCCCTGCTAGCACCTTCTCTGTGCCTGGGAAGCAGAAGTCTTCACATTGCTTCGCAGAATCGCTTTTGTGCAGAAAACAGTAACACTTGTTCAGAACGAAAGAAAGCACAGAGCCCCAGATTTTATGTTGTCCTGGAGAGCTTGCAGAGCACTGGGGAAAAGCAGGCAGAGAATTCCCTGCTAGCACCTTCTCTGTGCCTGGGAAACAGAAGTGTTCCCATTGCTTCGCAGAATCGCTTTTGTGCAGAAAACAGTAACACTTGTTCAGAACAAAAGAAAGCACAGAGCCCCAGATTTTATGTTGTCCTGGAGAGCTTGCAGAGCACTGGGGAAAGGCAGGCAGAGAATTCCCTGCTAGCACCTTCTTTGTGCCTGTTCACATTGCTTCGCAGAATCGCTTTTGTGCAGAAAACAGTAACACTTGTTCAGAACGAAAGAAAGCACAGAGCCCCAGATTTTATGTTGTCCTGGAGAGCTTGCAGAGCACTGGGGAAAAGCAGGCAGAGAATTCCCTGCTAGCACCTTCTCTGTGCCTGTTCACATTGCTTCGCAGAATCGCTTTTGTGCAGAAAACAGTAACACTTGTTCAGACGAAAGAAAGCACAGAGCCCCAGATTCTATGTTGTCCTGGAGAGCTTGCAGAGCACTGGGGAAAAGCAGGCAGAGAATTCCCTGCTAGCACCTTCTCTGTGCCTGGGAAGCAGAAGTGTTCACATTGCTTGGCAGAATCGCTTTTGTGCAGAAAACAGTAACTCTTGTTCAGAATGAAAGAAAGCACAGAGCCCCAGATTTTATGTTGTCCTGGAGAGCTTGCAGAGCACTGGGGAAAAGCAGGCAGAGAATTCCCTGCTAGCACCTTCTCTGTGCCTGGGAAGCAGAAGTGTTCACATTGCTTGGCAGAATCGCTTTTGTGCAGAAAACAGTAACACTTGTTCAGACGAAAAAAAGCACAGAGCCCCAGATTTTATGTTGTCCTGGAGAGCTTGCAGAGCACTGGGGAAAAGCAGGCAGAGAATTCCCTGCTAGCACCTTCTCTGTGCCTGGGAAGCAGAAGTGTTCACATTGCTTCGCAGAATCGCTTTTGTGCAGAAAACAGTAACACTTGTTCAGAACGAAAGAAAGCACAGAGCCCCAGATTCTATGTTGTCCTGGAGAGCTTGCAGAGCACTGGGGAAAAGCAGGCAGAGAATTCCCTGCTAGCACCTTCTCTGTGCCTGGGAAGCAGAAGTGTTCACATTGCTTGGCAGAATCGCTTTTGTGCAGAAAACAGTAACACTTGTTCAGAATGAAAGAAAGCACAGAGCCCCAGATTTTATGTTGTCCTGGAGAGCTTGCAGAGCACTGGGGAAAAGCAGGCAGAGAATTCCCTGCTAGCACCTTCTCTGTGCCTGGGAAGCAGAAGTGTTCACATTGCTTGGCAGAATCGCTTTTGTGCAGAAAACAGTAACACTTGTTCAGAACGAAAGAAAGCACAGAGCCCCAGATTTTATGTTGTCCTGGAGAGCTTGCAGAGCACTGGGGAAAAGCAGGCAGAGAATTCCCTGCTAGCACCTTCTCTGTGCCTGGGAAACAGAAGTGTTCCCATTGCTTCGCAGAATCGCTTTTGTGCAGAAAACAGTAACACTTGTTCAGAACGAAAGAAAGCACAGAGCCCCAGATTTGCTGTTGTCCTGGAGAGCTTGCAGAGCACTGGGGAAAGGCAGGCAGAGAATTCCCTGCTAGCACCTTCTTTGTGCCTGTTCACATTGCTTCGCAGAATCGCTTTTGTGCAGAAAACAGTAACACTTGTTCAGACGAAAAAAAGCACAGAGCCCCAGATTTTATGTTGTCCTGGAGAGCTTGCAGAGCACTGGGGAAAAGCAGGCAGAGAATTCCCTGCTAGCACCTTCTCTGTGCCTGGGAAACAGCAGTGTTCCCATTGCTTCGCAGAATCGCTTTTGTGCAGAAAACAGTAACACTTGTTCAGAACGAAAGAAAGCACAGAGCCCCAGATTTGCTGTTGTCCTGGAGAGCTTGCAGAGCACTGGGGAAAGGCAGGCAGAGAATTCCCTGCTAGCACCTTCTTTGTGCCTGTTCACATTGCTTCGCAGAATCGCTTTTGTGCAGAAAACAGTAACACTTGTTCAGAACGAAAGAAAGCACAGAGCCCCAGATTTTATGTTGTCCTGGAGAGCTTGCAGAGCACTGGGGAAAAGCAGGCAGAGAATTCCCTGCTAGCACCTTCTCTGTGCCTGTTCACATTGCTTCGCAGAATCGCTTTTGTGCAGAAAACAGTAACACTTGTTCAGACGAAAGAAAGCACAGAGCCCCAGATTCTATGTTGTCCTGGAGAGCTTGCAGAGCACTGGGGAAAAGCAGGCAGAGAATTCCCTGCTAGCACCTTCTCTGTGCCTGGGAAGCAGAAGTGTTCACATTGCTTGGCAGAATCGCTTTTGTGCAGAAAACAGTAACTCTTGTTCAGAATGAAAGAAAGCACAGAGCCCCAGATTTTATGTTGTCCTGGAGAGCTTGCAGAGCACTGGGGAAAAGCAGGCAGAGAATTCCCTGCTAGCACCTTCTCTGTGCCTGGGAAGCAGAAGTGTTCACATTGCTTGGCAGAATCGCTTTTGTGCAGAAAACAGTAACACTTGTTCAGAACGAAAGAAAGCACAGAGCCCCAGATTTGCTGTTGTCCTGGAGAGCTTGCAGAGCACTGGGGAAAAGCAGGCAGAGAATTCCCTGCTAGCACCTTCTCTGTGCCTGGGAAACAGAAGTGTTCCCATTGCTTCGCAGAATCGCTTTTGTGCAGAAAACAGTAACACTTGTTCAGAACGAAAGAAAGCACAGAGCCCCAGATTTGCTGTTGTCCTGGAGAGCTTGCAGAGCACTGGGGAAAGGCAGGCAGAGAATTCCCTGCTAGCACCTTCTCTGTGCCTGTTCACATGGCTTCGCAGAATCGCTTTTGTGCAGAAAACAGTAACACTTGTTCAGACGAAAGAAAGCACAGAGCCCCAGATTCTATGTTGTCCTGGAGAGCTTGCAGAGCACTGAGGAAAGGCAGGCAGAGAATTCCCTGCTAGCACCTTCTCTGTGCCTGGGAAACAGAAGTGTTCCCATTGCTTCGCAGAATCGCTTTTGTGCAGAAAACAGTAACACTTGTTCAGAACGAAAGAAAGCACAGAGCCCCAGATTTTATGTTGTCCTGGAGAGCTTGCAGAGCACTGGGGAAAAGCAGGCAGAGAATTCCCTGCTAGCACCTTCTCTGTGCCTGGGAAGCAGAAGTGTTCACATTGCTTGGCAGAATCACTTTTGTGCAGAAAACAGTAACACTTGTTCAGAACGAAAGAAAGCACAGAGCCCCAGATTTTATGTTGTCCTGGAGAGCTTGCAGAGCACTGGGGAAAAGCAGGCAGAGAATTTCCTGCTAGCACCTTCTCTGTGCCTGGGAAGCAGAAGTGTTCACATTGCTTGGCAGAATCGCTTTTGTGCAGAAAACAGTAACACTTGTTCAGAATGAAAGAAAGCACAGAGCCCCAGATTTTATGTTGTCCTGGAGAGCTTGCAGAGCACTGGGGAAAAGCAGGCAGAGAATTCCCTGCTAGCACCTTCTCTGTGCCTGGGAAGCAGAAGTCTTCACATTGCTTCGCAGAATCGCTTTTGTGCAGAAAACAGTAACACTTGTTCAGAACGAAAGAAAGCACAGAGCCCCAGATTTTATGTTGTCCTGGAGAGCTTGCAGAGCACTGGGGAAAAGCAGGCAGAGAATTCCCTGCTAGCACCTTCTCTGTGCCTGGGAAACAGAAGTGTTCCCATTGCTTCGCAGAATCGCTTTTGTGCAGAAAACAGTAACACTTGTTCAGAACAAAAGAAAGCACAGAGCCCCAGATTTTATGTTGTCCTGGAGAGCTTGCAGAGCACTGGGGAAAGGCAGGCAGAGAATTCCCTGCTAGCACCTTCTTTGTGCCTGTTCACATTGCTTCGCAGAATCGCTTTTGTGCAGAAAACAGTAACACTTGTTCAGAACGAAAGAAAGCACAGAGCCCCAGATTCTATGTTGTCCTGGAGAGCTTGCAGAGCACTGGGGAAAGGCAGGCAGAGAATTCCCTGCTAGCACCTTCTTTGTGCCTGTTTACATTGCTTCGCAGAATCGCTTTTGTGCAGAAAACAGTAACACTTGTTAAGAGCGAAAGAAAGCACAGAGCCCCAGATTCTATGTTGTCCTGGAGAGCTTGCAGAGCACTAGGGAAAGGCAGGCAGAGAATTCCCTGCTAGCACCTTCTCTGTGCCTGTTCACATTGCTTCGCAGAATCGCTTTTGTGCAGAAAACAGTAACACTTGTTCAGACGAAAGAAAGCACAGAGCCCCAGATTCTATGTTGTCCTGGAGAGCTTGCAGAGCACTGGGGAAAGGCAGGCAGAGAATTCCCTGCTAGCACCTTCTCTGTGCCTGGGAAACAGAAGTGTTCCCATTGCTTCGCAGAATCGCTTTTGTGCAGAAAACAGTAACACTTGTTCAGAACGAAAGAAAGCACAGAGCCCCAGATTTTATGTTGTCCTGGAGAGCTTGCAGAGCACTGGGGAAAAGCAGGCAGAGAATTCCCTGCTAGCACCTTCTCTGTGCCTGGGAAGCAGAAGTGTTCACATTGCTTCGCAGAATCGCTTTTGTGCAGAAAACAGTAACACTTGTTCAGAACGAAAGAAAGCACAGAGCCCCAGATTTTATGTTGTCCTGGAGAGCTTGCAGAGCACTGGGGAAAAGCAGGCAGAGAATTCCCTGCTAGCACCTTCTCTGTGCCTGTTCACATTGCTTCGCAAGAATCGCTTTTGTGCAGAAAACAGTAACACTTGTTCAGAACGAAAGAAAGCACAGAGCCCCAGATTTTATGTTGTCCTGGAGAGCTTGCAGAGCACTGGGGAAAGGCAGGCAGAGAATTCCCTGCTAGCACCTTCTCTGTGCCTGGGAAGCAGAAGTGTTCACATTGCTTCGCAGAATCGCTTTTGTGCAGAAAACACTAACACTTGTTCAGAACGAAAGAAAGCACAGAGCCCCAGATTTTATGTTGTCCTGGAGAGCTTGCAGAGCACTGGGGAAAGGCAGGCATAGAATTCCCTGCTAGCACCTTCTCTGTGCCTGTTCACATTGCTTCGCAGAATCGCTTTTGTGCAGAAAACAGTAACACTTGTTCAGACGAAAGAAAGCACAGAGCCCCAGATTCTATGTTGTCCTGGAGAGCTTGCAGAGCACTGGGGAAAGGCAGGCAGAGAATTCCCTGCTAGCACCTTCTCTGTGCCTGGGAAACAGAAGTGTTCCCATTGCTTCGCAGAATCGCTTTTGTGCAGAAAACAGTAACACTTGTTCAGACGAAAAAAAGCACAGAGCCCCAGATTTTATGTTGTCCTGGAGAGCTTGCAGAGCACTGGGGAAAAGCAGGCAGAGAATTCCCTGCTAGCACCTTCTCTGTGCCTGGGAAGCAGAAGTGTTCACATTGCTTCGCAGCATCGCTTTTGTGCAGAAAACAGTAACACTTGTTCAGAACAAAAGAAAGCACAGAGCCCCAGATTTTATGTTGTCCTGGAGAGCTTGCAGAGCACTGGGGAAAAGCAGGCAGAGAATTCCCTGCTAGCACCTTCTCTGTGCCTGGGAAGCAGAAGTGTTCACATTGCTTCGCAGAATCGCTTTTGTGCAGAAAACAGTAACACTTGTTCAGAACGAAAGAAAGCACAGAGCCCCAGATTTTATGTTGTCCTGGAGAGCTTGCAGAGCACTGGGGAAAAGCAGGCAGAGAATTTCCTGCTAGCACCTTCTCTGTGCCTGGGAAGCAGAAGTGTTCACATTGCTTGGCAGAATCGCTTTTGTGCAGAAAACAGTAACACTTGTTCAGAACGAAAGAAAGCACAGAGCCCCAGATTTTATGTTGTCCTGGAGAGCTTGCAGAGCACTGGGGAAAAGCAGGCAGAGAATTCCCTGCTAGCACCTTCTCTGTGCCTGGGAAGCAGAAGTGTTCACATTGCTTCGCAGAATCGCTTTTGTGCAGAAAACAGTAACACTTGTTCAGAACGAAAGAAAGCACAGAGCCCCAGATTTTATGTTGTCCTGGAGAGCTTGCAGAGCACTGGGGAAAAGCAGGCAGAGAATTCCCTGCTAGCACCTTCTCTGTGCTTGGGAATCAGAAGTGTTCCCATTGCTTCGCAGAATCGCTTTTGTGCAGAAAACAGTAACACTTGTTCAGAACGAAAGAAAGCACAGAGCCCCAGATTTGCTGTTGTCCTGGAGAGCTTGCAGAGCACTGGGGAAAGGCAGGCAGAGAATTCCCTGCTAGCACCTTCTTTGTGCCTGTTCACATTGCTTCGCAGAATCGCTTTTGTGCAGAAAACAGTAACACTTGTTCAGACGAAAAAAAGCACAGAGCCCCAGATTTTATGTTGTCCTGGAGAGCTTGCAGAGCACTGGGGAAAAGCAGGCAGAGAATTCCCTGCTAGCACCTTCTCTGTGCCTGGGAAACAGAAGTGTTCCCATTGCTTCGCAGAATCGCTTTTGTGCAGAAAACAGTAACACTTGTTCAGAACGAAAGAAAGCACAGAGCCCCAGATTTGCTGTTGTCCTGGAGAGCTTGCAGAGCACTGGGGAAAGGCAGGCAGAGAATTCCCTGCTAGCACCTTCTTTGTGCCTGTTCACATTGCTTCGCAGAATCGCTTTTGTGCAGAAAACAGTAACACTTGTTCAGACGAAAAAAAGCACAGAGCCCCAGATTTTATGTTGTCCTGGAGAGCTTGCAGAGCACTGGGGAAAAGCAGGCAGAGAATTCCCTGCTATCACCTTCTCTGTGCCTGGGAAGCAGAAGTGTTCACATTGCTTCGCAGAATCGCTTTTGTGCAGAAAACAGTAACACTTGTTCAGAACGAAAGAAAGCACAGAGCCCCAGATTTTATGTTGTCCTGGAGAGCTTGCAGAGCACTGGGGAAAAGCAGGCAGAGAATTCCCTGCTATCACCGTCTCTGTGCCTGGGAAACAGAAGTGTTCACATTGCTTCGCAGAATCGCTTTTGTGCAGAAAACACTAACACTTGTTCAGAACGAAAGAAAGCACAGAGCCCCAGATTTTATGTTGTCCTGGAGAGCTTGCAGAGCACTGGGGAAAGGCAGGCAGAGAATTCCCTGCTAGCACCTTCTCTGTGCCTGTTCACATTGCTTCGCAGAATCGCTTTTGTGCAGAAAACAGTAACACTTGTTCAGACGAAAGAAAGCACAGAGCCCCAGATTCTATGTTGTCCTGGAGAGCTTGCAGAGCACTGGGGAAAGGCAGGCAGAGAATTCCCTGCTAGCACCTTCTCTGTGCCTGGGAAACAGAAGTGTTCCCATTGCTTCGCAGAATCGCTTTTGTGCAGAAAACAGTAACACTTGTTCAGACGAAAAAAAGCACAGAGCCCCAGATTTTATGTTGTCCTGGAGAGCTTGCAGAGCACTGGGGAAAAGCAGGCAGAGAATTCCCTGCTAGCACCTTCTCTGTGCCTGGGAAGCAGAAGTGTTCACATTGCTTCGCAGCATCGCTTTTGTGCAGAAAACAGTAACACTTGTTCAGAACAAAAGAAAGCACAGAGCCCCAGATTTTATGTTGTCCTGGAGAGCTTGCAGAGCACTGGGGAAAAGCAGGCAGAGAATTCCCTGCTAGCACCTTCTCTGTGCCTGGGAAGCAGAAGTGTTCACATTGCTTCGCAGAATCGCTTTTGTGCAGAAAACAGTAACACTTGTTCAGAACGAAAGAAAGCACAGAGCCCCAGATTTTATGTTGTCCTGGAGAGCTTGCAGAGCACTGGGGAAAAGCAGGCAGAGAATTCCCTGCTAGCACCTTCTCTGTGCTTGGGAATCAGAAGTGTTCCCATTGCTTCGCAGAATCGCTTTTGTGCAGAAAACAGTAACACTTGTTCAGAACGAAAGAAAGCACAGAGCCCCAGATTTGCTGTTGTCCTGGAGAGCTTGCAGAGCACTGGGGAAAGGCAGGCAGAGAATTCCCTGCTAGCACCTTCTTTGTGCCTGTTCACATTGCTTCGCAGAATCGCTTTTGTGCAGAAAACAGTAACACTTGTTCAGACGAAAAAAAGCACAGAGCCCCAGATTTTATGTTGTCCTGGAGAGCTTGCAGAGCACTGGGGAAAAGCAGGCAGAGAATTCCCTGCTAGCACCTTCTCTGTGCCTGGGAAACAGAAGTGTTCCCATTGCTTCGCAGAATCGCTTTTGTGCAGAAAACAGTAACACTTGTTCAGAACGAAAGAAAGCACAGAGCCCCAGATTTGCTGTTGTCCTGGAGAGCTTGCAGAGCACTGGGGAAAGGCAGGCAGAGAATTCCCTGCTAGCACCTTCTTTGTGCCTGTTCACATTGCTTCGCAGAATCGCTTTTGTGCAGAAAACAGTAACACTTGTTCAGACGAAAAAAAGCACAGAGCCCCAGATTTTATGTTGTCCTGGAGAGCTTGCAGAGCACTGGGGAAAAGCAGGCAGAGAATTCCCTGCTATCACCTTCTCTGTGCCTGGGAAGCAGAAGTGTTCACATTGCTTCGCAGAATCGCTTTTGTGCAGAAAACAGTAACACTTGTTCAGAACGAAAGAAAGCACAGAGCCCCAGATTTTATGTTGTCCTGGAGAGCTTGCAGAGCACTGGGGAAAAGCAGGCAGAGAATTCCCTGCTATCACCGTCTCTGTGCCTGGGAAACAGAAGTGTTCACATTGCTTCGCAGAATCGCTTTTGTGCAGAAAACACTAACACTTGTTCAGAACGAAAGAAAGCACAGAGCCACAGATTTGCTGTTGTCCTGGAGAGCTTGCAGAGCACTGGGGAAAGGCAGGCAGAGAATTCCCTGCTAGCACCTTCTTTGTGCCTGTTCACATTGCTTCGCAGAATCGCTTTTGTGCAGAAAACAGTAACACTTGTTCAGACAAAAAAAAACACAGAGCCCCAGATTTTATGTTGTCCTGGAGAGCTTGCAGAGCACTGGGGAAAAGCAGGCAGAGAATTCCCTGCTATCACCTTCTCTGTGCCTGGGAAACAGAAGTGTTCCCATTGCTTCGCAGAATCGCTTTTGTGCAGAAAACAGTAACACTTGTTCAGAACGAAAGAAAGCACAGAGCCCCAGATTTGCTGTTGTCCTGGAGAGCTTGCAGAGCACTGGGGAAAAGCAGGCAGAGAATTTCCTGCTAGCACCTTCTCTGTGCCTGGGAAACAGAAGTGTTCCCATTGCTTCGCAGAATCGCTTTTGTGCAGAAAACAGTAACACTTGTTCAGAACGAAAGAAAGCACAGAGCCACAGATTTGCTGTTGTCCTGGAGAGCTTGCAGAGCACTGGGAAAAGGCAGGCAGAGAATTCCCTGCTAGCACCTTCTTTGTGCCTGTTCACATTGCTTTGCAGAATCGCTTTTGTGCAGAAAACAGTAACACTTGTTCAGATGAAAAAAAGCACAGAGCCCCAGATTTTATGTTGTCCTGGAGAGCTTGCAGAGCACTAGGGAAAGGCAGGCAGAGAATTCCCTGCTAGCACCTTCTCTGTGCCTGTTCACATTGCTTCGCAGAATCGCTTTTGTGCAGAAAACAGTAACACTTGTTCAGACGAAAGAAAGCACAGAGCCCCAGATTCTATGTTGTCCTGGAGAGCTTGCAGAGCACTGGGGAAAGGCAGGCAGAGAATTCCCTGCTAGCACCTTCTCTGTGCCTGGGAAACAGAAGTGTTCCCATTGCTTCGCAGAATCGCTTTTGTGCAGAAAACAGTAACACTTGTTCAGACGAAAAAAAGCACAGAGCCCCAGATTTTATGTTGTCCTGGAGAGCTTGCAGAGCACTGGGGAAAAGCAGGCAGAGAATTCCCTGCTAGCACCTTCTCTGTGCCTGGGAAGCAGAAGTGTTCACATTGCTTCGCAGAATCGCTTTTGTGCAGAAAACAGTAACACTTGTTCAGAACGAAAGAAAGCACAGAGCCCCAGATTTGCTGTTGTCCTGGAGAGCTTGCAGAGCACTGGGGAAAGGCAGGCAGAGAATTCCCTGCTAGCACCTTCTTTGTGCCTGTTCACATTGCTTCGCAGAATCGCTTTTGTGCAGAAAACAGTAACACTTGTTCAGACGAAAAAAAGCACAGAGCCCCAGATTCTATGTTGTCCTGGAGAGCTTGCAGAGCACTAGGGAAAGGCAGGCAGAGAATACCCTGCTAGCACCTTCTCTGTGCCTGTTCACATTGCTTCGCAGAATCGCTTTTGTGCAGAAAACAGTAACACTTGTTCAGACGAAAGAAAGCACAGAGCCCCAGATTCTATGTTGTCCTGGAGAGCTTGCAGAGCACTGGGGAAAGGCAGGCAGAGAATTCCCTGCTAGCACCTTCTCTGTGCCTGGGAAACAGAAGTGTTCCCATTGCTTCGCAGAATCGCTTTTGTGCAGAAAACAGTAACACTTGTTCAGAACGAAAGAAAGCACAGAGCCCCAGATTTTATGTTGTCCTGGAGAGCTTGCAGAGCACTGGGGAAAAGCAGGCAGAGAATTCCCTGCTAGCACCTTCTCTGTGCCTGGGAAGCAGAAGTGTTCACATTGCTTCGCAGAATCGCTTTTGTGCAGAAAACAGTAACACTTGTTCAGAACGAAAGAAAGCACAGAGCCCCAGATTTTATGTTGTCCTGGAGAGCTTGCAGAGCACTGGGGAAAAGCAGGCAGAGAATTCCCTGCTAGCACCTTCTCTGTGCCTGTTCACATTGCTTCGCAAGAATCGCTTTTGTGCAGAAAACAGTAACACTTGTTCAGAACGAAAGAAAGCACAGAGCCCCAGATTTTATGTTGTCCTGGAGAGCTTGCAGAGCACTGGGGAAAGGCAGGCAGAGAATTCCCTGCTAGCACCTTCTCTGTGCCTGGGAAGCAGAAGTGTTCACATTGCTTCGCAGAATCGCTTTTGTGCAGAAAACACTAACACTTGTTCAGAACGAAAGAAAGCACAGAGCCCCAGATTTTATGTTGTCCTGGAGAGCTTGCAGAGCACTGGGGAAAGGCAGGCAGAGAATTCCCTGCTAGCACCTTCTCTGTGCCTGTTCACATTGCTTCGCAGAATCGCTTTTGTGCAGAAAACAGTAACACTTGTTCAGACGAAAGAAAGCACAGAGCCCCAGATTCTATGTTGTCCTGGAGAGCTTGCAGAGCACTGGGGAAAAGCAGGCAGAGAATTCCCTGCTAGCACCTTCTCTGTGCCTGGGAAGCAGAAGTGTTCCCATTGCTTCGCAGAATCGCTTTTGTGCAGAAAACAGTAACACTTGTTCAGAACGAAAGAAAGCACAGAGCCCCAGATTTGCTGTTGTCCTGGAGAGCTTGCAGAGCACTGGGGAAAGGCAGGCAGAGAATTCCCTGCTAGCACCTTCTTTGTGCCTGTTCACATTGCTTCGCAGAATCGCTTTTGTGCAGAAAACAGTAACACTTGTTCAGACGAAAAAAAGCACAGAGCCCCAGATTTTATGTTGTCCTGGAGAGCTTGCAGAGCACTGGGGAAAAGCAGGCAGAGAATTCCCTGCTAGCACCTTCTCTGTGCCTGGGAAACAGAAGTGTTCCCATTGCTTCGCAGAATCGCTTTTGTGCAGAAAACAGTAACACTTGTTCAGAACGAAAGAAAGCACAGAGCCCCAGATTTGCTGTTGTCCTGGAGAGCTTGCAGAGCACTGGGGAAAGGCAGGCAGAGAATTCCCTGCTAGCACCTTCTTTGTGCCTGTTCACATTGCTTCGCAGAATCGCTTTTGTGCAGAAAACAGTAACACTTGTTCAGACGAAAAAAAGCACAGAGCCCCAGATTTTATGTTGTCCTGGAGAGCTTGCAGAGCACTGGGGAAAAGCAGGCAGAGAATTCCCTGCTATCACCTTCTCTGTGCCTGGGAAGCAGAAGTGTTCACATTGCTTCGCAGAATCGCTTTTGTGCAGAAAACAGTAACACTTGTTCAGAACGAAAGAAAGCACAGAGCCCCAGATTTTATGTTGTCCTGGAGAGCTTGCAGAGCACTGGGGAAAAGCAGGCAGAGAATTCCCTGCTATCACCGTCTCTGTGCCTGGGAAACAGAAGTGTTCACATTGCTTCGCAGAATCGCTTTTGTGCAGAAAACACTAACACTTGTTCAGAACGAAAGAAAGCACAGAGCCCCAGATTTTATGTTGTCCTGGAGAGCTTGCAGAGCACTGGGGAAAGGCAGGCAGAGAATTCCCTGCTAGCACCTTCTCTGTGCCTGTTCACATTGCTTCGCAGAATCGCTTTTGTGCAGAAAACAGTAACACTTGTTCAGACGAAAGAAAGCACAGAGCCCCAGATTCTATGTTGTCCTGGAGAGCTTGCAGAGCACTGGGGAAAAGCAGGCAGAGAATTCCCTGCTAGCACCTTCTCTGTGCCTGGGAAGCAGAAGTGTTCACATTGCTTGGCAGAATCGCTTTTGTGCAGAAAACAGTAACACTTGTTCAGAATGAAAGAAAGCACAGAGCCCCAGATTTTATGTTGTCCTGGAGAGCTTGCAGAGCACTGGGGAAAAGCAGGCAGAGAATTCCCTGCTAGCACCTTCTCTGTGCCTGGGAAGCAGAAGTCTTCACATTGCTTCGCAGAATCGCTTTTGTGCAGAAAACAGTAACACTTGTTCAGAACGAAAGAAAGCACAGAGCCACAGATTTGCTGTTGTCCTGGAGAGCTTGCAGAGCACTGGGGAAAGGCAGGCAGAGAATTCCCTGCTAGCACCTTCTTTGTGCCTGTTCACATTGCTTGGCAGAATCGCTTTTGTGCAGAAAACAGTAACACTTGTTCAGACAAAAAAAAACACAGAGCCCCAGATTTTATGTTGTCCTGGAGAGCTTGCAGAGCACTGGGGAAAAGCAGGCAGAGAATTCCCTGCTAGCACCTTCTCTGTGCCTGGGAAACAGAAGTGTTCCCATTGCTTCGCAGAATCGCTTTTGTGCAGAAAACAGTAACACTTGTTCAGAACGAAAGAAAGCACAGAGCCCCAGATTTGCTGTTGTCCTGGAGAGCTTGCAGAGCACTGGGGAAAAGCAGGCAGAGAATTTCCTGCTAGCACCTTCTCTGTGCCTGGGAAACAGAAGTGTTCCCATTGCTTGGCAGAATCGCTTTTGTGCAGAAAACAGTAACACTTGTTCAGAACGAAAGAAAGCACAGAGCCACAGATTTGCTGTTGTCCTGGAGAGCTTGCAGAGCACTGGGAAAAGGCAGGCAGAGAATTCCCTGCTAGCACCTTCTTTGTGCCTGTTCACATTGCTTTGCAGAATCGCTTTTGTGCAGAAAACAGTAACACTTGTTCAGATGAAAAAAAGCACAGAGCCCCAGATTTTATGTTGTCCTGGAGAGCTTGCAGAGCACTAGGGAAAGGCAGGCAGAGAATTCCCTGCTAGCACCTTCTCTGTGCCTGTTCACATTGCTTCGCAGAATCGCTTTTGTGCAGAAAACAGTAACACTTGTTCAGACGAAAGAAAGCACAGAGCCCCAGATTCTATGTTGTCCTGGAGAGCTTGCAGAGCACTGGGGAAAGGCAGGCAGAGAATTCCCTGCTAGCACCTTCTCTGTGCCTGGGAAACAGAAGTGTTCCCATTGCTTCGCAGAATCGCTTTTGTGCAGAAAACAGTAACACTTGTTCAGACGAAAAAAAGCACAGAGCCCCAGATTTTATGTTGTCCTGGAGAGCTTGCAGAGCACTGGGGAAAAGCAGGCAGAGAATTCCCTGCTAGCACCTTCTCTGTGCCTGGGAAGCAGAAGTGTTCACATTGCTTCGCAGAATCGCTTTTGTGCAGAAAACAGTAACACTTGTTCAGAACGAAAGAAAGCACAGAGCCCCAGATTTGCTGTTGTCCTGGAGAGCTTGCAGAGCACTGGGGAAAGGCAGGCAGAGAATTCCCTGCTAGCACCTTCTTTGTGCCTGTTCACATTGCTTCGCAGAATCGCTTTTGTGCAGAAAACAGTAACACTTGTTCAGACGAAAAAAAGCACAGAGCCCCAGATTCTATGTTGTCCTGGAGAGCTTGCAGAGCACTAGGGAAAGGCAGGCAGAGAATACCCTGCTAGCACCTTCTCTGTGCCTGTTCACATTGCTTCGCAGAATCGCTTTTGTGCAGAAAACAGTAACACTTGTTCAGACGAAAGAAAGCACAGAGCCCCAGATTCTATGTTGTCCTGGAGAGCTTGCAGAGCACTGGGGAAAGGCAGGCAGAGAATTCCCTGCTAGCACCTTCTCTGTGCCTGGGAAACAGAAGTGTTCCCATTGCTTCGCAGAATCGCTTTTGTGCAGAAAACAGTAACACTTGTTCAGAACGAAAGAAAGCACAGAGCCCCAGATTTTATGTTGTCCTGGAGAGCTTGCAGAGCACTGGGGAAAAGCAGGCAGAGAATTCCCTGCTAGCACCTTCTCTGTGCCTGGGAAGCAGAAGTGTTCACATTGCTTGGCAGAATCGCTTTTGTGCAGAAAACAGTAACACTTGTTCAGAACGAAAGAAAGCACAGAGCCCCAGATTTTATGTTGTCCTGGAGAGCTTGCAGAGCACTGGGGAAAAGCAGGCAGAGAATTCCCTGCTAGCACCTTCTCTGTGCCTGTTCACATTGCTTCGCAAGAATCGCTTTTGTGCAGAAAACAGTAACACTTGTTCAGAACGAAAGAAAGCACAGAGCCCCAGATTTTATGTTGTCCTGGAGAGCTTGCAGAGCACTGGGGAAAGGCAGGCAGAGAATTCCCTGCTAGCACCTTCTCTGTGCCTGGGAAGCAGAAGTGTTCACATTGCTTCGCAGAATCGCTTTTGTGCAGAAAACACTAACACTTGTTCAGAACGAAAGAAAGCACAGAGCCCCAGATTTTATGTTGTCCTGGAGAGCTTGCAGAGCACTGGGGAAAGGCAGGCAGAGAATTCCCTGCTAGCACCTTCTCTGTGCCTGTTCACATTGCTTCGCAGAATCGCTTTTGTGCAGAAAACAGTAACACTTGTTCAGACGAAAGAAAGCACAGAGCCCCAGATTCTATGTTGTCCTGGAGAGCTTGCAGAGCACTGGGGAAAGGCAGGCAGAGAATTCCCTGCTAGCACCTTCTCTGTGCCTGGGAAGCAGAAGTGTTCACATTGCTTCGCAGCATCGCTTTTGTGCAGAAAACAGTAACACTTGTTCAGAACAAAAGAAAGCACAGAGCCCCAGATTTTATGTTGTCCTGGAGAGCTTGCAGAGCACTGGGGAAAAGCAGGCAGAGAATTCCCTGCTAGCACCTTCTCTGTGCCTGGGAAGCAGAAGTGTTCACATTGCTTCGCAGAATCGCTTTTGTGCAGAAAACAGTAACACTTGTTCAGACGAAAAAAAGCACAGAGCCCCAGATTTTATGTTGTCCTGGAGAGCTTGCAGAGCACTGGGGAAAAGCAGGCAGAGAATTCCCTGCTAGCACCTTCTCTGTGCCTGGGAAACAGAAGTGTTCCCATTGCTTCGCAGAATCGCTTTTGTGCAGAAAACAGTAACACTTGTTCAGAACGAAAGAAAGCACAGAGCCCCAGATTTGCTGTTGTCCTGGAGAGCTTGCAGAGCACTGGGGAAAGGCAGGCAGAGAATTCCCTGCTAGCACCTTCTTTGTGCCTGTTCACATTGCTTCGCAGAATCGCTTTTGTGCAGAAAACAGTAACACTTGTTCAGACGAAAAAAAGCACAGAGCCCCAGATTTTATGTTGTCCTGGAGAGCTTGCAGAGCACTGGGGAAAAGCAGGCAGAGAATTCCCTGCTAGCACCTTCTCTGTGCCTGGGAAACAGAAGTGTTCCCATTGCTTCGCAGAATCGCTTTTGTGCAGAAAACAGTAACACTTGTTCAGAACGAAAGAAAGCACAGAGCCCCAGATTTGCTGTTGTCCTGCAGAGCTTGCAGAGCACTGGGGAAAGGCAGGCAGAGAATTCCCTGCTAGCACCTTCTTTGTGCCTGTTCACATTGCTTCGCAGAATCGCTTTTGTGCAGAAAACAGTAACACTTGTTCAGACGAAAAAAAGCACAGAGCCCCAGATTTTATGTTGTCCTGGAGAGCTTGCAGAGCACTGGGGAAAAGCAGGCAGAGAATTCCCTGCTAGCACCTTCTCTGTGCCTGGGAAGCAGAAGTGTTTACATTGCTTCGCAGAATCGCTTTTGTGCAGAAAACAGTAACACTTGTTCAGAACGAAAGAAAGCACAGAGCCCCAGATTTTATGTTGTCCTGGAGAGCTTGCAGAGCACTGGGGAAAAGCAGGCAGAGAATTCCCTGCTAGCACCTTCTCTGTGCCTGGGAAACAGAAGTGTTCACATTGCTTGGCAGAATCGCTTTTGTGCAGAAAACACTAACACTTGTTCAGAACGAAAGAAAGCACAGAGCCCCAGATTTTATGTTGTCCTGGAGAGCTTGCAGAGCACTGGGGAAAGGCAGGCAGAGAATTCCCTGCTAGCACCTTCTCTGTGCCTGTTCACATTGCTTCGCAGAATCGCTTTTGTGCAGAAGACAGTAACACTTGTTCAGACGAAAGAAAGCACAGAGCCCCAGATTCTATGTTGTCCTGGAGAGCTTGCAGAGCACTGGGGAAAGGCAGGCAGAGAATTCCCTGCTAGCACCTTCTCTGTGCCTGGGAAACAGAAGTGTTCCCATTGCTTCGCAGAATCGCTTTTGTGCAGAAAACAGTAACACTTGTTCAGAACGAAAGAAAGCACAGAGCACCAGATTTTATGTTGTCCTGGAGAGCTTGCAGAGCACTGGGGAAAGGCAGGCAGAGATTTCCCTGCTAGCACCTTCTCTGTGCCTGGGAAGCAGAAGTGTTCACATTGCTTCGCAGAATCGCTTTTGTGCAGAAAACAGTAACACTTGTTCAGAACGAAAGAAAGCACAGAGCCCCAGATTTTATGTTGTCCTGGAGAGCTTGCAGAGCACTGGGGAAAAGCAGGCAGAGAATTTCCTGCTAGCACCTTCTCTGTGCCTGGGAAGCAGAAGTGTTCACATTGCTTGGCAGAATCGCTTTTGTGCAGAAAACAGTAACACTTGTTCAGAACGAAAGAAAGCACAGAGCCCCAGATTTTATGTTGTCCTGGAGAGCTTGCAGAGCACTGGGGAAAAGCAGGCAGAGAATTCCCTGCTAGCACCTTCTCTGTGCTTGGGAATCAGAAGTGTTCCCATTGCTTCGCAGAATCGCTTTTGTGCAGAAAACAGTAACACTTGTTCAGAACGAAAGAAAGCACAGAGCCCCAGATTTGCTGTTGTCCTGGAGAGCTTGCAGAGCACTGGGGAAAAGCAGGCAGAGAATTCCCTGCTAGCACCTTCTTTGTGCCTGTTCACATTGCTTCGCAGAATCGCTTTTGTGCAGAAAACAGTAACACTTGTTCAGACGAAAAAAAGCACAGAGCCCCAGATTTTATGTTGTCCTGGAGAGCTTGCAGAGCACTGGGGAAAAGCAGGCAGAGAATTCCCTGCTATCACCGTCTCTGTGCCTGGGAAACAGAAGTGTTCACATTGCTTCGCAGAATCGCTTTTGTGCAGAAAACACTAACACTTGTTCAGAACGAAAGAAAGCACAGAGCCCCAGATTTTATGTTGTCCTGGAGAGCTTGCAGAGCACTGGGGAAAGGCAGGCAGAGAATTCCCTGCTAGCACCTTCTCTGTGCCTGTTCACATTGCTTCGCAGAATCGCTTTTGTGCAGAAAACAGTAACACTTGTTCAGACGAAAGAAAGCACAGAGCCCCAGATTCTATGTTGTCCTGGAGAGCTTGCAGAGCACTGGGGAAAAGCAGGCAGAGAATTCCCTGCTAGCACCTTCTCTGTGCCTGGGAAGCAGAAGTGTTCACATTGCTTGGCAGAATCGCTTTTGTGCAGAAAACAGTAACACTTGTTCAGAATGAAAGAAAGCACAGAGCCCCAGATTTTATGTTGTCCTGGAGAGCTTGCAGAGCACTGGGGAAAAGCAGGCAGAGAATTCCCTGCTAGCACCTTCTCTGTGCCTGGGAAGCAGAAGTCTTCACATTGCTTCGCAGAATCGCTTTTGTGCAGAAAACAGTAACACTTGTTCAGAACGAAAGAAAGCACAGAGCCACAGATTTGCTGTTGTCCTGGAGAGCTTGCAGAGCACTGGGGAAAGGCAGGCAGAGAATTCCCTGCTAGCACCTTCTTTGTGCCTGTTCACATTGCTTCGCAGAATCGCTTTTGTGCAGAAAACAGTAACACTTGTTCAGACGAAAAAAAGCACAGAGCCCCAGATTTTATGTTGTCCTGGAGAGCTTGCAGAGCACTGGGGAAAAGCAGGCAGAGAATTCCCTGCTAGCACCTTCTCTGTGCCTGGGAAACAGAAGTGTTCCCATTGCTTCGCAGAATCGCTTTTGTGCAGAAAACAGTAACACTTGTTCAGAACGAAAGAAAGCACAGAGCCCCAGATTTGCTGTTGTCCTGGAGAGCTTGCAGAGCACTGGGAAAAGGCAGGCAGAGAATTCCCTGCTAGCACCTTCTTTGTGCCTGTTCACATTGCTTTGCAGAATCGCTTTTGTGCAGAAAACAGTAACACTTGTTCAGATGAAAAAAAGCACAGAGCCCCAGATTTTATGTTGTCCTGGAGAGCTTGCAGAGCACTAGGGAAAGGCAGGCAGAGAATTCCCTGCTAGCACCTTCTCTGTGCCTGTTCACATTGCTTCGCAGAATCGCTTTTGTGCAGAAAACAGTAACACTTGTTCAGACGAAAGAAAGCACAGAGCCCCAGATTCTATGTTGTCCTGGAGAGCTTGCAGAGCACTGGGGAAAGGCAGGCAGAGAATTCCCTGCTAGCACCTTCTCTGTGCCTGGGAAACAGAAGTGTTCCCATTGCTTCGCAGAATCGCTTTTGTGCAGAAAACAGTAACACTTGTTCAGACGAAAAAAAGCACAGAGCCCCAGATTTTATGTTGTCCTGGAGAGCTTGCAGAGCACTGGGGAAAAGCAGGCAGAGAATTCCCTGCTAGCACCTTCTCTGTGCCTGGGAAACAGAAGTGTTCCCATTGCTTCGCAGAATCGCTTTTGTGCAGAAAACAGTAACACTTGTTCAGAACGAAAGAAAGCACAGAGCCCCAGATTTGCTGTTGTCCTGGAGAGCTTGCAGAGCACTGGGGAAAGGCAGGCAGAGAATTCCCTGCTAGCACCTTCTCTGTGCCTGTTCACATTGCTTCGCAGAATCGCTTTTGTGCAGAAAACAGTAACACTTGTTCAGACGAAAAAAAGCACAGAGCCCCAGATTTTATGTTGTCCTGGAGAGCTTGCAGAGCACTGGGGAAAAGCAGGCAGAGAATTCCCTGCTAGCACCTTCTCTGTGCCTGGGAAGCAGAATTGTTTACATTGCTTCGCAGAATCGCTTTTGTGCAGAAAACAGTAACACTTGTTCAGAACGAAAGAAAGCACAGAGCCCCAGATTTTATGTTGTCCTGGAGAGCTTGCAGAGCACTGGGGAAAAGCAGGCAGAGAATTCCCTGCTAGCACCTTCTCTGTGCCTGGGAAGCAGAAGTGTTCACATTGCTTCGCAGAATCGCTTTTGTGCAGAAAACAGTAACACTTGTTCAGAACGAAAGAAAGCACAGAGCCCCAGATTTTATGTTGTCCTGGAGAGCTTGCAGAGCACTGGGGAAAAGCAGGCAGAGAATTCCCTGCTAGCACCTTCTCTGTGCTTGGGAATCAGAAGTGTTCCCATTGCTTCGCAGAATCGCTTTTGTGCAGAAAACAGTAACACTTGTTCAGAACGAAAGAAAGCACAGAGCCCCAGATTTGCTGTTGTCCTGGAGAGCTTGCAGAGCACTGGGGAAAAGCAGGCAGAGAATTCCCTGCTAGCACCTTCTTTGTGCCTGTTCACATTGCTTCGCAGAATCGCTTTTGTGCAGAAAACAGTAACACTTGTTCAGACGAAAAAAAGCACAGAGCCCCAGATTTTATGTTGTCCTGGAGAGCTTGCAGAGCACTGGGGAAAAGCAGGCAGAGAATTCCCTGCTAGCACCTTCTCTGTGCCTGGGAAACAGAAGTGTTCCCATTGCTTCGCAGAATCGCTTTTGTGCAGAAAACAGTAACACTTGTTCAGAACGAAAGAAAGCACAGAGCCCCAGATTTGCTGTTGTCCTGGAGAGCTTGCAGAGCACTGGGGAAAGGCAGGCAGAGAATTCCCTGCTAGCACCTTCTTTGTGCCTGTTCACATTGCTTCGCAGAATCGCTTTTGTGCAGAAAACAGTAACACTTGTTCAGACGAAAAAAAGCACAGAGCCCCAGATTTTATGTTGTCCTGGAGAGCTTGCAGAGCACTGGGGAAAAGCAGGCAGAGAATTCCCTGCTATCACCTTCTCTGTGCCTGGGAAGCAGAAGTGTTCACATTGCTTCGCAGAATCGCTTTTGTGCAGAAAACAGTAACACTTGTTCAGAACGAAAGAAAGCACAGAGCCCCAGATTTTATGTTGTCCTGGAGAGCTTGCAGAGCACTGGGGAAAAGCAGGCAGAGAATTCCCTGCTATCACCGTCTCTGTGCCTGGGAAACAGAAGTGTTCACATTGCTTCGCAGAATCGCTTTTGTGCAGAAAACACTAACACTTGTTCAGAACGAAAGAAAGCACAGAGCCCCAGATTTTATGTTGTCCTGGAGAGCTTGCAGAGCACTGGGGAAAGGCAGGCAGAGAATTCCCTGCTAGCACCTTCTCTGTGCCTGTTCACATTGCTTCGCAGAATCGCTTTTGTGCAGAAAACAGTAACACTTGTTCAGACGAAAGAAAGCACAGAGCCCCAGATTCTATGTTGTCCTGGAGAGCTTGCAGAGCACTGGGGAAAAGCAGGCAGAGAATTCCCTGCTAGCACCTTCTCTGTGCCTGGGAAGCAGAAGTGTTCACATTGCTTGGCAGAATCGCTTTTGTGCAGAAAACAGTAACACTTGTTCAGAATGAAAGAAAGCACAGAGCCCCAGATTTTATGTTGTCCTGGAGAGCTTGCAGAGCACTGGGGAAAAGCAGGCAGAGAATTCCCTGCTAGCACCTTCTCTGTGCCTGGGAAGCAGAAGTCTTCACATTGCTTCGCAGAATCGCTTTTGTGCAGAAAACAGTAACACTTGTTCAGAACGAAAGAAAGCACAGAGCCACAGATTTGCTGTTGTCCTGGAGAGCTTGCAGAGCACTGGGGAAAGGCAGGCAGAGAATTCCCTGCTAGCACCTTCTTTGTGCCTGTTCACATTGCTTCGCAGAATCGCTTTTGTGCAGAAAACAGTAACACTTGTTCAGACGAAAAAAAGCACAGAGCCCCAGATTTTATGTTGTCCTGGAGAGCTTGCAGAGCACTGGGGAAAAGCAGGCAGAGAATTCCCTGCTAGCACCTTCTCTGTGCCTGGGAAGCAGAAGTGTTCCCATTGCTTCGCAGAATCGCTTTTGTGCAGAAAACAGTAACACTTGTTCAGAACGAAAGAAAGCACAGAGCCCCAGATTTGCTGTTGTCCTGGAGAGCTTGCAGAGCACTGGGAAAAGGCAGGCAGAGAATTCCCTGCTAGCACCTTCTTTGTGCCTGTTCACATTGCTTTGCAGAATCGCTTTTGTGCAGAAAACAGTAACACTTGTTCAGATGAAAAAAAGCACAGAGCCCCAGATTTTATGTTGTCCTGGAGAGCTTGCAGAGCACTAGGGAAAGGCAGGCAGAGAATTCCCTGCTAGCACCTTCTCTGTGCCTGTTCACATTGCTTCGCAGAATCGCTTTTGTGCAGAAAACAGTAACACTTGTTCAGACGAAAGAAAGCACAGAGCCCCAGATTCTATGTTGTCCTGGAGAGCTTGCAGAGCACTGGGGAAAGGCAGGCAGAGAATTCCCTGCTAGCACCTTCTCTGTGCCTGGGAAACAGAAGTGTTCCCATTGCTTCGCAGAATCGCTTTTGTGCAGAAAACAGTAACACTTGTTCAGACGAAAAAAAGCACAGAGCCCCAGATTTTATGTTGTCCTGGAGAGCTTGCAGAGCACTGGGGAAAAGCAGGCAGAGAATTCCCTGCTAGCACCTTCTCTGTGCCTGGGAAGCAGAAGTGTTCACATTGCTTCGCAGAATCGCTTTTGTGCAGAAAACAGTAACACTTGTTCAGAACGAAAGAAAGCACAGAGCCCCAGATTTGCTGTTGTCCTGGAGAGCTTGCAGAGCACTGGGGAAAGGCAGGCAGAGAATTCCCTGCTAGCACCTTCTTTGTGCCTGTTCACATTGCTTCGCAGAATCGCTTTTGTGCAGAAAACAGTAACACTTGTTCAGACGAAAAAAAGCACAGAGCCCCAGATTTTATGTTGTCCTGGAGAGCTTGCAGAGCACTGGGGAAAAGCAGGCAGAGAATTCCCTGCTAGCACCTTCTCTGTGCCTGGGAAACAGAAGTGTTCCCATTGCTTCGCAGAATCGCTTTTGTGCAGAAAACAGTAACACTTGTTCAGAACGAAAGAAAGCACAGAGCCCCAGATTTGCTGTTGTCCTGGAGAGCTTGCAGAGCACTGGGGAAAGGCAGGCAGAGAATTCCCTGCTAGCACCTTCTTTGTGCCTGTTCACATTGCTTCGCAGAATCGCTTTTGTGCAGAAAACAGTAACACTTGTTCAGACGAAAAAAAGCACAGAGCCCCAGATTTTATGTTGTCCTGGAGAGCTTGCAGAGCACTGGGGAAAAGCAGGCAGAGAATTCCCTGCTAGCACCTTCTCTGTGCCTGGGAAGCAGAAGTGTTCACATTGCTTCGCAGAATCGCTTTTGTGCAGAAAACAGTAACACTTGTTCAGAACGAAAGAAAGCACAGAGCCCCAGATTTGCTGTTGTCCTGGAGAGCTTGCAGAGCACTGGGGAAAGGCAGGCAGAGAATTCCCTGCTAGCACCTTCTTTGTGCCTGTTCACATTGCTTCGCAGAATCGCTTTTGTGCAGAAAACAGTAACACTTGTTCAGACGAAAAAAAGCACAGAGCCCCAGATTCTATGTTGTCCTGGAGAGCTTGCAGAGCACTAGGGAAAGGCAGGCAGAGAATTCCCTGCTAGCACCTTCTCTGTGCCTGTTCACATTGCTTGGCAGAATCGCTTTTGTGCAGAAAACAGTAACACTTGTTCAGACGAAAGAAAGCACAGAGCCCCAGATTCTATGTTGTCCTGGAGAGCTTGCAGAGCACTGGGGAAAGGCAGGCAGAGAATTCCCTGCTAGCACCTTCTCTGTGCCTGGGAAACAGAAGTGTTCCCATTGCTTCGCAGAATCGCTTTTGTGCAGAAAACAGTAACACTTGTTCAGAACGAAAGAAAGCACAGAGCCCCAGATTTTATGTTGTCCTGGAGAGCTTGCAGAGCACTGGGGAAAAGCAGGCAGAGAATTCCCTGCTAGCACCTTCTCTGTGCCTGGGAAGCAGAAGTGTTCACATTGCTTCGCAGAATCGCTTTTGTGCAGAAAACAGTAACACTTGTTCAGAACGAAAGAAAGCACAGAGCCCCAGATTTTATGTTGTCCTGGAGAGCTTGCAGAGCACTGGGGAAAAGCAGGCAGAGAATTCCCTGCTAGCACCTTCTCTGTGCCTGTTCACATTGCTTCGCAAGAATCGCTTTTGTGCAGAAAACAGTAACACTTGTTCAGAACGAAAGAAAGCACAGAGCCCCAGATTTTATGTTGTCCTGGAGAGCTTGCAGAGCACTGGGGAAAGGCAGGCAGAGAATTCCCTGCTAGCACCTTCTCTGTGCCTGGGAAGCAGAAGTGTTCACATTGCTTCGCAGAATCGCTTTTGTGCAGAAAACACTAACACTTGTTCAGAACGAAAGAAAGCACAGAGCCCCAGATTTTATGTTGTCCTGGAGAGCTTGCAGAGCACTGGGGAAAGGCAGGCAGAGAATTCCCTGCTAGCACCTTCTCTGTGCCTGTTCACATTGCTTCGCAGAATCGCTTTTGTGCAGAAAACAGTAACACTTGTTCAGACGAAAGAAAGCACAGAGCCCCAGATTCTATGTTGTCCTGGAGAGCTTGCAGAGCACTGGGGAAAGGCAGGCAGAGAATTCCCTGCTAGCACCTTCTCTGTGCCTGGGAAACAGAAGTGTTCCCATTGCTTCGCAGAATCGCTTTTGTGCAGAAAACAGTAACACTTGTTCAGACGAAAAAAAGCACAGAGCCCCAGATTTTATGTTGTCCTGGAGAGCTTGCAGAGCACTGGGGAAAAGCAGGCAGAGAATTCCCTGCTCGCACCTTCTCTGTGCCTGGGAAGCAGAAGTGTTCACATTGCTTCGCAGCATCGCTTTTGTGCAGAAAACAGTAACACTTGTTCAGAACAAAAGAAAGCACAGAGCCCCAGATTTTATGTTGTCCTGGAGAGCTTGCAGAGCACTGGGGAAAAGCAGGCAGAGAATTCCCTGCTAGCACCTTCTCTGTGCCTGGGAAGCAGAAGTGTTCACATTGCTTCGCAGAATCGCTTTTGTGCAGAAAACAGTAACACTTGTTCAGAACGAAAGAAAGCACAGAGCCCCAGATTTTATGTTGTCCTGGAGAGCTTGCAGAGCACTGGGGAAAAGCAGGCAGAGAATTTCCTGCTAGCACCTTCTCTGTGCCTGGGAAGCAGAAGTGTTCACATTGCTTGGCAGAATCGCTTTTGTGCAGAAAACAGTAACACTTGTTCAGAACGAAAGAAAGCACAGAGCCCCAGATTTTATGTTGTCCTGGAGAGCTTGCAGAGCACTGGGGAAAAGCAGGCAGAGAATTCCCTGCTAGCACCTTCTCTGTGCCTGGGAAGCAGAAGTGTTCACATTGCTTCGCAGAATCGCTTTTGTGCAGAAAACAGTAACACTTGTTCAGAACGAAAGAAAGCACAGAGCCCCAGATTTTATGTTGTCCTGGAGAGCTTGCAGAGCACTGGGGAAAAGCAGGCAGAGAATTCCCTGCTAGCACCTTCTCTGTGCTTGGGAATCAGAAGTGTTCCCATTGCTTCGCAGAATCGCTTTTGTGCAGAAAACAGTAACACTTGTTCAGAACGAAAGAAAGCACAGAGCCCCAGATTTGCTGTTGTCCTGGAGAGCTTGCAGAGCACTGGGGAAAGGCAGGCAGAGAATTCCCTGCTAGCACCTTCTTTGTGCCTGTTCACATTGCTTCGCAGAATCGCTTTTGTGCAGAAAACAGTAACACTTGTTCAGACGAAAAAAAGCACAGAGCCCCAGATTTTATGTTGTCCTGGAGAGCTTGCAGAGCACTGGGGAAAAGCAGGCAGAGAATTCCCTGCTAGCACCTTCTCTGTGCCTGGGAAACAGAAGTGTTCCCATTGCTTCGCAGAATCGCTTTTGTGCAGAAAACAGTAACACTTGTTCAGAACGAAAGAAAGCACAGAGCCCCAGATTTGCTGTTGTCCTGGAGAGCTTGCAGAGCACTGGGGAAAGGCAGGCAGAGAATTCCCTGCTAGCACCTTCTTTGTGCCTGTTCACATTGCTTCGCAGAATCGCTTTTGTGCAGAAAACAGTAACACTTGTTCAGACGAAAAAAAGCACAGAGCCCCAGATTTTATGTTGTCCTGGAGAGCTTGCAGAGCACTGGGGAAAAGCAGGCAGAGAATTCCCTGCTATCACCTTCTCTGTGCCTGGGAAGCAGAAGTGTTCACATTGCTTCGCAGAATCGCTTTTGTGCAGAAAACAGTAACACTTGTTCAGAACGAAAGAAAGCACAGAGCCCCAGATTTTATGTTGTCCTGGAGAGCTTGCAGAGCACTGGGGAAAAGCAGGCAGAGAATTCCCTGCTATCACCGTCTCTGTGCCTGGGAAACAGAAGTGTTCACATTGCTTCGCAGAATCGCTTTTGTGCAGAAAACACTAACACTTGTTCAGAACGAAAGAAAGCACAGAGCCCCAGATTTTATGTTGTCCTGGAGAGCTTGCAGAGCACTGGGGAAAGGCAGGCAGAGAATTCCCTGCTAGCACCTTCTCTGTGCCTGTTCACATTGCTTCGCAGAATCGCTTTTGTGCAGAAAACAGTAACACTTGTTCAGACGAAAGAAAGCACAGAGCCCCAGATTCTATGTTGTCCTGGAGAGCTTGCAGAGCACTGGGGAAAAGCAGGCAGAGAATTCCCTGCTAGCACCTTCTCTGTGCCTGGGAAGCAGAAGTGTTCACATTGCTTGGCAGAATCGCTTTTGTGCAGAAAACAGTAACACTTGTTCAGAATGAAAGAAAGCACAGAGCCCCAGATTTTATGTTGTCCTGGAGAGCTTGCAGAGCACTGGGGAAAAGCAGGCAGAGAATTCCCTGCTAGCACCTTCTCTGTGCCTGGGAAGCAGAAGTCTTCACATTGCTTCGCAGAATCGCTTTTGTGCAGAAAACAGTAACACTTGTTCAGAACGAAAGAAAGCACAGAGCCACAGATTTGCTGTTGTCCTGGAGAGCTTGCAGAGCACTGGGGAAAGGCAGGCAGAGAATTCCCTGCTAGCACCTTCTTTGTGCCTGTTCACATTGCTTCGCAGAATCGCTTTTGTGCAGAAAACAGTAACACTTGTTCAGACGAAAAAAAGCACAGAGCCCCAGATTTTATGTTGTCCTGGAGAGCTTGCAGAGCACTGGGGAAAAGCAGGCAGAGAATTCCCTGCTAGCACCTTCTCTGTGCCTGGGAAACAGAAGTGTTCCCATTGCTTCGCAGAATCGCTTTTGTGCAGAAAACAGTAACACTTGTTCAGAACGAAAGAAAGCACAGAGCCCCAGATTTGCTGTTGTCCTGGAGAGCTTGCAGAGCACTGGGGAAAGGCAGGCAGAGAATTCCCTGCTAGCACCTTCTTTGTGCCTGTTCACATTGCTTCGCAGAATCGCTTTTGTGCAGAAAACAGTAACACTTGTTCAGACGAAAAAAAGCACAGAGCCCCAGATTTTATGTTGTCCTGGAGAGCTTGCAGAGCACTGGGGAAAAGCAGGCAGAGAATTCCCTGCTAGCACCTTCTCTGTGCCTGGGAAGCAGAAGTGTTTACATTGCTTCGCAGAATCGCTTTTGTGCAGAAAACAGTAACACTTGTTCAGAACGAAAGAAAGCACAGAGCCCCAGATTTTATGTTGTCCTGGAGAGCTTGCAGAGCACTGGGGAAAAGCAGGCAGAGAATTCCCTGCTATCACCTTCTCTGTGCCTGGGAAACAGAAGTGTTCACATTGCTTCGCAGAATCGCTTTTGTGCAGAAAACACTAACACTTGTTCAGAACGAAAGAAAGCACAGAGCCCCAGATTTGCTGTTGTCCTGGAGAGCTTGCAGAGCACTGGGGAAAGGCAGGCAGAGAATTCCCTGCTAGCACCTTCTCTGTGCCTGTTCACATTGCTTCGCAGAATCGCTTTTGTGCAGAAGACAGTAACACTTGTTCAGACGAAAGAAAGCACAGAGCCCCAGATTCTATGTTGTCCTGGAGAGCTTGCAGAGCACTGGGGAAAGGCAGGCAGAGAATTC
The DNA here is from genome assembly GCF_047716275.1 of Strix uralensis. Taxonomy (NCBI): domain Eukaryota; kingdom Metazoa; phylum Chordata; class Aves; order Strigiformes; family Strigidae; genus Strix; species Strix uralensis. The sequence continues at coordinate 1,542,987 of NC_133995.1, forward strand.
CCTGCTAGCACCTTCTCTGTGCCTGGGAAACAGAAGTGTTCCCATTGCTTCGCAGAATCGCTTTTGTGCAGAAAACAGTAACACTTGTTCAGAACGAAAGAAAGCACAGAGCACCAGATTTTATGTTGTCCTGGAGAGCTTGCAGAGCACTGGGGAAAGGCAGGCAGAGATTTCCCTGCTAGCACCTTCTCTGTGCCTGGGAAGCAGAAGTGTTCACATTGCTTCGCAGAATCGCTTTTGTGCAGAAAACAGTAACACTTGTTCAGAACGAAAGAAAGCACAGAGCCCCAGATTTTATGTTGTCCTGGAGAGCTTGCAGAGCACTGGGGAAAAGCAGGCAGAGAATTTCCTGCTAGCACCTTCTCTGTGCCTGGGAAGCAGAAGTGTTCACATTGCTTGGCAGAATCGCTTTTGTGCAGAAAACAGTAACACTTGTTCAGAACGAAAGAAAGCACAGAGCCCCAGATTTTATGTTGTCCTGGAGAGCTTGCAGAGCACTGGGGAAAAGCAGGCAGAGAATTCCCTGCTAGCACCTTCTCTGTGCCTGGGAAACAGAAGTGTTCCCATTGCTTCGCAGAATCGCTTTTGTGCAGAAAACAGTAACACTTGTTCAGAACGAAAGAAAGCACAGAGCCCCAGATTTGCTGTTGTCCTGGAGAGCTTGCAGAGCACTGGGGAAAGGCAGGCAGAGAATTCCCTGCTAGCACCTTCTCTGTGCCTGTTCACATTGCTTCGCAGAATCGCTTTTGTGCAGAAAACAGTAACACTTGTTCAGACGAAAAAAAGCACAGAGCCCCAGATTTTATGTTGTCCTGGAGAGCTTGCAGAGCACTGGGGAAAAGCAGGCAGAGAATTCCCTGCTAGCACCTTCTCTGTGCCTGGGAAGCAGAAGTGTTTACATTGCTTCGCAGAATCGCTTTTGTGCAGAAAACAGTAACACTTGTTCAGAACGAAAGAAAGCACAGAGCCCCAGATTTTATGTTGTCCTGGAGAGCTTGCAGAGCACTGGGGAAAAGCAGGCAGAGAATTCCCTGCTATCACCTTCTCTGTGCCTGGGAAACAGAAGTGTTCACATTGCTTCGCAGAATCGCTTTTGTGCAGAAAACACTAACACTTGTTCAGAACGAAAGAAAGCACAGAGCCCCAGATTTTATGTTGTCCTGGAGAGCTTGCAGAGCACTGGGGAAAAGCAGGCAGAGAATTCCCTGCTATCACCGTCTCTGTGCCTGGGAAACAGAAGTGTTCACATTGCTTCGCAGAATCGCTTTTGTGCAGAAAACACTAACACTTGTTCAGAACGAAAGAAAGCACAGAGCCCCAGATTTTATGTTGTCCTGGAGAGCTTGCAGAGCACTGGGGAAAGGCAGGCAGAGAATTCCCTGCTAGCACCTTCTCTGTGCCTGTTCACATTGCTTCGCAGAATCGCTTTTGTGCAGAAAACAGTAACACTTGTTCAGACGAAAGAAAGCACAGAGCCCCAGATTCTATGTTGTCCTGGAGAGCTTGCAGAGCACTGGGGAAAAGCAGGCAGAGAATTCCCTGCTAGCACCTTCTCTGTGCCTGGGAAGCAGAAGTGTTCACATTGCTTGGCAGAATCGCTTTTGTGCAGAAAACAGTAACACTTGTTCAGAATGAAAGAAAGCACAGAGCCCCAGATTTTATGTTGTCCTGGAGAGCTTGCAGAGCACTGGGGAAAAGCAGGCAGAGAATTCCCTGCTAGCACCTTCTCTGTGCCTGGGAAGCAGAAGTCTTCACATTGCTTCGCAGAATCGCTTTTGTGCAGAAAACAGTAACACTTGTTCAGAACGAAAGAAAGCACAGAGCCACAGATTTGCTGTTGTCCTGGAGAGCTTGCAGAGCACTGGGGAAAGGCAGGCAGAGAATTCCCTGCTAGCACCTTCTTTGTGCCTGTTCACATTGCTTCGCAGAATCGCTTTTGTGCAGAAAACAGTAACACTTGTTCAGACGAAAAAAAGCACAGAGCCCCAGATTTTATGTTGTCCTGGAGAGCTTGCAGAGCACTGGGGAAAAGCAGGCAGAGAATTCCCTGCTAGCACCTTCTCTGTGCCTGGGAAACAGAAGTGTTCCCATTGCTTCGCAGAATCGCTTTTGTGCAGAAAACAGTAACACTTGTTCAGAACGAAAGAAAGCACAGAGCCCCAGATTTGCTGTTGTCCTGGAGAGCTTGCAGAGCACTGGGGAAAGGCAGGCAGAGAATTCCCTGCTAGCACCTTCTTTGTGCCTGTTCACATTGCTTCGCAGAATCGCTTTTGTGCAGAAAACAGTAACACTTGTTCAGACGAAAAAAAGCACAGAGCCCCAGATTTTATGTTGTCCTGGAGAGCTTGCAGAGCACTGGGGAAAAGCAGGCAGAGAATTCCCTGCTAGCACCTTCTCTGTGCCTGGGAAGCAGAAGTGTTTACATTGCTTCGCAGAATCGCTTTTGTGCAGAAAACAGTAACACTTGTTCAGAACGAAAGAAAGCACAGAGCCCCAGATTTTATGTTGTCCTGGAGAGCTTGCAGAGCACTGGGGAAAAGCAGGCAGAGAATTCCCTGCTATCACCTTCTCTGTGCCTGGGAAACAGAAGTGTTCACATTGCTTCGCAGAATCGCTTTTGTGCAGAAAACACTAACACTTGTTCAGAACGAAAGAAAGCACAGAGCCCCAGATTTTATGTTGTCCTGGAGAGCTTGCAGAGCACTGGGGAAAGGCAGGCAGAGAATTCCCTGCTAGCACCTTCTCTGTGCCTGTTCACATTGCTTCGCAGAATCGCTTTTGTGCAGAAGACAGTAACACTTGTTCAGACGAAAGAAAGCACAGAGCCCCAGATTCTATGTTGTCCTGGAGAGCTTGCAGAGCACTGGGGAAAGGCAGGCAGAGAATTCCCTGCTAGCACCTTCTCTGTGCCTGGGAAACAGAAGTGTTCCCATTGCTTCGCAGAATCGCTTTTGTGCAGAAAACAGTAACACTTGTTCAGAACGAAAGAAAGCACAGAGCACCAGATTTTATGTTGTCCTGGAGAGCTTGCAGAGCACTGGGGAAAGGCAGGCAGAGATTTCCCTGCTAGCACCTTCTCTGTGCCTGGGAAGCAGAAGTGTTCACATTGCTTCGCAGAATCGCTTTTGTGCAGAAAACAGTAACACTTGTTCAGAACGAAAGAAAGCACAGAGCCCCAGATTTTATGTTGTCCTGGAGAGCTTGCAGAGCACTGGGGAAAAGCAGGCAGAGAATTTCCTGCTAGCACCTTCTCTGTGCCTGGGAAGCAGAAGTGTTCACATTGCTTGGCAGAATCGCTTTTGTGCAGAAAACAGTAACACTTGTTCAGAACGAAAGAAAGCACAGAGCCCCAGATTTTATGTTGTCCTGGAGAGCTTGCAGAGCACTGGGGAAAAGCAGGCAGAGAATTCCCTGCTAGCACCTTCTCTGTGCCTGGGAAACAGAAGTGTTCCCATTGCTTCGCAGAATCGCTTTTGTGCAGAAAACAGTAACACTTGTTCAGAACGAAAGAAAGCACAGAGCCCCAGATTTGCTGTTGTCCTGGAGAGCTTGCAGAGCACTGGGGAAAGGCAGGCAGAGAATTCCCTGCTAGCACCTTCTCTGTGCCTGTTCACATTGCTTCGCAGAATCGCTTTTGTGCAGAAAACAGTAACACTTGTTCAGACGAAAAAAAGCACAGAGCCCCAGATTTTATGTTGTCCTGGAGAGCTTGCAGAGCACTGGGGAAAAGCAGGCAGAGAATTCCCTGCTAGCACCTTCTATGTGCCTGGGAAGCAGAAGTCTTCACATTGCTTCGCAGAATCGCTTTTGTGCAGAAAACAGTAACACTTGTTCAGAACGAAAGAAAGCACAGAGCCCCAGATTTTATGTTGTCCTGGAGAGCTTGCAGAGCACTGGGGAAAAGCAGGCAGAGAATTTCCTGCTAGCACCTTCTCTGTGCCTGGGAAGCAGAAGTGTTCACATTGCTTGGCAGAATCGCTTTTGTGCAGAAAACAGTAACACTTGTTCAGAACGAAAGAAAGCACAGAGCCCCAGATTTTATGTTGTCCTGGAGAGCTTGCAGAGCATTGGGGAAAAGCAGGCAGAGAATTCCCTGCTAGCACCTTCTCTGTGCCTGGGAAACAGAAGTGTTCCCATTGCTTCGCAGAATCGCTTTTGTGCAGAAAACAGTAACACTTGTTCAGAACGAAAGAAAGCACAGAGCCCCAGATTTGCTGTTGTCCTGGAGAGCTTGCAGAGCACTGGGGAAAGGCAGGCAGAGAATTCCCTGCTATCACCTTCTCTGTGCCTGTTCACATTGCTTGGCAGAATCGCTTTTGTGCAGAAAACAGTAACACTTGTTCAGACGAAAAAAAGCACAGAGCCCCAGATTTTATGTTGTCCTGGAGAGCTTGCAGAGCACTGGGGAAAAGCAGGCAGAGAATTCCCTGCTAGCACCTTCTCTGTGCCTGGGAAGCAGAAGTGTTTACATTGCTTCGCAGAATCGCTTTTGTGCAGAAAACAGTAACACTTGTTCAGAACGAAAGAAAGCACAGAGCCCCAGATTTTATGTTGTCCTGGAGAGCTTGCAGAGCACTGGGGAAAAGCAGGCAGAGAATTCCCTGCTATCACCTTCTCTGTGCCTGGGAAACAGAAGTGTTCACATTGCTTCGCAGAATCGCTTTTGTGCAGAAAACACTAACACTTGTTCAGAACGAAAGAAAGCACAGAGCCCCAGATTTTATGTTGTCCTGGAGAGCTTGCAGAGCACTGGGGAAAAGCAGGCAGAGAATTCCCTGCTATCACCGTCTCTGTGCCTGGGAAACAGAAGTGTTCACATTGCTTCGCAGAATCGCTTTTGTGCAGAAAACACTAACACTTGTTCAGAACGAAAGAAAGCACAGAGCCCCAGATTTTATGTTGTCCTGGAGAGCTTGCAGAGCACTGGGGAAAGGCAGGCAGAGAATTCCCTGCTAGCACCTTCTCTGTGCCTGTTCACATTGCTTCGCAGAATCGCTTTTGTGCAGAAAACAGTAACACTTGTTCAGACGAAAGAAAGCACAGAGCCCCAGATTCTATGTTGTCCTGGAGAGCTTGCAGAGCACTGGGGAAAAGCAGGCAGAGAATTCCCTGCTAGCACCTTCTCTGTGCCTGGGAAGCAGAAGTGTTCACATTGCTTGGCAGAATCGCTTTTGTGCAGAAAACAGTAACACTTGTTCAGAACGAAAGAAAGCACAGAGCCACAGATTTGCTGTTGTCCTGGAGAGCTTGCAGAGCACTGGGGAAAGGCAGGCAGAGAATTCCCTGCTAGCACCTTCTTTGTGCCTGTTCACATTGCTTCGCAGAATCGCTTTTGTGCAGAAAACAGTAACACTTGTTCAGACGAAAAAAAGCACAGAGCCCCAGATTTTATGTTGTCCTGGAGAGCTTGCAGAGCACTGGGGAAAAGCAGGCAGAGAATTCCCTGCTAGCACCTTCTCTGTGCCTGGGAAACAGAAGTGTTCCCATTGCTTCGCAGAATCGCTTTTGTGCAGAAAACAGTAACACTTGTTCAGAACGAAAGAAAGCACAGAGCCCCAGATTTGCTGTTGTCCTGGAGAGCTTGCAGAGCACTGGGGAAAGGCAGGCAGAGAATTCCCTGCTAGCACCTTCTTTGTGCCTGTTCACATTGCTTCGCAGAATCGCTTTTGTGCAGAAAACAGTAACACTTGTTCAGACGAAAAAAAGCACAGAGCCCCAGATTTTATGTTGTCCTGGAGAGCTTGCAGAGCACTGGGGAAAAGCAGGCAGAGAATTCCCTGCTAGCACCTTCTCTGTGCCTGGGAAACAGAAGTGTTCACATTGCTTCGCAGAATCGCTTTTGTGCAGAAAACAGTAACACTTGTTCAGAACGAAAGAAAGCACAGAGCCCCAGATTTTATGTTGTCCTGGAGAGCTTGCAGAGCACTGGGGAAAAGCAGGCAGAGAATTCCCTGCTATCACCTTCTCTGTGCCTGGGAAACAGAAGTGTTCACATTGCTTCGCAGAATCGCTTTTGTGCAGAAAACACTAACACTTGTTCAGAACGAAAGAAAGCACAGAGCCCCAGATTTGCTGTTGTCCTGGAGAGCTTGCAGAGCACTGGGGAAAGGCAGGCAGAGAATTCCCTGCTAGCACCTTCTCTGTGCCTGTTCACATTGCTTCGCAGAATCGCTTTTGTGCAGAAGACAGTAACACTTGTTCAGACGAAAGAAAGCACAGAGCCCCAGATTCTATGTTGTCCTGGAGAGCTTGCAGAGCACTGGGGAAAGGCAGGCAGAGAATTCCCTGCTAGCACCTTCTCTGTGCCTGGGAAACAGAAGTGTTCCCATTGCTTCGCAGAATCGCTTTTGTGCAGAAAACAGTAACACTTGTTCAGAACGAAAGAAAGCACAGAGCACCAGATTTTATGTTGTCCTGGAGAGCTTGCAGAGCACTGGGGAAAGGCAGGCAGAGATTTCCCTGCTAGCACCTTCTCTGTGCCTGGGAAGCAGAAGTGTTCACATTGCTTCGCAGAATCGCTTTTGTGCAGAAAACAGTAACACTTGTTCAGAACGAAAGAAAGCACAGAGCCCCAGATTTTATGTTGTCCTGGAGAGCTTGCAGAGCACTGGGGAAAAGCAGGCAGAGAATTTCCTGCCAGCACCTTCTCTGTGCCTGGGAAGCAGAAGTGTTCACATTGCTTGGCAGAATCGCTTTTGTGCAGAAAACAGTAACACTTGTTCAGAACGAAAGAAAGCACAGAGCCCCAGATTTTATGTTGTCCTGGAGAGCTTGCAGAGCACTGGGGAAAAGCAGGCAGAGAATTCCCTGCTAGCACCTTCTCTGTGCCTGGGAAACAGAAGTGTTCCCATTGCTTCGCAGAATCGCTTTTGTGCAGAAAACACTAACACTTGTTCAGAACGAAAGAAAGCACAGAGCCCCAGATTTGCTGTTGTCCTGGAGAGCTTGCAGAGCACTGGGGAAAGGCAGGCAGAGAATTCCCTGCTAGCACCTTCTCTGTGCCTGTTCACATTGCTTCGCAGAATCGCTTTTGTGCAGAAAACAGTAACACTTGTTCAGACGAAAAAAAGCACAGAGCCCCAGATTTTATGTTGTCCTGGAGAGCTTGCAGAGCACTGGGGAAAAGCAGGCAGAGAATTCCCTGCTAGCACCTTCTCTGTGCCTGGGAAGCAGAAGTGTTTACATTGCTTCGCAGAATCGCTTTTGTGCAGAAAACAGTAACACTTGTTCAGAACGAAAGAAAGCACAGAGCCCCAGATTTTATGTTGTCCTGGAGAGCTTGCAGAGCACTGGGGAAAAGCAGGCAGAGAATTCCCTGCTATCACCTTCTCTGTGCCTGGGAAACAGAAGTGTTCACATTGCTTCGCAGAATCGCTTTTGTGCAGAAAACACTAACACTTGTTCAGAACGAAAGAAAGCACAGAGCCCCAGATTTTATGTTGTCCTGGAGAGCTTGCAGAGCACTGGGGAAAGGCAGGCAGAGAATTCCCTGCTAGCACCTTCTCTGTGCCTGTTCACATTGCTTCGCAGAATCGCTTTTGTGCAGAAGACAGTAACACTTGTTCAGACGAAAGAAAGCACAGAGCCCCAGATTCTATGTTGTCCTGGAGAGCTTGCAGAGCACTGGGGAAAGGCAGGCAGAGAATTCCCTGCTAGCACCTTCTCTGTGCCTGGGAAACAGAAGTGTTCCCATTGCTTCGCAGAATCGCTTTTGTGCAGAAAACAGTAACACTTGTTCAGAACGAAAGAAAGCACAGAGCACCAGATTTTATGTTGTCCTGGAGAGCTTGCAGAGCACTGGGGAAAGGCAGGCAGAGATTTCCCTGCTAGCACCTTCTCTGTGCCTGGGAAGCAGAAGTGTTCACATTGCTTCGCAGAATCGCTTTTGTGCAGAAAACAGTAACACTTGTTCAGAACGAAAGAAAGCACAGAGCCCCAGATTTTATGTTGTCCTGGAGAGCTTGCAGAGCACTGGGGAAAAGCAGGCAGAGAATTTCCTGCTAGCACCTTCTCTGTGCCTGGGAAGCAGAAGTGTTCACATTGCTTGGCAGAATCGCTTTTGTGCAGAAAACAGTAACACTTGTTCAGAACGAAAGAAAGCACAGAGCCCCAGATTTTATGTTGTCCTGGAGAGCTTGCAGAGCACTGGGGAAAAGCAGGCAGAGAATTCCCTGCTAGCACCTTCTCTGTGCCTGGGAAACAGAAGTGTTCCCATTGCTTCGCAGAATCGCTTTTGTGCAGAAAACAGTAACACTTGTTCAGAACGAAAGAAAGCACAGAGCCCCAGATTTGCTGTTGTCCTGGAGAGCTTGCAGAGCACTGGGGAAAGGCAGGCAGAGAATTCCCTGCTAGCACCTTCTCTGTGCCTGTTCACATTGCTTCGCAGAATCGCTTTTGTGCAGAAAACAGTAACACTTGTTCAGACGAAAAAAAGCACAGAGCCCCAGATTTTATGTTGTCCTGGAGAGCTTGCAGAGCACTGGGGAAAAGCAGGCAGAGAATTCCCTGCTAGCACCTTCTATGTGCCTGGGAAGCAGAAGTCTTCACATTGCTTCGCAGAATCGCTTTTGTGCAGAAAACAGTAACACTTGTTCAGAACGAAAGAAAGCACAGAGCCCCAGATTTTATGTTGTCCTGGAGAGCTTGCAGAGCACTGGGGAAAGGCAGGCAGAGAATTCCCTGCTAGCACCTTCTCTGTGCCTGTTCACATTGCTTCGCAGAATCGCTTTTGTGCAGAAAACAGTAACACTTGTTCAGACGAAAGAAAGCACAGAGCCCCAGATTCTATGTTGTCCTGGAGAGCTTGCAGAGCACTGGGGAAAGGCAGTCAGAGAATTCCCTGCTAGCACCTTCTCTGTGCCTGGGAAACAGAAGTGTTCCCATTGCTTCGCAGAATCGCTTTTGTGCAGAAAACAGTAACACTTGTTCAGACGAAAAAAAGCACAGAGCCCCAGATTTTATGTTGTCCTGGAGAGCTTGCAGAGCACTGGGGAAAAGCAGGCAGAGAATTCCCTGCTAGCACCTTCTCTGTGCCTGGGAAGCAGAAGTCTTCACATTGCTTCGCAGAATCGCTTTTGTGCAGAAAACAGTAACACTTGTTCAGAACGAAAGAAAGCACAGAGCCCCAGATTTTATGTTGTCCTGGAGAGCTTGCAGAGCACTGGGGAAAAGCAGGCAGAGAATTCCCTGCTAGCACCTTCTCTGTGCCTGGGAAACAGAAGTGTTCCCATTGCTTCGCAGAATCGCTTTTGTGCAGAAAACAGTAACACTTGTTCAGAACGAAAGAAAGCACAGAGCCCCAGATTTTATGTTGTCCTGGAGAGCTTGCAGAGCACTGGGGAAAAGCAGGCAGAGAATTTCCTGCTAGCACCTTCTCTGTGCCTGGGAAGCAGAAGTGTTCACATTGCTTTGCAGAATCGCTTTTGTGCAGAAAACAGTAACACTTGTTCAGAACAAAAGAAAGCACAGAGCCCCAGATTTTATGTTGTCCTGGAGAGCTTGCAGAGCACTGGGGAAAAGCAGGCAGAGAATTCCCTGCTAGCACCTTCTCTGTGCCTGGGAAGCAGAAGTCTTCACATTGCTTCGCAGAATCGCTTTTGTGCAGAAAACAGTAACACTTGTTCAGAACGAAAGAAAGCACAGAGCCCCAGATTTTATGTTGTCATGGAGAGCTTGCAGAGCACTGGGGAAAAGCAGGCAGAGAATTCCCTGCTAGCACCTTCTCTGTGCCTGGGAAACAGAAGTGTTCCCATTGCTTCGCAGAATCGCTTTTGTGCAGAAAACAGTAACACTTGTTCAGAACGAAAGAAAGCACAGAGCCCCAGATTTTATGTTGTCCTGGAGAGCTTGCAGAGCACTGGGGAAAAGCAGGTAGAGAATTTCCTGCTAGCACCTTCTCTGTGCCTGGGAAGCAGAAGTGTTCACATTGCTTCGCAGAATCGCTTTTGTGCAGAAAACAGTAACACTTGTTCAGAACAAAAGAAAGCACAGAGCCCCAGATTTTATGTTGTCCTGGAGAGCTTGCAGAGCACTGGGGAAAAGCAGGCAGAGAATTCCCTGCTAGCACCTTCTCTGTGCCTGGGAAGCAGAAGTCTTCACATTGCTTCGCAGAATCGCTTTTGTGCAGAAAACAGTAACACTTGTTCAGAACGAAAGAAAGCACAGAGCCCCAGATTTTATGTTGTCCTGGAGAGCTTGCAGAGCACTGGGGAAAAGCAGGCAGAGAATTCCCTGCTAGCACCTTCTCTGTGCCTGGGAAACAGAAGTGTTCTCATTGCTTCGCAGAATCGCTTTTGTGCAGAAAACACTAACACTTGTTCAGAACGAAAGAAAGCACAGAGCCCCAGATTTTATGTTGTCCTGGAGAGCTTGCAGAGCACTGGGGAAAGGCAGGCAGAGAATTCCCTGCTAGCACCTTCTCTGTGCCTGTTCACATTGCTTCGCAGAAACGCTTTTGTGCAGAAAACAGTAACACTTGTTCAGACGAAAAAAAGCACAGAGCCCCAGATTTTATGTTGTCCTGGAGAGCTTGCAGAGCACTGGGGAAAAGCAGGCAGAGAATTCCCTGCTAGCACCTTCTCTGTGCCTGGGAAACAGAAGTGTTCCCATTGCTTCGCAGAATCGCTTTTGTGCAGAAAACAGTAACACTTGTTCAGAACGAAAGAAAGCACAGAGCCCCAGATTTTATGTTGTCCTGGAGAGCTTGCAGAGCACTGGGGAAAAGCAGGCAGAGAATTCCCTGCTAGCACCTTCTCTGTGCCTGGGAAACAGAAGTGTTCCCATTGCTTCGCAGAATCGCTTTTGTGCAGAAAACAGTAACACTTGTTCAGAACGAAAGAAAGCACAGAGCCCCAGATTTTATGTTGTCCTGGAGAGCTTGCAGAGCACTGGGGAAAAGCAGGCAGAGAATTTCCTGCTAGCACCTTCTCTGTGCCTGGGAAGCAGAGGTGTTCACATTGCTTTGCAGAATCGCTTTTGTGCAGAAAACAGTAACACTTGTTCAGAACAAAAGAAAGCACAGAGCCCCAGATTTTATGTTGTCCTGGAGAGCTTGCAGAGCACTGGGGAAAAGCAGGCAGAGAATTCCCTGCTAGCACCTTCTCTGTGCCTGGGAAGCAGAAGTGTTCCCATTGCTTCGCAGAATCGCTTTTGTGCAGAAAACAGTAACACTTGTTCAGAACGAAAGAAAGCACAGAGCCCCAGATTTTATGTTGTCATGGAGAGCTTGCAGAGCACTGGGGAAAAGCAGGCAAAGAATTCCCTGCTAGCACCTTCTCTGTGCCTGGGAAACAGAAGTGTTCCCATTGCTTCGCAGAATCGCTTTTGTGCAGAAAACAGTAACACTTGTTCAGAACGAAAGAAAGCACAGAGCCCCAGATTTTATGTTGTCCTGGAGAGCTTGCAGAGCACTGGGGAAAAGCAGGCAGAGAATTCCCTGCTATCACCTTCTCTGTGCCTGGGAAACAGAAGTGTTCCCATTGCTTCGCAGAATCGCTTTTGTGCAGAAAACAGTAACACTTGTTCAGAACGAAAGAAAGCACAGAGCCCCAGATTTTATGTTGTCCTGGAGAGCTTGCAGAGCACTGGGGAAAAGCAGGCAGAGAATTCCCTGCTAGCACCTTCTCTGTGCCTGGGAAACAGAAGTGTTCCCATTGCTTCGCAGAATCGCTTTTGTGCAGAAAACAGTAACACTTGTTCAGAACGAAAGAAAGCACAGAGCCCCAGATTTTATGTTGTCCTGGAGAGCTTGCAGAGCACTGGGGAAAAGCAGGCAGAGAATTCCCTGCTAGCACCTTCTCTGTGCCTGGGAAGCAGAAGTGTTCACATTGCTTCGCAGAATCGCTTTTGTGCAGAAAACAGTAACACTTGTTCAGAACGAAAGAAAGCACAGAGCCCCAGATTTTATGTTGTCCTGGAGAGCTTGCAGAGCACTGGGGAAAAGCAGGCAGAGAATTCCCTGCTAGCACCTTCTCTGTGCCTGGGAAACAGAAGTGTTCCCATTGCTTCGCAGAATCGCTTTTGTGCAGAAAACAGTAACACTTGTTCAGAACGAAAGAAAGCACAGAGCCCCAGATTTGCTGTTGTCCTGGAGAGCTTGCAGAGCACTGGGGAAAGGCAGGCAGAGAATTCCCTGCTATCACCTTCTTTGTGCCTGTTCACATTGCTTCGCAGAATCGATTTTGTGCAGAAAACAGTAACACTTGTTCAGACGAAAAAAAGCACAGAGCCCCAGATTTTATGTTGTCCTGGAGAGCTTGCAGAGCACTGGGGAAAAGCAGGCAGAGAATTCCCTGCTAGCACCTTCTCTGTGCCTGGGAAGCAGAAGTGTTTACATTGCTTCGCAGAATCGCTTTTGTGCAGAAAACAGTAACACTTGTTCAGAACGAAAGAAAGCACAGAGCCCCAGATTTTATGTTGTCCTGGAGAGCTTGCAGAGCACTGGGGAAAAGCAGGCAGAGAATTCCCTGCTATCACCTTCTCTGTGCCTGGGAAACAGAAGTGTTCACATTGCTTCGCAGAATCGCTTTTGTGCAGAAAACACTAACACTTGTTCAGAACGAAAGAAAGCACAGAGCCCCAGATTTTATGTTGTCCTGGAGAGCTTGCAGAGCACTGGGGAAAGGCAGGCAGAGAATTCCCTGCTAGCACCTTCTCTGTGCCTGTTCACATTGCTTCGCAGAATCGCTTTTGTGCAGAAAACAGTAACACTTGTTCAGACGAAAGAAAGCACAGAGCCCCAGATTCTATGTTGTCCTGGAGAGCTTGCAGAGCACTGGGGAAAAGCAGGCAGAGAATTCCCTGCTAGCACCTTCTCTGTGCCTGGGAAGCAGAAGTGTTCACATTGCTTCGCAGAATCGCTTTTGTGCAGAAAACAGTAACACTTGTTCAGAACGAAAGAAAGCACAGAGCCCCAGATTTTATGTTGTCCTGGAGAGCTTGCAGAGCACTGGGGAAAAGCAGGCAGAGAATTCCCTGCTAGCACCTTCTCTGTGCCTGGGAAGCAGAAGTGTTCACATTGCTTCGCAGAATCGCTTTTGTGCAGAAAACACTAACACTTGTTCAGAACGAAAGAAAGCACAGAGCCCCAGATTTTATGTTGTCCTGGAGAGATTGCAGAGCACTGGGGAAAGGCAGGCAGAGAATTCCCTGCTAGCACCTTCTCTGTGCCTGTTCACATTGCTTCGCAGAATCGCTTTTGTGCAGAAAACAGTAACCCTTGTTCAGACGAAAGAAAGCACAGAGCCCCAGATTCTATGTTGTCCTGGAGAGCTTGCAGAGCACTGGGGAAAAGCAGGCAGAGAATTCCCTGCTAGCACCTTCTCTGTGCCTGGGAAACAGAAGTGTTCCCATTGCTTCGCAGAATCGCTTTTGTGCAGAAAACAGTAACACTTGTTCAGAACGAAAGAAAGCACAGAGCCCCAGATTTTATGTTGTCATGGAGAGCTTGCAGAGCACTGGGGAAAAGCAGGCAGAGAATTCCCTGCTAGCACCTTCTCTGTGCCTGGGAAACAGAAGTGTTCCCATTGCTTCGCAGAATCGCTTTTGTGCAGAAAACAGTAACACTTGTTCAGAACGAAAGAAAGCACAGAGACCCAGATTTTATGTTGTCCTGGAGAGCTTGCAGAGCACTGGGGAAAAGCAGGCAGAGAATTTCCTGCTAGCACCTTCTCTGTGCCTGGGAAGCAGAAGTGTTCACATTGCTTCGCAGAATCGCTTTTGTGCAGAAAACAGTAACACTTGTTCAGAACAAAAGAAAGCACAGAGCCCCAGATTTTATGTTGTCATGGAGAGCTTGCAGAGCACTGGGGAAAAGCAGGCAGAGAATTCCCTGCTAGCACCTTCTCTGTGCCTGGGAAGCAGAAGTCTTCACATTGCTTCGCAGAATCGCTTTTGTGCAGAAAACAGTAACACTTGTTCAGAACGAAAGAAAGCACAGAGCCCCAGATTTTATGTTGTCCTGGAGAGCTTGCAGAGCACTGGGGAAAAGCAGGCAGAGAATTCCCTGCTAGCACCTTCTCTGTGCCTGGGAAGCAGAAGTGTTCACATTGCTTGGCAGAATCGCTTTTGTGCAGAAAACAGTAACACTTGTTCAGAACGAAAGAAAGCACAGAGCCCCAGATTTTATGTTGTTCTGGAGAGCTTGCAGAGCACTGGGGAAAGGCAGGCAGAGAATTCCCTGCTAGCACCTTCTTTGTGCCTGTTCACATTGCTTCGCAGAATCGCTTTTGTGCAGAAAACAGTAACACTTGTTCAGACGAAAAAAAGCACAGAGCCCCAGATTTTATGTTGTCCTGGAGAGCTTGCAGAGCACTGGGGAAAAGCAGGCAGAGAATTCCCTGCTAGCACCTTCTCTGTGCCTGGGAAACAGAAGTGTTCCCATTGCTTCGCAGAATCGCTTTTGTGCAGAAAACAGTAACACTTGTTCAGAACGAAAGAAAGCACAGAGCCCCAGATTTTATGTTGTCCTGGAGAGCTTGCAGAGCACTGGGGAAAAGCAGGCAGAGAATTTCCTGCTAGCACCTTCTCTGTGCCTGGGAAGCAGAAGTGTTCACATTGCTTCGCAGAATCGCTTTTGTGCAGAAAACAGTAACACTTGTTCAGAACAAAAGAAAGCACAGAGCCCCAGATTTTATGTTGTCCTGGAGAGCTTGCAGAGCACTGGGGAAAAGCAGGCAGAGAATTCCCTGCTAGCACCTTCTCTGTGCCTGGGAAGCAGAAGTGTTCACATTGCTTCGCAGAATCGCTTTTGTGCAGAAAACAGTAACACTTGTTCAGAACGAAAGAAAGCACAGAGCCCCAGATTTTATGTTGTCCTGGAGAGCTTGCAGAGCACTGGGGAAAAGCAGGCAGAGAATTCCCTGCTAGCACCTTCTCTGTGCCTGGGAAACAGAAGTGTTCCCATTGCTTCGCAGAATCGCTTTTGTGCAGAAAACAGTAACAATTGTTCAGAACGAAAGAAAGCACAGAGCCCCAGATTTTATGTTGTCCTGGAGAGCTTGCAGAGCACTGGGGAAAAGCAGGCAGAGAATTCCCTGCTAGCACCTTCTCTGTGCCTGGGAAGCAGAAGTGTTCACATTGCTTCGCAGAATCGCTTTTGTGCAGAAAACAGTAACACTTGTTCAGAACAAAAGAAAGCACAGAGCCCCAGATTTTATGTTGTCCTGGAGAGCTTGCAGAGCACTGGGGAAAAGCAGGCAGAGAATTCCCTGCTAGCACCTTCTCTGTGCCTGGGAAGCAGAAGTGTTCACATTGCTTCGCAGAATCGCTTTTGTGCAGAAAACAGTAACACTTGTTCAGAACGAAAGAAAGCACAGAGCCCCAGATTTTATGTTGTCATGGAGAGCTTGCAGAGCACTGGGGAAAAGCAGGCAGAGAATTCCCTGCTAGCACCTTCTCTGTGCCTGGGAAACAGAAGTGTTCACATTGCTTCGCAGAATCGCTTTTGTGCAGAAAACAGTAACACTTGTTCAGAACGAAAGAAAGCACAGAGCCCCAGATTTTATGTTGTCCTGGAGAGCTTGCAGAGCACTGGGGAAAAGCAGGCAGAGAATTCCCTGCTAGCACCTTCTCTGTGCCTGTTCACATTGCTTCGCAGAATCGCTTTTGTGCAGAAAACAGTAACACTTGTTCAGACGAAAAAAAGCACAGAGCCCCAGATTTTATGTTGTCCTGGAGAGCTTGCAGAGCACTGGGGAAAAACAGGCAGAGAATTCCCTGCTAGCACCTTCTCTGTGCCTGGGAAGCAGAAGTGTTCACATTGCTTCGCAGAATCGCTTTTGTGCAGAAAACAGTAACACTTGTTCAGAACGAAAGAAAGCACAGAGCCCCAGATTTTATGTTGTCCTGGAGAGCTTGCAGAGCACTGGGGAAAAGCAGGCAGAGAATTCCCTGCTAGCACCTTCTGTGTGCCTGGGAAACAGAAGTGTTCACATTGCTTCGCAGAATCACTTTTGTGCAGAAAACAGTAACACTTGTTCAGAACAAAAGAAAGCACAGAGCCCCAGATTTTATGTTGTCATGGAGAGCTTGCAGAGCACTGGGGAAAAGCAGGCAGAGAATTCCCTGCTAGCACCTTCTCTGTGCCTGGGAAGCAGAAGTGTTCACATTGCTTCGCAGAATCGCTTTTGTGCAGAAAACAGTAACACTTGTTCAGAACGAAAGAAAGCACAGAGCCCCAGATTTTATGTTGTCCTGGAGAGCTTGCAGAGCACTGGGGAAAAGCAGGCAGAGAATTCCCTGCTAGCACCTTCTCTGTGCCTGGGAAACAGAAGTGTTCCCATTGCTTCGCAGAATCGCTTTTGTGCAGAAAACAGTAACACTTGTTCAGAACGAAAGAAAGCACAGAGCCCCAGATTTTATGTTGTTCTGGAG